>NC_051270.1:22058805-22394638 GCF_015220745.1 Sebastes umbrosus
GCAAAAGGTCACACAAAGTGTCAAAGAAACTGTTACGAATTCAGAAAGAGCCTTAATTCAGCAACATTACGAAAAGAAGGAGCAGAAGAAGTAAATGATCTGGGTTCACCGTGTTATTTGTCAACATCAGACACTGCCGCGCCTCGTAACGGCACCCGGGTGAGATAGGCCAGTGGAAACAAAAGATAGATGGATGAAGGATTTGTTAATCACTTTCTGAACCAATGAGGTGCCTTATATTAATGCAAAAAATCAGTCCCTACATGTATCTCTTTAAAGTGACTGGGACATTTTAGAGGCAGTTCTTGCAGAATAAATTATGAGTAATTTGAATGAATAATTTTATTAAAGAATTCCATTTAAAAACAGAGTAGAGCATCTAAAATATAGTGTGTAATGGCCATCCGATGTTTTCAAAACAGAAGGAAAAGACAAGACAACAGAGAATGATGTCCTGTATGTATCTGTAGGCATGACAGTGAATGTGTATGTATAAGTTTATTTCTATATATATTTTTCTTTTGTCCTCTCTGCTTTCTGTTCGCTGAATGCCCAGATCTTCAGCATCTAGAGCGCTGAGCCTTTGTTGTGAAGTTGGTGGATTTAAAAGAACTGGAAACTATTATTGGTATCTCATTTTTCAAACTACTCTTTCCTAATACTCCTTGAGGAGCACCATGCGAGTGCAGATGCAACAGAAAAATGAGCAACAAAGAATTGGGGATGGTGATGCATACCCATGCAGACACACACACGCACACCTACTCACACATCCCAACTCCACTTGATATGATTCACAACCCGGTGTCCACTGTAAAAGGTCAAGATGGAATGAGGTTGATATTAAAAAACTCCAATAACCCCGGGGGTTAAGAATCAATGCTGAAGAAATAAAAGAACAAACACTTAAACCCAGTGGACCACTAAATTGTGTGTTCTGCTGTCATTTAGCTATACTCTAATACAAACAGCCATATTCTTATAATCATCTCATATCATGAGAGTATCACGAAAAAGCTCCCCGCAGCCATCTCAGCATCACAGCAACAGCGAAGGTGCTTCTTCTACTGAGCCATTAAATGCCTCTCATCTGTTTCCAAATTCTTTTAAAAAATGCCCCTCAGTTTTCCTTCCAGAAAAAGTCTTTCACTAAATTAACACTTAATTAATGAGGGCCAAGGGGCACGTAAAATCACACACAGGTGGGCAAGAAGCACGAGGCTCTCCCTCAACACAGATTAATAGAAAGTAACTGGTCACCATTCCCGGAAAACCTGAGTTGTTTTTTCGCCTTCTCCTCGATTAAATTTTTCAAACTTTCACGGTGGAAGCTTTCAGTGCGGGTGCATGAAGGATGTGCACCTAAACCTGTGAGTGTAAAAATGTGCCTGTGTATCAGTGTGTGTCATAAAGCATGGTGTGATTTCCCTAAACACCCTTTTCTCCCTCCAGACGCCTGCCCCCCTGGCCCTGCATGCCCATCCCTCCTCGCTTTATTACCCAGCCCTGTGATTAATGTCCCTCTGTCACACTCTGTGGTTCCTGTGGTGGGAGGGAGGGAGAGGGGAACCAGGAGAGAGCTGTATACACACACACACACACACACACACACACACAGGCAAAGCAGCAGCAGCAAGCTGAACACACAAACTCCTACAGTGTTCAGTAAGTTCAAAGTACAGGAAAGTAAAACCCTACAAACACATAATACTAATTTAGTTGTACCATCACAGTTGTGGTGAATCATTTTACCATCATGCACACCTGGCTAGTCATTAGGCAGCTCTATGAGCTCCCAAAGCAGCCTATGAGAATGGAGAATGATCCGAGATAATGTGTGTGTGTGCCGAGGTTGTGTTGTGGTGAATATACCCCCAACCCACCCAAGGTGGACAGGAGGAAAGGCAGCTGACGAATTGCGCAGAGCATCTGTGACAGACCATGACTGCACCTGTTCACCTGAGGGAGCTCACAGTGTGTGTTTATGTGTGTGTGTGAGTGTGTGTTATTGTGTTTTTAATCTCCTCGCCTACTGCGATCAAGCCCAGCTGATCCATGCAACTCCCCCTCCCCGCATTCGCTCAGCCAATCAAGGTGACTAAATATTTGAACTGCACAGATGAGAGAGTCTCCACTGTGACTGAGCCTAATGTTTAGTAAATATCTTATGACTTCTCAGGTCGCCAGTCTACCAAACAAACTTCGGGTCCGGGTGAACAGAGTGTGCGACTGGAAATTTAAGATTTTGTTTTGTAAGAAATCAGTTGAGAGGTTGCCTGGAGGGCTATATATAAATAAATTAATATGGTATTATCTGTCGAGGTAGATCTTACAAGTTGCCACTTTTTGAATTTGTGGAAATGATTTTATAAAAGAATTGTTTTATTATGAAACTGTGCTCTGTTGTTTATTCTGCTGTGATTTTATTATTATTATTTTTTTTCATGACACAGACCCACAGAAATCAAAATGTTATATATCTCATCACCTCAGATACAGAGCAAGTTGTTTTTTCTATTCCTTTCTCCTTACACAGCATTGTTGTGGTGAAAATGAGAACATTACTCAAGTGTATTGCTGAATCTGATATTGTTATGATTTTAAAGCAGAGCGCTGCTGGGAAAGCAGGTTGTTCTCTACGGTTGGCAAGTCTGTTTTGTCAACATTATTTCAAGCGGTTGCAATACAATAGTATTTCCATGAAAATGCTGTATTCATCGTATGTTTGCTGTGGGACCTGCATCTAATACTGGCCTTCTGCTCTGCTTGAAGTCTATAAACAAACAGTAAATGGTGCCCATGATGTGATTTAAAATGGTAATTTGGAGTAAAGTGCAGTTTTAAATATTCTTTTTTTTCTGGTGAAGCTCTCCATCCATTGCACCAGAGACCAATATAATGCACAGAAATAATAGCTGGATCCAAATTAAAACAGTTTTATGATATAATGTGATAAATTGTTGGTTAGCGTCCAATTATCGATTCAAAGTTCTACTGTGAGTGCGGCTGTGTGTTGAGGGAATAGGTCTGGATTGTTTTTTGCAGTGGGTGGCTTATAGCTCAATGAGAAGGATACTTCTCTCCAGTGTAATAGCTTTTATCACAGTGGGAGGCAAGAGAATACCGATGCATAGCAGGAAAAGCTTGGCAGCAGCGGTGGGGGTGCCCGGTGGCTGGCAATGCCGAGACTGAATCAAGGACATGTATCTCAGGATCAAACACGTCCTCTCTTCAGGCGTTCCCGCACACAAACTGCAGGCCCCTCCATCAGCTAATGCCTGGCTAAGTTGTTCAAAGAACACCCCGAGGAGAGAGTATTTATGCATAGGAGAGAGAGGGATGAGAACCCGAGAGGAGGAGGAGGAAGAGGAGCATAAGCTCATATTCAAACAAAAACAAACACACAAAGCCTAATCAATGATGAGCAAGCAGGGCTGTGTGCTGTGGGTGACGAGAGAGGTCTGTGGGTTGTAGAGATGAGGGGCATCTGGACAGCCGCGTTCATGTTCTCAAACAGCACTTTCCCTTTAACACAAAGCAACAACGAGGGCCCTAAAATGCACAATGCGGTCCTTATAAATACAAATTAGATTGCAAGTGACCTATCTGGTTATATAAAGGCTGCATGTATGTACACGTGTGTGTTTGCCTGTTTGTGTCTGAATAGGGCAGGAGATAGTGCGCACTTAGACTCCGCCAGTGAGTGTCTGCAACTTGAAGAAATATTGATTGTTTTTTAATGAAGTTCATTTAAAGATACTCCATTAAAATATGAATAGCTTTTTGGTGTAGCATTATGTGTGTTTCCACTACATGCTACAGACTTGTCATTCACAGCTGAGTCACGCGCTGCCTGCTATAATCTCATTTATCAAAGGTTTCTGTTAGCTTTCTTTGTTAGTGAAGGTCGGCCTTGAGACAACTGTGGGAAAAAAAGGAAGGGGAGGGGGTGGTATCTCACCGTTTCTCTGTTATCTGTTGACAATCGAACCTCTGACTAGAGAAAAACTAGAAACCTCAACAAACAAGTTTAACGTTGATGAACGGCCATGGGAACCTATCCAAGGCCAAAAAGCGCTGAGATCATGCAAACTGATGTTTATCTGTAACCACATCTGTGACGTATGACAACTGCTGTGTTTGAGCAGTCCATTCAACTAAGTATACTAAGTAACTTCATTGAGCTCCTTTTATTGCAGAGACAGATATACAGATCTCACACGGAGATATTTTTTCTTCGTTGTGCATAAAGCAGCTCGGATCATTCACTGTTCACAGCGGTCAGAAGCACTCAATAAATATTGCAAGGTCAGTCAAGGAAGATCCTTGCTTCAGCCAATCAAAAAGCCCGAGCCTCTTTTCCAACCCGCGACTTAAGACCTTGTATAATTCACATTTCCTCTGGCTACACGGCTCACTCTTCAACCCCTCTTTCTCTCACTCCTTAAGTGTTCTAATGGTGGAGCAATTGCAGCCGAGCAGCCACAGGCAAGCTATTAGATATAGATGTCTGAGAGGAACAAGCCTTACATCATCCTGCTAAAATCAAGCTATTTATACCTATCAAACACTTAACATGGAAAAGCTATATAACCTGGAAGAAAATAAATTTCAAGCAATATATTGTATTATATACTGTATATAACTGTCAGCTACAACACACTCTTACCATATCTATATACTGCATTTTGCCATGAAGATATGAAAGCTGAACTAAACCAAAGTATAAAGCTGCCAGGAACCCAAAATACAAGAAAAATGTGCCTAAAATGTACTAATTGTCACAGGTAATCACTCAATATATAATTATAGAAAGGTTTGAGTTTACAGAAAATATTGTTTTACTATTTACTCTAAGAAATACAATTATAAAAAAGTCTATTTACATGTCAAATAGATTTCATCCCAACTTGTTTTTGTGCCGTATACATTGAAAGTATGTATGTAAATTAAAGTTAAAAAAGATCTACAGACAAGTGAGATATTATGTGAAAGGCAATTTCAAATGTTTTTCTCAGCCTGTCTCTGCATGATATATAAATAAAGTTATTATGCTGTAAACAAAACATGCTCAGTGTATTCACTAATGACAGACTGCAGATGGCACATTTAGCTAAAGCTGACCGGTAAAAAAAATTAAGAACTCCTATATATGACTCCTATATTACCCTGTAATAAACAGCCACATCGTACTCAGTGCCAACACGTGCATTAACCAGGCTTGCCTCGGTAGTTGCGTAACCGGTGTTACACTGTGTTCGGGCATACACCGATTACATTACTTTTTTTTCTTAAGAAATAAAACCCATTTAGTTAATTTTTAACGTATAAGCGCTGTGTTATTGATACATATTTGGATGATGGACACTACAAATTGATTTGAAGGTGTCCGCTCCGAGTCTCAACACAGAGGAGTCAGATTTCACACACACGGGACGGAAGATAGCTCGCCAGACAAGACGATGGCGGAGGATTTGGTGTCAAAGCCAAAAGTAAAAGCGCATATTTTGGATTTAAACCCAATGCTATAACAGAACCATAATGTTGATAACATAACACAAGGCCGCGCGGAGGACGGAGCGGTCACAGCCGTGCTGCTTGGAAACCTGCGGCCCTGCAACGAAAGCTCAAACGGAGAGGCCAGACAAACAGCCATCCACCGTTAAAGATGAAAGTAAGCAACCTACCTATATTGAGCGGTGTAATCGATAACACCGGTGTTATCAAATGTATTACCCGGAGGGAAAATTTCCTCACCGTGACATCCCTAGCACAAACACATACAAACAAATACATACTAAACAAAACATGTACAACTTGAGAATGTGATCGTATATATTACTGATGTAAACAAAGTCCAAATATTGAACATACAATTATGACAAGACCAGCTAACAAAACAAGCCTGCTGAACATGCAGCCTACTTTTCAAATGGGATTAGGTGGGGTTGTCTGAGGCAGACACGTTAGCAAGAAGGAACAAAGAGACACAGAAAGCCACAGGTCAATAGTATCTTGCTACCTTTACCTGGAGAGAGACATGGAGGGTGGCACAAAGGATGGCAAAGAGACAAGAAGGGGACTTATTAGAAGATGAGGCGAGCAGCGTGGTGAATCAGTCGCTAATCCTCCGTTTCCTCTAAGCCTGTGTAATTAGGACATGGGGGATTGCACCGTGACAGGGGATGCTTCTGGACCGCCTTGCTTTTTTTCCCTCTCTTTTGTTTATTTCTTCCCTCTTTAGCCTGGGTTTATGGCAGTTTGTCATCTAAATATAGCATGCTTGTGTGTGTGTGTGTGTGTGTGTGTTTTCTTTATTCTGTGTGCATCGCAGCATGTTCACTCATAAGCAACGTAAACAGACGCAGCATGCCTGCACCATGTTTTACTTCTACTCACTACTACTTACTGTTTGCAGATGTGAATGAGAGGGCACTCTTTTTTCTTGGCTGCTTTGGTCGCTGCGTGACACCCTTAGATTGTATTTGGGTATATTTGCAGGAATCAAATGGGCTGTTTCAGTCAAACAACACTTCCTCCGCAATACACACAGCAGCAAAAATACAAACACATCATGTCCGAAGGGTGTCTATAACTGAAGAGCCATAGGAGAGAGCTCAGTATGGACCAGAGACCAGAAAGGCGGATCAGCATCCTTGTGCGTGTTAATAGCCTTAATCTACTTCCTTCCCCCAGTAGACGGCAAGGAAAGTTGCCTTGGCCCATTTAGAGAGACAGTGAGCGCAAGAAATAAAGTGAGAAAGAGAGAGAGAGAGAGAGAGAGAGGAAGAGAAAGAGATAGAAAAGGGAGGGGGCAGGGAATTAAAAAAAAAATTCAGCCGAGAGAATCTATGACTCACTAGCTCATTACAGAAATCCTGTTTCTATCCAAGGAGAAAACAGGTTTAAAACACCCTATTAAGGAAAGAATGAAGGGAAACCTTTTGTTGCTAATTGGGTCGTCTTTTGAAGTGCTTCACTCCAACATTTCTTTATACATTCTAGCCATACTACTTCACTCGTGCTATATTCAACACTCGTGCCTAAAACGTGGCGCTGTGGCCGTGTCCTGATAACCGGTCTAAAACAACAAGGATAAACACATCCAGCATTGTGGAGGCTTCACTCAGACGATCCATACAATAACAAGATCCACCAGACATCATACAATCCTGTCACATTTGCTGGATTAAATCACTTTCTTTATTCTCTCTCTCTCTTTCTCTCTCTGTGTATGCCTCTATTTGTCGCTCTCTTTTGAACAAAGGGGATTTGAACAACTCAGGGTGTCATGGCTTTGTGCAAGTAATCATTCCCATGTGTACTGCTTTAGCAGGATTAGGGGAAGTGCTTCTGATTCTCTGTCTCAACAGTATACCATCACTGTGATACAATAACACATACAGTATACAGTAGCATATTATTGCCCTATATTGCATTGGGATCAAATGACCTTGACCATTTTTAGCGTTAAGTTGTATGTAGAATGAAGCTAAGCTCTGAGGCGTATATAAATTCATCAAGATCATGCAAAAAAAGAAGAGGAAAGGCACATTCTGTAAGCCGTATGCTTATTTGACAGCTTGCTGCCACTAGCAATAGATTCTTCTTTGCTGAAACAGGTCAAACTCAATAAAGACAGGTTAGGTAGGTGAAACATGTCAAGAGGCTCGACACTTGAGCTTAATGTAATCCAAGAAATGGCCACAACCTGGAAGAATGAATTAGTCATGCATAGTGCTGACTTGGGGATACGCAAAATGTTTCAGACATCATAAAGTGATTCAGAAAGTATCAGAAATCATGTTTTCAATACAAATACAATAAAATTAATCAAAATTCTTAACCAGAGTTTGGGAGTCATGTAACCTGACGAGCCAGATTGTTTGTTTACACAGAAGCATCTGAGAAGCCGTCATTGCAAACTGTTTGGAAAAGGGCAGGCACTTTCAAACAATACTTTGCAGGTGATTGGATGAATCTTCTGTCAATCAAACTCTTGCCAAAGCCAGTCAGAAGAAGAGCGAAAACATCTTCTCTAGGGCTGTCAAAGTTAACGCAAAATCGTTTTAATGGCAGTAATTTCTTTAATGCATTAACGCAATCGATTTTTCGCAGGATGTAGTGGGCTCCGTTTTAAAGCTTAAGTGAAAATACTGATATCATATGAAACTAGAAAAACCTAAGGAATCCATTGGCACCAACCTTATATTGAGCATATATATATATATTATGCTAAATGCAGTACCTGTGACCATATCTGTCACTGTTTTGTGTTGTTAATTGATTTCCAGTATTAAATATATACATATATTTGCATAAAGCAATCATATTTGTCTACTCCCATGTTGATAAAAGTATTAAATACTTAACAAATCTGCCTTTAAGGCACATTTTGAACAGATCAAAAATGAGCTATTAATTTGCGGTTAATTGCGATTCATCATGGACAATCATGCGATTAATCGCGATTAAATCTTTTAATCGATTGACAGCCCTAATCTTTTCCATCGAGAAAAGCCTTCAGTGCCGTTCCTTGCTCTTCTTTCAATGAAGAAATACTCTCCAGGTCTGATATAACTGATGCTATTGCAGCTATGCTAACCTCTTCAGGAGCCGCCATTGTTGTTTAGAACAAACAGTCGCCTCTCCGTGTCCTCTCATACACCTAAGCCATGCTCGTAGCTGCCTGTAGCTGCCAGTAGCTCCCCACAGGACGCTGATTGGCCCGGTCACTGGCCTGCCGGACACAAACGCATTACTTGAAGCCTGATGAGATGGATGGAGATGCCGTGTAAGGTAACTGGAGTAATGTGCCACGGTAGAAAACCCAGCCTGACTACAGTTGGAAGAAAAGCTAGATGTGCCGATGATTTGCAATGTTACCATTCAGATTCAATTATGCAGATTGCGATACATACTGTACCACCACTAGAACCTCCAGCATTTCTCAGGAGAACAGCTGTGACACTTGTGAAGATCTGTTGTTTATGTCTCTTACATAAATTCAGTTAAACTAACAGAATCATAGCTGTGCTGTAAAAATACTGCGAGCTTACGCACATACCTGATGTGACACCAGTCAGATGTTTTCAAACAGCCTGATCTGACAGACCGAGCCTGCTTACTAGTCTGTGCAAATATTTTTATTTTTATTCCACTCACTGGAGCGCATAGGCATCTGCACTGTGTGTATTATTTGTGTGTAAATCACACAGTAATATGCACTATGTACGTGGAAGTTGGCAAATAAAAGGGGAATGTCAATGCTGGAACACATTTTTAGCTAAATTAATGTACACGATCATCAACACTGAAAATGCGTGTCATAAAGTTCAAATCACAGAACTTTTTCTTCGTACCGTACATGGCACTGATCCTGTGAACTATCAAGTACTAGTATCATTACCTAATGAAACGGGATCGCCCTAAGCCTGACTGCCTGTTACATCCGCCAAGAGAGGGGAGGAAGTGTGAAGACACACCACCTGTAAAGCTACCTGCTATGCCGCATAGCAGCACACCACTCTAAATTAATCCTCCAGCACACTCATGAGACTAATACGTGCAATAAGAAAACTGCACACTTTAGCATGTAGGCATTTGATCAATTGTGCCAATGAACAGCAGTGTAGCTCCCCTAAGGATATTGGCGGGTGTTGAACAGAGGCTAAGTGGAAAGGTGGAGAGAGGTAGGTTGAGTCGATGGTGTTGGCTTTCTCAGCCCCGGGGCCTAACACATTTAGAGAGCTAACTGACACACTTTGGATGTATTAGCCACAGTGAGCTCTGCCAACCTCTCCTCTATATCTGCTGCACCTCCTCCTCTTCCTCCTATCGCCGTCTGTCTGTCACTACAATCTCCTCTCCGTGGAAGACTGAGGAACATGCCTAGTGTTTCAGCAACATTGCTTTAGCATTGATGTTCCTCCGCGCCCCAGTCAAATTGGTGTTTGCCGTCTAGACACTGGTTGCTTGTGTCTCTGTATGGATAAACATGGGCACACACACTAGCGCTCTCCCTCGTCTGTTTATAAGTATGATTAGATTAAAAGAAACTGACGGAAATGCAATAACGGTCTATTAGTCTACCCGTCGGGGGGGATAATCATTTCAAATAGAAATGTGTTTTCCATCTCACTATCTAATTTATACTTTCTTTGCCTCTCCATCTGTTTCACTCCTGAGACTGTGTTATGAGCACAAGGCGTTAAAATAGGCTGGGTTCAAGTCCAGGCCACTGCAATAAAACACAGATAAATAGAAATATATAGCAATAAATACAACCGACTGGGTTTGTGAGAAAGAAAACCTAAAGGCGAGAGGACCCCAGCTCACTCTGGCAAATGCATGCATTGAATTTGAAGGTGAGAAAAACAACTCTTCTCAACCCACGCTGCCCCATTCTATGTGGTGGTTTAAGATTAGGGTCAAAGATTAGAAGGCTTACACAAGATAAGAATAGGATTAAAAGAGCTCAGAGATGTAAAATTACAGATCAGAGAACTGGTGAAAACACACCTGGATTGTAAACAAACTCGGCAGCCACCTGTCCTGGTGGACAATCCTGGCGTCATGGGGGGAGAAAAAAAAAAAAAACACAAAACAATGTATTCCTAATGAGAGAAAGGGAAGTGGATATTATGGAAGCAGCATCCAATATTCCAGAGAGGGATTCAGCTCACATCACAGGATGCCTCTGCAGTAAGTCTGTTAGATTTGGGATTAATGGACTCCAGAGGGGCCTGGACACACACATGCAGGCACACACACACAAACACGTACACACACACACACAAAATCCACTACCACAACTCCGCCTGATAAGATTCACAACCCAGGCTAGCAAAGCACTGCAGTGCAGAGTATATCTATTCTAGTAACTCTCCACAGTGGAGTCTCTACTGCAGCATGACACTGTGTGTTACAACATGTTGTAAATCACTGAAGGCAGTTAGTGTAATTTCTTCACATTCCAGTAAATGTCGGACAACAAAATGATTCAACCGTCTAGTTGGTTTCGAGAGCAAGATTTCCATGAATGCAGCGCAGGCTCTTTCCAGTCATGTCTGTTGGATTGTTTGGACAAGTTCTTTATTTTGCTTGTCAAATTACAAAGCACATGCCCAGACACACACACACGCTTGCATGCATACGTGCACCCACAACCGTAAGTTGCCTCCGAGCTCCAATGAGTTCATGCAAATTAGAAAAATGCAAATTCTGGTGGTAAGGCTCAGCTGTCCTCTGATGCATTTTGAGGGAAAACACGACAAAATGGGGGGAAACTCACTATGAATCTATTTCCTTTAATCTCGACAGACAGAAAGACCGCCTAATCCCAACCCTGACTGCCTTTCCACCCCAATGCCCAGCCTCCCCCCCCTTACTGCATCCCCTGCCCTCTGGGCTAAAACCACAGGTGCAGGCAAATGCAAACCACTGGGTGGAAAATGCTCGTTGACAGCATTCTGGTGTGTTTGCGATTGGTCAGTGAACAATGAGGGAGTTTCCTGAACCACTTGTCGTGCTGATGGAACAGCTGGACACCAACACCAGACACGGATCAGGGTGGGAAGAGACCATGCGGAACAACAGGGAACTTAAAACTAAAATGAGATTTAGCAGAGCTTAAGCTCACTGTCATTTCACAAACTGTTTTTGAGTCGCAAAGAAAAGAATAAAAAGATCACAAAGAACACAAACAAAGCTAAGTCTCAAAGTTATTTGCGAGAAATTTGCCACATTCAAATGCTTTGACTACTGCAAATGTGTTTTCTAGTGCACAAGGTGTAGGATTTGTCTAATTTTACTGTCACTAGAAAATTGTTGTATTCTAAGTGGTCATAATTTATCAGCACAAAGCTGAAAAAGGAAGATGGTGGCAATCACCTGTTGTTCGATATGTCTTGAATTCTGATGTGGTTGCCTGGATACAGCAACAGCAAGAGTGCGTGTCTTCCATTGTCGGTTTGTATACTAATTTAGTGGCTCGCTCTGCTATTGTCTGCTTCTTCTCTTTTGAGCACCAGCATGCAGACACACAAGTAGACGCAAGGACGGACCCGCGACCATATGCAGGTTCGAACTAGCTCTCACCCACACGATCACCCTGAGCACCATTATCACAATCTAGGGAACTGGATTATCCCTCGGCTCAAAACTTCATCCTCTTTGATCCCCACTTGGGAGGGGATGAGAGGCAGCACAGGGGACCATCATCCAGATTTCCCCACTTGTTAATCAAGGCAGATTTTGATCACCTTCAGGGACAGATGGGCAACTGTTTTCAAAACATTGCCCCAGAACGGGCATTATGCTATCGGGGATACTTCCTCCAGCAGCAACAACCTCACACTGTTTCTAAGAGATCCCATACTAATCTCAGTAATGCTTATTTTCTAAAAACTATTATCAGATACAGCAGCAGACATTTCAATTAATATGACGCACAGGAAAAATGTATATACTGCATTTCACATAAAGTGTAATACAATTCAGCTAAAATAATGTATTGGTACACTCTAATAAACATATTCAACTTGCTACAACTAGAAAACATGAGTGTATCCAAGGAGTAACATATGTAGGTTGAGTGGTGTTCTGAGTGGCGTTCTCTTTAATACCTGTTTCAGAAAAAAAACCACACATCTGCAACACATCCCACCGTCTATCTTGCCGTGGTCTGAATTTCAATTAAGTGTGTGTGTGTGTGTGTGTGTGTATGTACAGTTTGTATGTGTGAGTAAAACAGGAGAGGAGGTGCAAACAACCCATAAGCTCTGTATGAAGATCCATCACACTTAGTTGTTTACACTGCGAGCCTTCTAAATCTCCATAATAGATCTTTGTTGTGGTTTGGGGTAGGATGGTGAGGTCAGCTGTTAATTGGCTACTAGTAATTACAGATGCATCTTAAGCTTGCTGACATTGTCCGTGGGGCTTTGGAGACCTGCCTTGCTACTAATGCACCGCAGAGATTACCGCAATGTACAGAAAATTACACAGAACTCCAATTCATGCATACTGAAGCAGCAATTAAAACTCCTCATCTTATTTCTAACGGCCTTTTCACACCAGGGGTGTAATGAATAAACAACAAGAAAATGAGAAATACTCGCCTGCGAATATTTCGCATCATAACGATTCAAACCGGCAGTGATGCGACTTTGAGATAGTTGAGGTAAATTGTTGTACAGCCTACGCTACTGTAAGCTATTTTATTGAGTTTCCTTTTAGCGAAATGCTCTGAGTGAATTTGAGTTCCCTCTGGTAAACAGTTACACATCGTATATAGTGTATATGTCTAGGGCTTTTATTGTGAAAGGTAAGAACGGAAGGAGTGGATCTGGTCTGCGCTGCCTTTGTCAAGGTTGAAAGGAGTAATACAGTTTGCCGTCTTGGTTCGGACAGAGTCTCTGTGTTGTTGTACACTATAGTGTACGTTTTGGATAATGTCCGTTCCGCACAACATGATGCGTTGATGCCTTTGATGCGAAAGCTAAAAAAAATGACATTGCTTTTTTGCAACGTCATATTTGTGTTCTGTGTGACTCCTGACAAAAACAACACTTCGAAAACATGTATTGACGTACAGATTAATTGCACGAAAAAAACACCCCCGGTGTGTAAAGGCCTTAACCTGGTTTTCACTCTGTCATGGAGCCATTGTAGGCATCACCTGTTTGGTATATAATGTATTTAGTGTCTTAAATTATCTTTACGTTTAGTGGCTCCATTGTTTTTACACATTTAAGATCAGACCCCGTCTTTGCCACACCCCTCTTTATTTAAATGTTTAAGTTTGTCGCTCCTTCAACCCTTGCATCCTTTGCCAGTTAGCCACGAGGGTGTTTTTCCCCTCTGTGGGGCTGCTTCCCGGGGATGGGAGCTAGCGCAGGGACAATAGCAGCCACCCAATTAAAGCTGTGTTGGCCTCGCAATTCCTCAAGGTATTGCCATGTGACAGTTTAATTAACCAAGCCCCTTATCTTAATTTAGCAGGATCAAAAAGTAACAAACTGAGGTTATCTGAGAAAAACACTCCCAGTCGCCATCCTCACATACTCACCGAGACACACACATTCTCTCTCTCAATCTCCGTCGCTATGAGAACGCTATAGTGCCACACGTGTAACAGAGATATGTTATGAATCATACAGTTGGCTTGTACTGCCATCCACACAGATACCGCAAAGGACTGTGTATGGTGCAAATGCTTTAATGCATATTCAGTAGCAGCTGCAGGGGTCGGGCTAATGACGGGGACATACGTGCACACACTGAGTACATGTGACTGGGTTTAGGCATGTCTTAGCAGGGTGTGTGTTTGCATTGACAGGTTTTTCTTTTGAATTTGAACTGGTCTCTCAGTGACTGCAGGAAGCCAGGCACCATGCTACTTAAGCCAATCTCCCATGGAGCCTGCCTGCTGTCCCGCCCCTCTTCATCCATCCATCCATCCATGAGCTCTTTCTTCTCATCATCTGATCATTCAACTGGTTGCCATGTTTCTTCCTTCCATCATTCTGACCCTGTTTCTTAGATCTTCTTTCAATCCACTTATTTGAGTTTGCATTTATTTATTTATTTAATACATGTATTATTGCTCTGTATACCCTTTCATATATCCAATTTGTCTTCCTTTTTGACATTTCGGATCATCCCATCCACTGTAATCACATAAACCACATCCCCTGTCTTTGTTTCAGTATTTCCTCTTCTTCAAATATTCCATTATCTATAGCACTGCAGGCAGTGGATGAAAGGACATTACTAGTTATGGTTGAGCAGAGAAGGAGTCCTGATGCCTTGGACAGGCCAGGCCCATTTATCTCTCTGGTCCCTGATGTAGTGTAACATGGGGAAACAATGCCCCAGGGCACAACAAATATTCATTCACATGAGCAAAGGAAACAGCCCAGACAAAGCGGCCCTTCGCTTGTATCTTACTGATTCAGTGGAAGTTGTGCTGAATTCACTGTCAAGGGAAACTTTTACCAGGCATTTCATTTTCACATAATCAAAGCTGAACAATCTGCCACTTGGAGGTTTTTTATTTTTAATGAATTATGTCGCCGTGTCCAATATTGCATTACTGGGCACAATATTTGTCAAACCACAGCATTGTGTGATCCAAAACCTCTGAAAAACAATCAGAAAGATTCAGCTGATTGTGGCTGTCCCACCAAACCAAAAACATATTAATGTAACTGCACGCTTACAGAACCCACTTTTACGCTGGATCTAGGTTTGGAAATTGTACATTGTCAGTAGTGCAGAGGAATGTGTTTGGTGAGATAAGAGACAGAGTTGTGGGAATAAAAAATCTGTGACCCCCCGTGATTTCACCTCCCTCAATATTGTTATACCAGCTGATGAGAGAATCAGCTTCTCTAATTGTGAAAACAGGCTACAGGTGTGAATTTGTCATATTAATACATCATCACTGTTGAAAAGCAGAAGACTTGTCTCTCCATCTGTGTATTATGATGTGTATTATTATGTCTGAAATGGATCCAACTCAAGAGACAAAAACTACAGATGGCCGCAGTGCTTTGACTGTTACAATATCAACCAAAGTCTGCAAGGACAAAAAAGCTGCAGCTTCTAATGGTTTATCAATTATTATTTTTTTTTACCATTAATCAACTAATCTTTTGCCTATAAAACATTAGCAAATAAGGACAAATACCAATTAACCAACTAATTATTCTTGTTAAATTTTTGCAACTCGTAAACAGTTTGGTATTTTTACTTGATAAATTGCTTAAACAATCATCAAATTTGATACCAATGACATTTTCAAGACACGTAGATCAGTGCTCAAAGAAATGAGAATGAAGACGACTGAAAAATGATATGTAGGAAGTAAAAGAGGCTATGGTAAATAATAAAAGCATATGTGCGAGAGTGTGGTTAATGTCTAGAGTTACATCCAACACACACATACACACACAAGCATGCACATGCACAAATGCCCGCCTGTCCGTGGACAGAGGACAGATGGCCACGGAGTGGCTCTGGTCCAGGAAGTGACGATGTTCTGTATCATTATAATCTGCTCTGTAGTATCCTCCCTACTGCTGTGCTGGACAACATGTTTCACCCACTGAGAGCAGACACTGGAACAGCTCTTCTGCTGCTCTGTCACACACACTCTTAGAGAGGTGCTGTGACAACAAATGAACTTGCATTATGAGTGCTTCTTCATTTAACCCTTAGAAACTTGGTCATTTCACAGCCCGCAACCACCGTGATTCGATGCAGCCAGGAAGCGTGCACAAGGACGGTGCGAATATACAGCAGCAGCATTTTTTAAAACATCCACTCAGCCTTTTACAAATCAGTCTTGGATTGCTCAGAGGAGTTATTTCTGTCAGTCAGTCTGTGTATCTAACTGACACACAGACACAAGCACAAGGTTGCACAGCACTGATTCACATTCTGAGCCTGTTTGTTGCTTTCAGTAAAAGCTCACTTGTTACCACCCATGAGCCGAAAAACTGCAGCAACATCTCCTCTCTCAGAGCTTCTATGTTAAAATATCTCAGCATCAAAACTTATGATAACGTCCTAATTGCATGTACTGTAATCACAAATTTAACTAAGCTTTTCAATGAGAGGTTCATGCCTCAAAAAACAACAGAAAAACACATAGGCTGTGCAGCCATGGGGCTCAGCCACAAAATGTTAATTAATGTCATTTATAGCACAGACGCCACATCTACAAGGTTGTTGTTCATGTGATTATGAGGAGAACAACTGGGAGCAGAAACATGTCTGTCGTGATGATGGAGCTGATAAATACACTGGATTTTCTCACTTGCTGTTGCTTTGGGGAATATATCTTACATGTGTGGTAAAACAAATATGGCAGAGAATTTTTTCTTTTTTTTTTTGGCAGTTAAGTCTCACCAGTGTGAAAACACACACTCTGGAGGATAATGTAGGTTACTAGTGTGTTTACAGCAAGCAAGTCTGTGTGCATGTATAAACTGTAAACATGGAATATGCAAACTCATCAAACCGCCTCGCCTCACTTTCTGACTTCTATTACATACAAAAGAGGCATTACACAGCAAACATATTCAAATTCATCTGCAGGCGAGGCTTCGGACTATGGAACAATGACAAAAAGCATCTCCAGCTAGATCTACAGTTCAGCATTAAAAGGTGTGTTTAATAGTGTGTGTGTAAAATCTGTTTTTCAGAGATTTGAGTGAGACTGACAAAAAATACAAATAAAAAAATAATAGGGCTGTCAATCAATACAAATATTTAATTGTGATAAATCGCATGATTGTCCACATTTTTAATCTGTTGAAAATGTACCTTAAAAGGAGATTTGTCAAGTATTTAATATTCTTATCAACATGGGAGTGGGCAAATATGCTGCTTTATGCAAATGTATATATCTATTTATTATTGTAAATCAATCAACAACACAACACAATGACAAATATTGTCCAGAAACCCTCACAGGTACTGCATTTAGGATACAAAATATGCTCAAATCATAACATGGCAAACTGAAGCCCAACAGGCAACAACAGCTGTCAGTGTGTCAGTGTGCTGACTTGACTATGACCTGCTCAAAACTGCATGTGATTATCATAAAGTGGGCATGTCTGTAAAGGGGAGACTTGTGGGTACCAATAGAACCTATTTTCATTTATATATCTTGAGGTCAGAGGTCAAGGGACCCCTTTGAAAATAACCATGACAGTTTTTCTTCGCCAACATTTTGCGCAAGTTTGGAGCGTTATCTAGCCTTTTGCAACAAGCTATTATGACATGGTTGGTTCCTTAGGCTTAAGGTTCATAGGCTAATATTAGGTTTCATATGATACCAGTATCTTCACTCTAGCTTTAAAACTGAGCCCGCTACGACCTAAAAATCGCAAGTTGCATTAATGCGTTAAAGAAATTGAGTGGCGTTAAAATAAATTTGTGTTAACAGCCCTAAAAAAAAAAAAAAAAGATGAAATAATAATAATAATAATATCACTGAGGGTTTACTGGACCCAACAGTGAATGAATCTTTAACAATATGGTTGAAGAGTGATTAACTTTAAATCTCCATGACTCCGGACTAATCCTCATACTCAGTGCGCCTACATTTTTTAATGGGCCTTGAATAACATTTCCACAGCATTTAACGGCTGTGTGTTTTTTCAATGTCTAATATGAGTGAACACACACTTGGATTAATACACTGTAATGTTCTCATTACAGAGAGAGGGCCGGGCAGCCGGAAGCATTTAGGGGCAGCAGCCCACATTGGAGGGTGCGAGAGAAAAGCACTCTCAATGGGATTTTTTTTTCTAAGATGAGAAGTCCAATCATGCTACGATGAGAGGTTGTAATGGTGCTTAGAGTGAAATAAGACATATTTTTACTCATTGCTTCCATAAACATGCCATAATTATTCACTGCGGCTACCAGGGTGAAGGGATAATGCCGGAGATTTATAGCCCAATTGGTAAGAGTCCGAGATATTCATCAATCCTCTCCAACGCTGTGGTGCCACAGTGCTTGAGATAGGCTTCACCGGCTGAGTGAGGATCAGGGGGTGAGCCGCCGTGCAGGCGGGCGGAGGTTTAGAGGTGGAAATCACATCCCATAGCTAGCCCAGCCCAGTATCACACACACTAAGCACAAGAGGGAGGACGCAAAGAATGGACATTACCCTTCATGAACCACAATCATAACAATGGAATTTAATAAAAAACTTTGTGTATTAAAGAAAATAGACTAATCCCTATAAATCTTCCATAATGAGAGAGAAGAAATCCTAAGACTGTGATATTTCCCCTCCCTTCACCCCACAAGATTTTAGGCTTTCCACAGGATTCCACTAGCTTAGCCGCAAATCGCCTCACTGCTGTGCGATACCGCCATATCCGCTAAGAATGGGGTGAACACACGATCTGGCACACGTGTGGGCACACACACACACACACTCACACTCACAAATCGTATTTGACTTTGAGTGATGCCTCCTGGAGAGGTCCAGATTGCTGATGGTTCTAATTTTCCACACCAGGAAAGTAGCTGGTGGTGATGTTGCCATGAATCAGGCTATCAGCCCAGCCAGGGACAGGCCACGGAGAGCTGAGAAGATGAGGAGCAGGAAAAGATGAAAGGCTCAGGGACAAATCCTCTCTGTCCAATGGCTCACACAAACTGTTAGAGGAAACACAAGCATCTGGCTGCTGTTTTCAGATGTTGTGAGGTCATGCTACAGACATTTTAGAGAATTTCTTTAAGGTTTTGAATAAAAACACAACGGATACTTCATAGAGAGAAAAAATATCCTAATTTCTTTGATAATGATGACGGATGAAAAGAGAAGTCAGTGAGGTGGTAGGCGAAGAAGAGGAGCTCTGTAACACATCAAGTCCGGAGTTCACTGGAATGACGCACCACGCACATGTGTCCACTGGAACAACGGTTGTAAACACACTCTGATGGCCTTAATTAATCACGTTTAAACAGACAGATGTGATAGCATCACATGAAACCATGACTCCTCCATATGCTACCGGTTTGTTTGTAAACTGACTAATTACAATGCTCGCAAATGAAGCCTCTCTCTCAGCAGATGTTTGTCCATTAACCTGCAGAACAATCACTTTAGCATCGTGTGAAGAATCACACATTAACGCTGCCCCCTCTGCTCTGGAGAGTACACCCTGACGGAGACTTTGGTTTATTGCGCTAACTTGCTAATATGGGGGGCGTTATATGATAAATAATAAAGGTTCTGCTTTTAATTTGAAAAACGTAGTTCTTGCTACACTGATTTATGGCGGAATGAATGTACACTCTTCAACACATTTTTCATTCACGTGTAAATCAATGAGAAATGATTGGGTTGTATTTGTTGTTGTCAGCAATGATATATACATTTACTAAGGGCTGGGGGTTATTTATGCAATATTGCAATAAAGTCTCTTGATCACATGACCAAAGGGTGTATCATACATCATAATATCACATATACTATATAAAAATATCACAGCTAAGAATAATCTATAAATGCTATAGAGAAATGGGAACCTCTTCTTTTCATTGATCTAGTTACGATTAATCGATTAGTTATCAACTATTAAATAAATCGGCAACTATTTTGATAATCAACTAATCAGTTTGAGTAATGTTTTGAGAAAAAAAAGTCAAAATTCTCTGATTCCAGCTTCTTAAATGTGAGTATTTTCTGGTTTCTTTATGACAGTAAACTGAATGTCTTTGAGTTGTGGACAATACAAGACATTTGCGGACGTCATCTTGGGCTTTGGGAAACACTGATTCATATTTTTCACCATTTTCTGACATTTTATAGACCAAACATCTAATCCATTAATTCAAGAAAATAAAGAACAGATCAATCAACAATGACAATAATCGTTAGTTGCCTACATTCATGCAGCACTTTTCAGACACTCGTAACAGCAGTAACTGTTGTTTTTAGTCTCCATCTGATGAATAAATGTCTAAAAGTCGGTTTCATGATTGAGTCACATTCTGGCCGTGGCTCCATCACATGCTCACTGGAAAGGTTTCAGAAGAAGTGCGTCTTCAAGCAGCCTGTCTTTCAGCAGCCAGATTTTGTGCTGCTTTGTTCATTTGTTTTTGACATTCAATTGTGTCTGAACTGTTTGTTTGTCTCTTTCTCTCCGTCTGTCTGTGTCCTTCTCTCGCTTCAACTGAAAACTTTACATTATAAACAATAATTTACCCCTAAAAGAACCCGCATAAAAGAATTATCATTTTAAAACAACTGCAGATATAAAGTCATCCATCTGACTGATAAAACATCATTGACAATTGCAACAGCCAGCACGGTTTGATCTCTGGAACAACTTAAACTATAACGAGTGACTAAAATATGAATATTGCAGTGATAATAAACTAAATGTTCTCGGTTACATGGGTGCACCGTTTTGCCTATAAAGGGTACATTTGATGAGCCATAATAAAAGCACTTGACATTTTAGACATTATAAATATAAATATCACCAAATGACATATACATGCATTATAAAATTACCTGTACTTGCCTAAGTGCACTATTTGTAACAAAAACATGCTTGTCACCATTGGACTCGTAACAGGCTTGTCATGCTGCATTTTCAGTTCAGAATGATCTGAATTATAGGTGTAATACGCATCTACCCATCCTATGAAAACGTGTCTGCATTTATCTGTCCATGAAATATGAATGATGTTGAATGGAATGCCCTTTTCCAACAGTTAGATAAAGGTTTATTGAAGGCCAAAGTGAGCAGGATAGAGGTTGCCATGGCTGCAAGTGTGAAAAGGGCATCTGATCTGACTTCTGACCAGTCAATTAATCTTGGAATTGCATTTTTTTTTATCAAAGGTTCAGTCGTGATTCAAAATTAATTGCTGTGAATAAAAAGAAAGAAAAAAAAAGGAAAGCCTGAGATTGTGGGGACTTGAAACACTTTGAAAAGTACAGTAATGCTAGAGTCTTAAGATTAAGACTGCCACAAGGGAAGATGAGTGAATATTTAAGATGGATTAAAGTCTGAATATTGAGTTTGCTTGGTCTCCGTGTGGACTGGTAGAGAAAAGCTATTATTCAACAAAACAACATATAAAGACTTCATTTGTGCATGATTTTACAGATGAATAAATGTAAAGTTGCAACCTCTTCTTACTTGGAAGTGTCACAAGGACTCAAAAATGCATTATATGTAATCACTATTTAAAAAAAAGATGTATTGTTCTTATTGTTTTTGCGACTGTATTTCATTAAAAAATGCTAATGATGATAATATTCATCAGCACTATACATCTAAAGGAATAAATGGGCTCTCATGGGCGCTCATTGTTCTGAGCGGCATATTCATATAAAATACTTACAATAAAATATTCTGTGATGTTATGTCAACAGGACTTTCATATTTAATGTGACACGTTCTTGTAGGATAAAATATGATACTATACAATAGCTAATGGACTAAAATATTATAAGAAATACCAGTACAGTGTTAACACTAAAGAGCTCTTACATTGCTGCAAAATGCTGCTACATATCTAGTTATTTAAATAAAAGATATTTCTTAATTTAAATAGCTTTAACTGAAAGAGTCCCAACGAACCAAGGACTTCTTTTTAAGCTTTGGAGAAGGTGTCAAAAAAGCATGTGCTGCTTAAAAGACACTAAAATATGTGACGTAGTTTAAGATGTCCTGCTACAAAACAGAGAGATTTACAGAAAAACATGTTTTAGGAACATTATAATCTGTAAATGCACTCACTGACATCCTCAGCACCATAAATTATTAAACACCTGCAGCCAAGACAAGCCTCATATAAATATAGGATTTGGTGAGTATCATCCTTTATTTGTGTACAGTATATATGTCTGTGTGTGCACTTATATCATTGTTTGGGTGAGCATGTGCCAATAGTTTGCGTGTGTGAGAGCAATTGACAAAGCATGACACTTCCCTTATTTAAGCTATTCACAAGATGAGGGATGGTGTGGGGGTGGGGATTTCTATCAGCCTGCCACAAATAATGGGGGAAGTCAATTTCATCGCCGTCTACGCCGCTGTCATAGGAACACATCTCATGCTGTCTTTCCTCACTGTATCCACGCTGTCCTTGTAGTATCACATCCTCCTCTCTCCCACTCATGCCTCCCTTTTAAAACAAGCCGGGCGTCTTGATTATCACGCTCCAATCGCAGCTAATTAGGACAGGTCAGCTGGTACAGTCAAACAGTATCCCTGTCAAACAGTGTCCCTCCACGCTCTTCCTCCTCCTCCCCTTCCATCATCCCCCTCTCTCCCGTTCCCTCGGACAGCCCTATCAGTGGGCAACATCTCCCTACACCACTGCCGCCTGTCTGTTCGTGATAGCGACTACGGCAGTCATCTCCACAGAGGCGAGCGATGTGCTGCCAGCCACTCCGCCGGAGCCAGACAAACCCGTATCAACGTCTGCTGCAGGCGCGATGAAGCATCAATTAATCGCCGTTACAAACTGGCAAAAAAAATGCATTTGATATACTTAAGCTTAATTAATACGTTGCTACCAATTTTGCAGGGCTAATTAATCAATTTGAGACTGGTCCCTAGTGCGAAGATGTCCAGATTATGTTGTCTGGAAGGGAACCGCACCGAACATCAGAGAAGAAGATGAATTACAAGCATGGAAATGGGGAGTTGTGTTTGTTCTAGCAATTACCACAGGAGAGCATAAATAGAGAAATTGAAGGGGGACAGAAGTAAGGAAGAAAAAAGCGCAAAGAGGATGGCAAAAACAAAAAGGAATAAAATACACAATTGTGTGTACACTGTAGGCTACAACCTTGACTATAAAGGCTAAGAACTGAAACAGGGTTGGGGATTGATTGGGACTTGAACTACATGCTTTGTGCACTTGTAGTTGTGTTCATACTGAGCCAGTGAATGAGGCCACAGAGTCCTGGCAGGCAAGCAGAGAGAGCTACAGATAGTAATTGGGAGGGCTATGCTTGGAGAGAAACAGAGGACTTAAGATGGGATGAAGGAGGAAAGGAGGGAGGAGGGGAGGATGGAGGGAGACCTATGAAGTAGATGCTAAGTGCTGAGATGTGAAGAAAATAAGCCTGCAGGAAAACAACCCCAGGGATAGTGACCAATGACAAGCTCCCTTTTCCTTTTTTTCACTCCATCTGATAATAGACAGACCTGTGAGCTTCCATGTGTACAGTCCATGTGTGTGTGCACGGGGAGCTTTGCTTAAATCACAGAGAGCAATATCTGAAAGCAGAGCAGCAGATTACACCATAACTCCTTTAATAGCTCATGTTTCAGTTTCCTCTATTCACTTTTTCTCATTAATTAGCCATAAAATCACCGTAATAAATTACCTGTACTTGAGCTGTACTGTTTAAGACAAAGTAGCAGATGGGACTTGAGCTCACCAGGCACAAGGTGACCATCTTGCAATTCATCTTAAACAGCAGGAGGATATAAAACATAAATACAGACTTTCCTGAGTAGATGGCATTGTAATTTGAGAGGCAGAAGACCATACAATAATATTGTTTTCTCATGTAAATATTAAAGAGGACCTATTATGCTTTTGTGCTTTTTTCACTTTCCTTTAGTGTATTATATTGTTTGTTGTGCATGTAAAAGGTCAGCAAAGTTACAAAGCACAAAGTCCACGCCAAAGGGAGTGCTCCTGAACTGCCTGAAACGCCTTGGTTGAAGTCCCGCCTTTTCTTTCATAACGTGGTGATGTCACCAAGTAACACATCTGCATAACGGCTAGTTTGGCACGCCATCAAACTAGTTAGCAAGATATTTAGAGTGGAGCTGGAGCGGAGTCCAGAGTTTGGCACGGTTGACCAATAACAACAGTGGGCCAGCTGACCAATAAGAGCAGACTGGGCTTTTCGGGAGGTGGGGTGGGGGCAGGAGCTCATACAGAGCGTTTCAGACAGAGGGTGAAAAGAAGTGCTGCAGCACAGCCGGTAGGAGAAAAATGAAGTGTTTTTTGAACATTAAAACATGTTCTAGTAGAAAACGAAAACACAAGTATAGATCTGACAATAAGCATAATAGGTCCTCTTTAACTGAAAGTGTGGCATAATTTGCTGCTTTGGAGCATTCAACTGGTATCTTTGCAACTTAATAAAGATGCACTGGAACACTGCCAGAGCGATGCTCGCCACCCCTCACTCATCACTGCTCTTGCACCATGCCTTGGCCTCCTGCCCCTGCCCTCCCCCACAGCTTAGCTAAGCCCGCATGTTATTGGCTAAACACAGCCAGCTGCAGCCAGTTAACTGTCTAATCTCACATCAATCGATTTCCCCAAACAAGGAGAGGTGGAGAAGTGGAACGAGAGTCGCGGAGCGAGGGTGAAAACATAGCGGAGTGTGAGAATAAATGGGAGGGCAGCGGAGAGTGAGAAACAGGCAATGGCAGGTTGCAGCCTGAGTTTCCAGCACCACGGGGCTTGTGTGTGTGTGTGTGTCTGTTGGTGTATGGGTGCGACAATCTCTTGTTCGAGACTATCAAAAGGATACTGATCGAAGACAACACAGAGAAAACAGAAAAGTGGATGGGCAGAATGTGGTTGGCAGTAGCAGTACACATTTTGTTTTATTGGGACAGTTTTTTACTGGCTGACACACACTTAGCTCCGTTTGTCATGCGCTTCGCGTGCATACATGTGATTTTCCCAGTCCCTCATGGACAATTAAATAGGAACATTTTGCGAAATGAGAAACATATGGAGCTTTTTAATTGGCCAATTTCTCTTGCCAACGTGTGTGGGTTTTTTTTCATTCTAAAAACCAATGAAAAGGAAAAAAAAAAATGCGATCTAGTCAGACATGCATATTGCAACAAATTGTCATTGTCCTTCCGCAAAGAGAAAAACAGCCCTTCTGTTCCCTGGATTAATAGCACCATTACACAGAATCCATGTTCAGTATAGCGCACTGTACTTCTGGATCCACTCGGCGAGACACATACTTCTTGGTGTCAAGACTTTAGTGAGTTTGTATTTCTGTGGGAATATCTGTTTTGCCAAGCAGGTAATGACCCACAGCGAGGTACATGGGTGGATGAATCTGCAGTGAGAAATTCACCATACCACCTCCTGTCCCTTTACTTCCTTATATATGTATAATCTCGGCTTTCTTGCCTCCCCTGACCCTGCACTAATCATGCGAGGTGGCTGGGGTGGGGGAGCACTGCGACAACTCATATCTGGGGAGTTATTGTTCTACACATGTCATGTGTAATCTGCCCGACCCACAGTGCTTAGAATAATTATTCATATTTAATCACCGCACTACGAAGCTACATCTCCTGCCGCTCACTAAGTCATTTTCCATGTTCCATTATCAAAGTTTCAGAGACGGGTGCTCAGGGAAGGGGGACTAAATGGAGAGGCTGAAGAAGTTGGGCTTATAAAAACATAATGGGCTTGTCTGCTTTGATAAACTGAGGACGTGTATAGAATGCACACTCGCTCACACCCTCAAATGCATACACAGACACACACACACACACACATTAAATGAGAAAAGTGCAGAGAACAAAGTAGGGGGGAATGAAGTAGCAGAGTACAAGTTCAGATTGTGAGCGTTCAGGCAAGTCGGGAGCTCAATCGTTGATACAAATAACCGCAGTACGGAGGAAAAACAGATTGATAGTCATTTGACTCGAGTGTGTCTGGCTCACGCCGTGGCATCTTTCATTTCTCATGCAGTCAAATTTAGCCGATGAGGGCTCACCTTGCTCCAGAGGTGGTGGTTTCACGCCTGTAGCCTTCAACTTGAGGGCTTCTTTTGCAGACATATCGCAGCAGGAGCCTTTGTTGGTGTCCTGGTCGCTGTCAGCCTGGTCGCTGTCACCATGACCACTGTCTCGGAGGCTCGCTCGCTCTGGGTCTTTGAATGTTGAACTACTAGACACACAATCAAAAAAAAAAGAAGAGTACTTATAGAGATTTTGTCTTTTTAACCCTCAGAGGAAGTTTAGAAACAGCATGAAACATTGATGAGCATCCCTGAATGCTGAAAGAAAGAAATTATAATAATAGAATTTAAGATGTAATAAATGCTTCTAAAAATACTGTAGCTGTACTGTCTGCTAAAGGAGACTGGAGATGAAACAAAACAGCGGAGCATCTTGTGTGTGATTATATTTTATGTATTATAGAAAATGCTGTTATTGACCACTTTTAAACCTAATTAAATGTACATGCCCTTCCTCTCCCTGCTATGACACAGTACAATTAATTGTCCGTTTAGTTACTGTACTGTGCTGGGACTATTGGAGAAAAGAAAACAAAGGTCTGAGATGTAGTGACTGTTATAGATCCCAACTCTTACCTTTGAACAAACTGTTGTCTGCTACCCATATAATTAGGCTCAGTGGGGAAATTGTCCGTCTGTGGAGAAGAGAGAGAGAGAGAGAAAAAAAAGGTATGTAGTGAGCTCTACGGGAATGAGTCCTGCTGTGAAACAAGATCTCCCAGTGACATATGATTAATTATGCAGAAAAAATGAGGTAGAGGACAGAGTAGGGGCAAATAAAATACTGTGGATGAGAGCTCTGTATCGTTTAGGTTTGAGCATTTCATTAACCACATAAAGCAAGCTAATTAGCCTTTCGAGAGCAAACCGCAGAGCTGAACATCAAATCTGGCAGACGTGATCAATAACTGCCAGGACAATAGCCTTGATGAGCATAGAAAATGTGTCAGCGAAAACATCCAGTAACCAAATTACACCACCGTTTGTACATAAAATTAATGTGCAATTTGTTAGTTCCTTTCACAACATTTCTGCGAGAATCTGTCGACTCTCTGAACACTTTTTTTTTTTTCTCGAGAAATTGTTTGTGAGGAACTGGGGCTTGTATGTGTTGAATTCGATATGGGTCTACGTGATCATACACAGGGGGGCTCCATGCTATGTGGATCGATAGAAAAAACACACATACTGTACACGCTTGTGCACAGAAACATCGTTAAGTCTTACATATACAGTCGCACAAAGAAACAGTGTGGCATGTATGACAAAATACATCAGTATAAAGGGATGCTGGTACAAAGCCTACAGCATAAACTGCACAAACACTCCTCAATCCTCAGCACTGTATGCAGCAGTGCATTACAGACTGGATCAATCACATTGGCACTGGAAAGTACTGTCTCTCTCCCTCTCTTGTTAATCATATCAACGTACGGTATATGAGGGTTTTTAATCATGCCGATTGGTCTAAAAGGTCACAAAGATCCTAGTTTCTTTCTGGCATTTACAGAAGTGCCTGTCAACCTTACTAATAATGAAAGAAACTAATGTGTTTATATTTTGTTAAAATTATTCCAGGAATATGTCAACGTCCCTGTTGGGTAGAGGTAGAAAGGGTGGAAACAATTGGCTTCAAGAAAAAATAGCTTTCATACCGTTGTAGTGGTATTCATCACAGTAACACAAATAATTACCCGATGTAGTGCACAACTCTCTGTCCTGAATTGATAGCAGTAAAATGTCACGTTTAGTGAGTAATGTCTCCGTGTGCCAGGCTTTTTCACATGCACAGCTTGACTCACAGTCGATAGAGTATTTCAATGTCATCCGCGCTCTGCGGTGGCTCGGTATGAGAAAGGGTGTGTGAAGGTCAGACAGGCCACCTCAGTACTTTGACCTTCCATGCTTTTGCCAACACCTTTATCTCTACCTAAACACTCTATTCCACCTCAGCCTTCGCCAGGATTAAAAGAAAACACCCACAGAATATATCAAAGGCTGGAATCTGACCACGGAGTACGAGAAGAATGGATGTATGAAATTGTTTGGCATTGAAATGGTAACAGCCTGAGTTTCTCAAAAAATGGGAAATGGAAGTCTTTGTAATAATAATGTGCCCCTTCTGTACTTTTATGACCAGGGACTCGTCCTTGGACATACTTTTCAATCAGCTCAGCTCTGTGGGCACTGCATCTGATCATAATGAAAGGACATTAAGAGAAGAAGGTTTTGCTTGATTGTTATAGGATTTAATTTACTTTACACACCTGCGCACATAGAGCGAATATCCAAATGATATAATGTGCACAGAACATTTTTTTGCATATTACAGTAGCGTAAAAAGTGTATCTTTTTCCACCCACTGTAGTGTTTCACATTGATGACATCAACCTGAAATGGCAATGGTCTACTGTACTTGCATAGTGTGTTAAATGGGAATACACTGCTGAATCCCACAGCATGGTATTCACGACTTCTTAACAAAAAGAAAAAAACATGCCTGTCGCACTTAAGCAGCGTGTGCTCTACATCCATCTACCGCCCACCACCCCTACAAGCCAATAAAAAGCACATTACGCCACTTCATAGAAACCTCTTTCCTGCCAATTAGAGTCCAGGCTGATCTTAAGCCTCCATCTCTTCCTGTCTGTCTATAACTGCCCAGCCCTTTCACTACAATGGGCCACTTTCCAATTAATGGATCGATAACGGCCAGTATGGGCTGCCTTGTACTTAGCCAGTCAGAGCCCACAATGAATACAGGATAATTTGAGGGGGAATGATACATACGGGCTACATGTCCAGCAGTTTTATTATCATTATTAGACACTGAATTATACAGTACATAAATTCATTTAGCACCGCAAGAATCATTGAGTATTTCATGTTGCATGCTTGCACTTCTTGCCTTCTAATTTCCCCTTGTGGGACTTCTCGAAATGAACTGAACTGAATTGAGCTAAAGTGAATTGAATTGAGCTGAACTAAACTGACCTAAATTGAATGGACCCAAACTGCAGCTTCTGTATATTTGGCCCGTAAGGTTTTAAAATCTGACTTGCTTACGGACCTAAAATATGAGACTTTGACCTTAAAGGTTCAGAGACGCACCGAACCTATTCAACACGAGATAAATCCAGCGGTTCTGGGTGAACGCATTTTGTGTCGATATC
The DNA here is from genome assembly GCF_015220745.1 of Sebastes umbrosus. Classification (NCBI taxonomy): domain Eukaryota; kingdom Metazoa; phylum Chordata; class Actinopteri; order Perciformes; family Sebastidae; genus Sebastes; species Sebastes umbrosus. The sequence goes on from NC_051270.1 coordinate 22,088,281, forward strand.
AGCAGAGGTTAGTTTCATTGGTAGTGTGGATGAGGATTGCAAAACCTCATTGTCGGGGTGTACTGAATGATATGTTGTATCAAGTCCAGGCAGCAAGGCCACAAAGGTCAGAGAGATACTGAGTACAGTGAGGCTGAGTAAGTGTAAAAAGCTGCACTCTATTCTGTATTCCCATTGAGACCCTAAGATTGACCGAGCAGACAGCAGGCCGATTGAGACAAATGGGACGAGCATATTGGAGTGCTATTCTGCTCTCAGGCCTTGTTGGTGCATTTTGGGGCACCGGTAGTTTCTACCGGGCTATGTTTGTGTGTTGTGTGTACATGAGTGTTTGATATCTTAGGTAGGGGATGTTGTGAAAGAGGACAAATTGCAGCTTCTCTTTCACACATCATTGGACAGCTCTCTTTTATTCACAGGAACGAGAGTACCTCCCCTCCCTCTACCTTCCCTGCTAGGTATGATACATGCATTTGTCCTTTACTGTCTTCCAAAAGCACACGAAGTACTCTCTGTGTGTACGCGTGTGTCAGAAGGTGTGAGCGGTTCCAGATCCACCATAACCTTGTCAGTAAGCTAAAAAGATCTGGACTGCAGTTTTTAATTTGATAAACTGAGTCTCTGTTGTGTATGTGTGTGTTGCATTACGGGAACTCTAGTTTATTCCTCTTGGAAAGCTGTCAAAGCAGCTCAGCAACAGCCAAATGGGAGGGAAGGTTGTATAAAGGATAAAACAAAGAGACACTGAGCTCAGAGGAAAGTATACACACTGGTGAAGGTGGGTGCCGCAAATGCAGGAACTAAAAGAGGAAAACAGAAGAAAAGTGAGCAAAGTGAGAGGATGATAAAGGAAGTAAGGGAAAAGGGGCGGAGGAACTAGACAATAATTAGACTGCATTGATTACCTAGTGGCTGAGTAGCAATTGTAAGTGATCAAATCTAATTAGCTGGTCCTATACATCTTCCTGGAGATAACAGAGCAATCAATCAATGGGCTTAAGTGAACTTAAAGCCATCACAGTCGACTGCCTGCTAAATATCTTCCACTATCTTCCAAATAACTTACAAGAGGTCAGGTCCAAATGAATTTCTGAGAAGTAAGGAAGTGCCGCCGGTGCCAGTAAATGGAGACTAGACAGTTCTCAACCACAGTGAGGTTTTATCAGTCCAGATGGACACCTCGCTGATGATTCTAGACAGTACCTAATCATAAATGAGACTTTAACAGAAGATATCTTACACTTATGAGGACTAGGGATGCATTGATCCGACTTTTTCAGTCCCGATACCGATACCTGGGCTTTTATACCGAGAACCGATCTGATACCAGTGTATAATTAATAAGCTGTATGCCTCAATGTGTGGAAGTGATTGGGATCATTATTTTATGTGTAAAGCAACATCAGGCTTGAGTTAAACATTGCTTTACTAATTTTGTAAAACAAAATGTAACAAATAAATACATAGATACAAATTTATTTAATTGTTATTTTTTATTAAAATAATACATTGTGCACCAGCAACTTGGTAAAAAATCTTCAAAATTCCAATTCAACTGTAAGCCTTTGGTCAAAACTTAAACAGGAATTAAAATTCCAGTATATAATGTATATAGTATATAAACATAATTGAATTGAATAGATCGGCCCCATTGTCACCGATAACCAATCCAGCTATTTGAGTCAATATCGGCCCAATATCTGATCCAGCATCGGTATCGGTACATCCCTAATGAAGACAAGTTCGTATCTGAACGTGACATAGATAGGATTGTTTATGTAGTCATAGTATTTTAGAATGCCTTCTCCATATTCATATTAGGAGGAAGTGGTTTCTCTGTGGGAAAAGAACATCCATTTTTGTCATTTTGCTGGTGTAATGTACTTTTTTGTCTTCCACCAAAAATACCTAAAAAAGCCATTTGTCTCACTTAGTCGATTCATTTAGAGGATTAATATACATAGCAAATTTTTTGTCATTTGTATTTCTGCTATGTAATTTGTACACTATTTGCTAAATTATCCTGCAGAGAAATATGTGGTAAAACAGGTACAAAGAGGGCAACCTGTGCACCAATTCTTCCAACAAATGAATAACAAACTAAAAAGAAAAATGAGCTTTCCCCAAGGTGCCCTGATGAGCGGTGCTGTGGGCAAAGGTACAAAATAGTACTTAAACTGGCATCTCCCCAGTGTGAACAAGTGCAGCTGTATAAATGACATGAGGCGCAGCTGAAATCAAGCATGCGTGCTCTGGATAAAGTTAAGAAAAAGACTATAAAAAGTTTCATTTTGCAGTGCAGAGAATCACCAGTAAATGAGCATTCACACCTACAGTACATCTAAACCATACAGCTTTTACTGAACTCTTTCAGTTCTGCTTGTTTTCAGCTGTAGATCTTAGATCTATCAATTTATTTTACTTTTACTGACAGCAGGATTTAATGCCCATGGGCCAATGTTTAGTGTTTTCAAAAATAAATTAAAAGAAATGCTGTGGGTTTTTCTTCCCAGCTGTACCGAAAAACATACTGGACCCTGACCCCAAAACCACGCTGCGTATTCAACTGTGAATGTTGTGTATACAGCCCTCGTTATCCGAATATGTTGAGCTGCAGCATACATCATCTCCTGTTGCTTGGTATCTATGAGGTATGAAGCCCATTTGCAGTCTTGACTGACTTCATATTCTCTTCGCTGGTCAGCCAACAACAGAGGATGAAAAAGCCCTTGCTGCAGGGTTTTGTGCAGAATGATTTGCTACAGTGAGTCACCTGCATAAGCCATGTTGATTTTCCTCTGTACCACAATGTTTGTCACAGGATGGCAGGTAACCATAACTGTCACATGAATGAGTGAGCTGACACTCCATGTGACTGATGACCCTAAATGGACTTGATGCATGTACAATTTCTGGCATTATGAAAAGGTTTCAAGTTTTTTTTATGGAAAGGAAGGACATACTGTACCTCAGTAACGTGAAAATAGTGCCAGCGTAATGATATATCACTAGAGACTATATCAGAATATATTGATTATTTGTCCCACCCCTAGTGATCAGTCATTTAAAGTATCTCTTACCGCCAAGTCTCTCCCCATCTCTAATTGTACTGAACTCGACTTTAGTGCCACAAATCTAACACAACTCCAGCTGAATAAAGCAGCACACATCTGCATGTGTTAGAGTTGCCGCTGTGTTGACATATTGTGACAGTGTTTCTTGTAGAACTACTGTGGGGGTTTTTTTGCAAGAATTGCTGGTTTATTACGAAGCTGGTGACTCAGGCAGCTCTAATCCAACTCAATAGTCTCATCTTGTTAATCATGGTTTGCCATAATTCATAACATAACCACATTGCTTTTTATTTTTTTGTGTTCATGTTCATTTGGTGTGGAATGGGGCTCCTTCATTAAATAAGGCTAAGTAGCACTTTGGAGGCTTTTATAGTATCAAAAGCATAACCTCTCCCTTGCATATTCACTGCTCACCAGCAAAGACACAATATTCATAATTAATATGCAACCACTCACATTGATTGCCTATTATTTTGGTTGACCATCCAGTGTCATTAGAGATGCCTATTAGGAGCCCAGTGGAAAGCATCAAGTTGTTTTAGTGGCACAACTGTTCTTTTTTTGTTTATCATCCTCAGTCTTAACAAAACCACTTCATGTAGTGAGGAAAAGGCACGCAAATGAAAGAGTTGACATTCAAACCTCACACTGAGTAGGGGGCTGAAATCATCGATAGGTGAAGAGCAAAGACAGAAAAGAAGGGATGCGCAGGGCAGAGGGAGGGCCGAGGTGGTTGTGCTTGCCTCTTTTCATCAAGAGAGACGAGACACTACTTCAAAGCTGATTTCCTTCAACCTGTGCGGTTACTGCTACTTTATTATTCCCTTTGAGGAAGAGCCTGAGCAAGCGTGGATATAATTTTCTCTTCGGTCTACAAATGACTACTTTGGTCAAATTTCTAAGGTAGTTCCCTTATGTACAAGTGGGATAGCTTTTTTTGGGGGGTGCTAAGAGTACATTCATCTTTGTAGTAATGTCTGCCATTACATTTTTTAGACTAAATCACTTTTAAAAGAGCCTGAAAAGAAAACTCTACCAAACGAGTCTGAGAGATGGTCAAGAAAACTCTATTCTTAAACCTTTCATTATCATCTTGAAAATCAACTCACGCAGAAAATAATAAAATGCAAGTCTCCTGAGAGTGTGCATAGCCTTGAACAGGTTTTTCTCTCTCACTTACATAGTCCACACACACACATACCATTACAGGTGCTGGAGATCTTACAGTCTAGCCTATTTTATGATGCATGAAAAATCAAATGATGGGCTAAACTAAATCCTGCATTAACAAAATGGCTCAGAAGGCTTGTCTTAATAAGCATATAGTAATACAGAATAATCTGTTTACCACAAATTACAAAAAAATATATGCATGTAATTGATTTATTAATGGACTGATTAAGCTGTTATTGAATGAATCATCCCTATCTAACTGAAAAGGACAGCATTTCCCATAAACCGTTATGATGTTGACCAACATCCCCTCGGGTAAAGATTACAAACAGGCTCTACTAGAGCAAACTGAATCTTTTTTTCACTAAATGAAAGTAAATAAAACCAATTTGACTGTGACCCTTTTACAATGGGTCTGTAGTTTGAAATTAAATGATTATGAATTCAAGTGTTTCAGTCGAGGAACACATATCTTTGCGACAGAATATAAGTCTCATTATTTTTATTTTTTTTTACAAAAGATCTTAATCAGATTTAAGCATATTCTCATCTGGGTGGAAAGAGAATACAAATGATCTAATGGGTATATGCAATCCCCCAAACCACGTCAAAAATGTTATTGTTTCACTATGCTTGTGACATCCAGTGGTTAAGATTAGGACTGTCAATCAATTCATATGTTTAAATGCAATTAATCGCATGATTGTCCATGATTAATTGTGATTAATCGCAAATTAATCACATATTTTTTATCTGTTCAAAATGTACTTTAAAGGAAAATTTGTCAAGTATTTAATACTCTTATCAACATGGAAGTGGGCAGATAAGCTTGCTTTATGCAAATGTGTGTATATATTTATTATTGGAAATCAATTAACAACACAAAACAATGACAGATATTGTCCAGAAACCCTCACAGGTACTGCATTTAGCATAACAAATATGCTCAAATCATAACATGGCAAACTGTAGCCCAACAGGCAACAACAGCTGTCAGTGTGCTGACTTGACTATGACTTGCCCCAAACTGCATGTGATTATCATAAAGTGGGCATGTTTGTAAAGGGGAGACTCGTGGGTACCCATAGAACCCATTTTCATTCACATATCTTCAGAGGTCAGAGGTCAGAGGTCAAGGGACTGCTTTGAAAATGGTCATGCCAGTTTTTCCTGGCCAAAATTTGGTGGAAGTCTGGAGCGTTATATGACATAGATGGTATCAATGTAATCCTTATGTTGATGATTCTAGTTTCATTTGATATCAGTAACTTCACTCTAGCTTTAAAAATGAGCCCGCTACAATCTCCGAAAGATCGATTTTATTAATGTGTTAAAGAAATTAGTGGCGTTAAAACTAATTTGCGCTAACGCGCTATTATTGCGTTATTTTTGACAGCCCTAGTTAAGATGTTTGTTTTAATGCTGTTATACAACAGTTTTGGATTTGCAACAAGTAGTAAGCTACAGATGTGGTGCTCATGGCCTCGTGAGCTTAACTTTGCCAATCTCCACCAGTTCCAAATATATCTAAATAAGGGGTGGCAGTGGATAACAGGTCAATTTTGCCATATCTCCTAACCATGTTGAGGAGTTTTTCTGATGCATATTACATCTTTCTAATCTGATTTTCACTTGGATCTTTGTAATATATATTTTTTTTCAATAATATCTTCACATGTTTCTCAATCAAACGTCTACATAAAATAAAAATAAGTAACACAAATAATTAAGAATAATTATATCCACAGGTGGGCCACAGTGGCGCACAGCACACATGTGTATTTAATGACACATAAATACATGAATTAACTGGTCTCTGAGATTGTGTGAGCCATTATTATGAGGTGCAGTCACACCTGTGTGCATTGTAATATAATGAGGCAGCCTGTTCAGGCATTGACAGTCAACAATACACCAGACCAAAACATGAAATGAAAAAACACATTCTTAATCACAGTCTACTAGACTAGACAAAAGTCTAGTCTGGAAGAGGTTGTGACCCCATCTCCATCTTCCCCAAAAAAAACTGTTTTTTGGTCTCCAGTTGAAAAGGGCAAGACGCACTCCTCATTCTAATATTACTCAAGTATTACAGGCCCGGTTCTGTTTGCAATTATCTTCTGCGATATTACTTTTGTATGTCTGCAGTTCCTTCCCCCATTATCTTTTAAAAATACTACAGCACTGACAACAATTCAGCAGCCAGTCTCAGCTGCCATCTCAGAGAATAATTTTCTCTGAAGAGGAAGGGCGACACAAGACGGCACGTTTGTACTCCTATTAACACAATCAACATCTGTGGTAGTGTCATAGAGAACTGTAACACTTAAAACACATGGCACCAGAAGTCAAACAGGAATGTCTCCTCGAAGGAAGATAATACACAGGTTATATACTTTTCTCCAAGACAAAGAAAACCCTTTCCATTGGTCAACTTACTTAACTTATTCAAAGTTACCATCATTCTGACCAATTGGCAACCAGCCATGCACTGATCATGCATTAACATGAAACCATGCATGTTCTTTTCATGAAATGCTGTAATGTTCACACACATATCTCCACGAAAAGAGGGCCTCTCTGGCCTTTCTAGTGTCCATCACAGCACATCTGGCTTCCAGCTGAGGTGCAGGAATGTGAAAAACATAGTCTGCAAATATACCAGGAGAAAAGGGTACTAAAAGAATAAATTGATGACTTTTTTACATCTACAGCAGTTTAACCCCAGGAGTAAATGATAAATGTAGCTTTTGGCATATATTCCAACACATAAAAACACCTAGCACAGCAGTTTGCCAGCTCTCCTAAAATAGCAGTGTTGTTTTCCCTCACTACTTGATTCATTTTGTGTGGACACATTTAACCAGCTGGTCTGGGCAGCTTACAGCTGGGACCAGTCTTATGATTATTGATAAAAGAAAATCTTTGGAAAAAAAGTGAAATAGGAGTGGGAGACAGAGGACTTTACTTGATGTTGAATTATTTATACCCTGTTGAAACTGTGAGGAAAGCAGTACAAAGAAAGGAGAGGGCGCAGTATATAATCTTGGTGTGTAAGCTACTAATCATTCAGTTCTTGCTCATCAATAGTTACAACAGCTCTGCCGTTAACTGATGTCTTGAGTCAGCACTGACCTTGCTTCACCCTCATTAATCCAAAGCCTACTCAGCCCAAAAATCCAAAGCTGTTACAGAGGTAACAGGCTCCTTGTACTGTACATATATAATACTGAGCAAGAAGCGTATAACAACACCTGAAGGCAGAATGAGTAGTATTTTCCTAAAAAAAAAAACATTGTATAGACTCATACACAAATAATCCCTCTCAATCATTACTTTTGACCCACTAGAAGTGTGTGGCGGTATCTGTATCTGCACAACCATGTCTCCTACAAAATTACATTCCCATACAACTAAAATGCATTCTCAATTATGTTTCAAGGGAGATGTATTTTCTCCCGGATCACGGTCACAGTTTTAAACATGTGATTAACGTCGGAAATTGAAACAAAACAAAACATAAAATGCAACAAAATGACTTGGTTAGGTTTAGTAAAAAAAACATCACGATTTGGCTTAAAATGACTACGTTTGTTACGTTATTAAGCTACAGATGTAAATTAAGATAAGTTAACGCTGAATTTTTGTTTCACACGGGACACGAACAGCAGTCTCCTGGGTGGAAGTCCTGTGTTTGTTTGACCCACCCACCACCCTGACCTCCTCCCTATACTTCCATACACTATCGTTACAAATGTATTTGTGATACGTAAAAAACAAATCCGAGACAAAACACTTTTCCCTTGAAACTAATTCAAAATGCAGTTTTGTTGTATGTGAACGTAATTTTTAAAGGACAGGGCTAATATCTACAGAGACCCTGCCCTCTGCGTGTATTTTCTTATTTTGCTGTGTTCGGGACGTTTCTAGGTGTCAACCTCTATAAAAACAAAGCGACCAGGTTATCGTAAGTACACATCCAAGAGGAAGCTATGGAAATGGCGGACACAGTGCCGGAAAAACGCACACATAGCGAGGCAAAACGCCAAGCAGACAAAGCTCGATCGAAAACGAGAATCTGGGCTTGGCTTACACCCGCTGGCGAGCACCCTAAAGTTAACCTTGGTCAGTGGGCTAAGGCTTCTGGTGTCGTTGAGCCGGGGAGGAGGGGCGAACTTTGAATGTTGTGTTTACAAACCTAAAATCGACAAGTCCTACTCATTCTGCCTTCAAAAGCAATAGTTTTGGCAGTTTGGTACAGAATACACTTGTTCGCTTTCTTTCCAAGGGTTAGTTGAGGAAATTGTTGCGGCTATCATGTCTAAATATGAACCTCATGGTGACGACTCCAGGAAATCACTTCTTCTGGCCAAGAAATAGTTTGACACATAATCTCCCATAAAACCACAACATGCTGTTTTGACATGTTTTGGTTAAACATACATGATATATTAAATGAATTAGGGAGCTTTAGAGGTGCTAGTAGGCAGATTTTGTTAAATGCAGACAGAGCCAGACTCGCTGTTTCCACCTGTTTCCAGTCTTTATGTTAAGCCATCTGCCATCTGCGGGCGCACTTTGCGCTACTGTGCTGACCAGCTTAGTCAGGTCTTCACTAAACTCTTCAAGGTGTGTGCCGAATTTCACAATAATACCTATGCCAAAATCAAAAAATCGCAAAGAACTAAATGAGTTTAGACCTGTTGTGCTTACATCCCTTGTTATGAAAAATTTGGAAAACGATTTTAAAAGGTATGTTTTTTTTTTCCCTCATTTCCCTCAAATTTGACTCCTTGCAGTTTGCTTCCCAAGCTTGTAAAGGTGTGAAGGATGTAAAACTTTTCATTCTCAATAGAGTGTATAAGCACCTTGAGAAACCCTTGAAAAATTACCTGTTCAGTTTTTGATGCTGTTTTTAGATTCTCTAACAAACAGAATCCAGCAGGTTTTGGTAAATGGACAGATGTGCAGCATCAAGGTCTCAAATACGGGCTCATCCCAGGGTTGTGTCCAGTCATCCCTACTTTTTGTTTTGTATACAGACAACTGCAGAACTTCTCACAGCTAGCTTGTGAAATTTGCTGATGACACCGCCCTATAGTCTCTTCTTCAGTGCTCAGAGTTGGACCGTGGTTGTGCCTTACATGCCTTTGTTAAATGGTGTGATGATAACCTCCTCGACCTTTATGTATTGAAATCTAAGGAATTAATCATTGATTTCAAGCAGAATAAGGACAAACCAAAAGCTAGTATTATACATGGTGTGGATGTCTAAATTGTATCTAGGAACAGTGTTCAACTCTCAACTCGTGTTCGACGTACGCAGAGTCGGTTGCCAAGCGTGGACAACAAAGAATTCAGTTAATGTAGAAGCTCAACTCAAAATGTTCATGTTTGTGATAGTATTTTATGTCATTTTTATCAATCAATCATTCATTGAAAGACTTTCTCATTTATTTGCTGGTTCAGTGGGTTGAGAAGAACAAGAAAAGCCTTAATGGCATTGGGAATGTCTGCTCCAAGATAATTGGAGCCCAGCAAAGAGACTTGCACTCCCTCTGGGAGAAACAGATGGCCAAAAAAGCAAAAGGAGTTATCAGCCAATCTGACCATGTTCTGTCCGGCAAATTTACTGTAATGCCCTCAGGCCGGCGCTATAATGTGCCCCTTAGTAGAACAAACCGCTACTCTAAGTCCTTCATTCCTTCTGCTATCAGGCTACTAAACGTCAACGGTAATAATTTTAGGTGAATTGAGTGAAGTCTTTGTGGCCCATGCTGTGTGTGTATGCATATGTACGCAGTGTGTGTATGTACGTATGTATACATACATACGTACATACTGTATGTATGTGTCGATAGTCATTATCAAATGACTGTTTCATTTTTCTTTTAAACTTGGCTTATATGAACTACAGCAAAATGGTTTATTTAATTTACTGCTGCTCGTTGTCCATTGTATTGACCCATGTAATGTATGTTGATCTGCTGCTTCTATATCCTTGCCCGTGAGTATTGAAGCTATGTATATGGACGGGGTTAAGATGCAAATGAATTGCCCTTCTCTGGATGAATAAAGTTGTCTGAATCTGAAGCTATGCTAACCAGCTGCTGGCAAGGCTTCAGATTACTGGACAGAATGGTGGAGCGTGGTATAAATCTCCTCATCTAACTCTTAGCAAAAAAGCAAATGAATTCAGCTTAAAGAAAAAGAAAATGTTTTTCTGTTAGATTTATATTTTCCCTCTTCAGATGATGAAATTCATACAAATAATATAGAAATTACCACTGAATGAAACAATATGATCCAACAAACTGCAATACAAAAGTGCATTCATAAAATAAATTTATCAAAAGTCTGTATCCTTCAGTGTTTAGAGTAATAAATTAATAAGCCTACTCATCATTTACAGTAAGAGCGTGTTTGCAGCCTTGCAACCTGAAAATGGTATGCCATCAATCTGTTTTAAGGCTGCTAAAAGCACACCTTTAATACGCTTTCAAACTGCTATTATTAAGCCATCTCATCTGGTATTTATATCAGATTTGACAAAAGAAACAAGCATTTTATAATTTAGTGTTGAAACACACCATCCACAAAGTGTGGTCTAGTTTGCGGGTTAACAAGACAGACGCTGAGGGCTCGTGAACAAAAACATTAAAAGAACAAAATTATTCCATTTGAATTGGCGGAGAAAGAGCCGTTCCGTGGATGAAAGGATTTGAGATATTTCCCCAAAGCCCAGAACCAAGGCCAGACGCAGATATATAAACACACAAACACAGACACACAGAATGCAAGCACACATATTGTATGTCTAACATCAATACATGCACAAGTGCACATACACACACACCTGGGTTCTCCCTCTCTGTCTCTCTATGCACACACACACACACACACACAGCAGATGGACAATGTGTAGTTTCCCTTCAAGGTGACCTATCTGCTGTATATGTATCAGGTCAGAGGTTTATCTGAGCAAAGGAGGGGCTGGGAAAAGGAGGAATAGAAGACAGGAAGGATACTGTCCATACACCTGGATAAAAACTGACAGAAAAGGCTTTAGGATAATGCTCCGTTGTCAAAGTGTCAGACGCCAGCTCCTCCGAGTCTCTTTTAAGTGCGTCTATGGTGCATTAAGTATCTGTCAGACCAGCTTTAGCATTAATCAGCTAGCCCACAGAAGAAACAATCGCACATAATCTCAAGCTCTAAACCCTGCTGACCTTCTCTTCAAATGCACAGATAAACCCCCCTTCAAACCTCAGTCATTTAAAGACACACACAGGCCCAAGCTCTGGAGCTGCTAATGTTTTCCTCCTTGCTCTCCCTCCCCCGTAGTCGATGTGATTGGTACCTCCCACAGCAGCAGCACCCATGTCTCTCCACCTGGGAGTACATCGACTCAGCATGTCAACGTGACCTCAGAGAGGACGCATTTCAAACAATGTGTCGGGAGAAGAGAGGAGAGTAGAGGAGAGGAGAGGAGAGAGGAGGAAAAGGGAAAAGAGAGAAGGGCAGAATACACAAGTTCCATTCATCATCTCAGCAGCGTTGAGAGTGTATAAATAGCAAGATCTGTTCAAAGTTATCATTGAGCCAACGCTTCCATCGTGGTACTTCATTTATTAAGACTGCGCGCAAATCAATACGGCAGACATATACACTCTGTACTGTTGACAAGATAATCTCATCATTATGAATTTGGCTTGGGTCGTCAGTAACATGAGCAATTGCATCGCTTATCTGAGATGACAAGAGCGGAGAGAAAGAAAGGGAATCCGAAAAGGAAGAGAGTCAGAGCGAGAGCGGGGGGGAGGCGAGGAAGAGAGAGAGTGAGCACTAGCACTAGCACTTCTTTTTTTTTTTTTTAACTAAACAATGCTCAGAGCGATAGATAATGAAATACAGTATTTCAGTACCAAACAGAGGAAAAATCAATAAGAAACGGAGCAAACCAGCAATTGATCTGAATGCTAAAGGCCCCAAAAAGATTTCTCTCAAAGACATAAACCCAGTGAGGGGCCAATTGAGTACATCTGTGTAGTACAATGGAAAAAGATGCGACCGGCCAAATATACCATTTTCAATACGCCATTAGCACTCAGCGTCGCCACTGCTACCCTGAAGAGCAGCCACAGTCAAACGTTTGATGACAAATCTTGTGTGCCCGCCACTTAGAGGGCCTTTTGTTTAGGCAATAACATCTGAGAGTGCCGACTCATTCGCCTCTGTTGCCACAAAACACATAACAGCCACTGCAAAACACAGTGGCTGTCAATTCCCCTCAGACGCACACAGAGCTCTAGACATGGGAGTCAGATTTCAAACTGTGCTACAGATATAAGCGGGAACAGAGAAGACAGTGGGATCTCTCTCCTATTAGAGTGTCGGATCTTCTCACACACACACAAACATGCAAACATACACTGGCAGGATTACATCGTTTAGAAAAATACTCCTCAAATTGCAAAGCAAACCGTCGTTTCCTGGATTACTGCAATGTACTCCAGCGGTTGTACGCCGTGGGAGAAGAAGCCGTTTTACTGCGTCTTGTTTTGACATGTAGTTAGGTGAAATTAGAGAAAATGATGACGGTATTCATGGTATATCCCTCCAATCAATTAATCACATTACTGATGAAGCTGAAGAAGTGCTGAACTGTGGAAGGCAAGGACAAGGAGAGAGAGATTCAGGGAGAAAGGGATAAATCATTTCTCTTATACTAATGAGATAGAAGGTGAGAACAGATTCACATAACTCATTCTTTGAGCTGCGTGTTGTTTCTACAGCACATGCCTGGGGGGCACAGTGAGGGAAGATGTGGCAGGAATAAAAGCTCTCTCAGGTTGGACCGGTGCCAAGACACAGCGGAGCGAGTTCCACTTTGTTTGACTTTGAAAGTGTTTGATTTACAGCAAGGAGACCCAGCTGCTGGCAGTTCAAAGAATACATCACCACGCCATGTACGCCGGTGTAGCCCTCTGTGTGCTGTGCATCTCAGCGCACATTACCGGGAGGTCACTCCTATATATATATTTATATATAGCTGCAGCCCCAGCACCCTGCTGGTCAAAACGTTAAGTCTTAAGACCCCAGGAGGGATCTAAGAGCCCTCAGGGGGCAGGCGGCCCCAACAGGGAAGCCTATTCCAATCTGAGGGAACCAGCGAGACCGCTGCTTCAGAGCACAGCTGGTGGTTTATACAGGTGCGTGTGTGCGCGTGCACTTAGATACACACGCACACAGACATGCCAGCTGAATCTTAGATTCCTCCACTGTGAAGGTGATGTTTTGTTCTCTTGTTTTCGTGACCTCTGTTGATGCTAGGTTGGCTCCTTGTACCGGAGTTGTTTGAGCGCACCGCCATCAGCACCAATAGTTCAAAACCTTCTGGGTGCATGCACAGAAATCTTGGCACAATCTTCTTTTTCCTCTCTATAAAGTATTCTGTGCATTCGAGTAATTCATATATATATATATAAAAAAAAAAAACACCCTACAGTAAAAGGATTATACAAAATGCACAGATCCATCTAGTGTAGGTGTGCAATTGAAATGCAAAAGAGATATGGGCAGCGTGCAGTATCAGCATGGTCAAGAAAACAAGACACACCGGCACACAAATAGACAAACACAAATGACTGGCAAAATACCCAAGTCAGGCCCTCAGTAGCCTTGTTAGAACAGAATAGAAAAGTAATTACTAAGTCTGATAGGACTTGATCTGAAACCACTTAAAATGCCAGTCTGTCTAAGGAAGCTCAACAAAGCTAAACAATGGCACTTGCTACTCAACAAAATTACATGACAGTATGACATGATATTTTGAAGCTCCGGGTGTCAGTGAATTATTGTGAGTTGTGATCATCCACTTCCCCTCTATCACAAACACACTCTTGCGCACACAAACGCACAATGACTGGAGAGCGAACGTCCACTGACAATCTGCTATTGTGGCCATGTCATCTCCAATAGGCTGCTTCTTATTGAGCCTAGCAAATTGGTTTAATGTGTCCGGCCAATCTGGCTTGTATCACAGAGGTCAACTTGTGTTCTCATATCCTGTCTCTTTCTCTACACTTGAAAAAAGAAACAAATCTCTTTTGTTTCCCTGCGTTGCCAGGTTGGGAGGTCTGTTAAAATAATGAAATTAAGCAGCAGAGATAAGTGCTGTGTCCAAATGAATGCACAACAGCTGGCTGAAAGGAGTTCTAGTAAAACCATTATAATATATCTATCTATCTATGTCTACATTTTTACTCTACCAGAGTTTGTTAGAAGTTACAGGGGCAACTTGTGTTTAGTGGTGGACATACGTATATATTCAATTATTCAGCAGGGTTACTTGGATTTTTGAGAACTTGCAATAAATAAAACATTCACTTCCACAGATGCCTCCGATCTCAAACAAATTTCCAGGGTAATATATTTCTGCAAATGAACTCTTAATTTTGTAAATCTTTGAAGAATTTCCAGCCTTACTTCGTTTAATGTTTTTCATGGAAATAGTGGCCAAAGAAAACATTAAAAGTGAGGGTAAAGATCAACACATTGGTGGTGTTTATTATTACCAGAACAGAATTTCTCACACTTTCCAAAACTTGAGAATGATGTGTTCAAAGAGAAGGACTGGCTGCTTGGCATATTACTACAGTGATCCCCCCGCTTTCTCTCGCGCTGCATCACATTGCAAACCAGGAAATTAATACTCAAATTCGGCTTCTATCAGAAAGTAAGTAGCTTCTGTTTCCCATCTCCCTCCCTTCCTTCCCCCCCATGTTCACAAATGTGTAGCCAGAGACCTCTGATGTTTATCGTGACATCTTCCGCCTCCCTCTGATTTGTTAAACGTTATGATTTATTAATGAAAGAGGATGCAAATATAGCTGCTGTTTTGTGCTGTGCGTTACACTTCTGCTACAGCTTCAAGACATACTGTACTGAAACAAGCCCCTCTGCAAACTGAAATACCACTAATGGCAGCTAATAAACAAAACACTCAATGACAAAATGTCTATATTTTGGTTGTGCAGAGATAACATAATTTACTGTTCTTCCCCAGAGCTACATTCTGTGGTCTACATGCACTTCCTCTCAGTTGTATCTATCATATGAGCTTGGGGGAGATGAAGAAAAATAAAACTGCCTATTAATAATTCAGAATTTTCAGCATGTAGTGTTATGTACAGTAGCAGCAGGTTTATTTGAGGAAATATGAGGATACACCCTAAGGCGAGCTGATAATTTTCTTTTAATGCACTGGCATGCTGAAATAAAACAAATGTGGCCTAGTGGCCCAGAAAAGCTCAACTGGGGGACAAAAGCACACAAATTACAAATAGCTTCTTGAACTGTCTCTCAGTCCTATAAATGGCTGTTGAGACGAACTGCATCTAGTTGCTGAGCTGCTCAATCCTGTCAGTAAGCGGGCTCCAGTACATACAGGTTTACCAAACTCATTCCATAGAAAGCTCCAGAGGAAAGCAGTTATCTGAAGATGAAGGGAGAGGGAGAGAAATGAAATAAAGAGCGCTTTTCTATTCATTGCCTCAGTGGCCACTGAAGTGTGGGAGCAATTTCAATACAATATACAGCGGAGGCTTTGATAAGACTTTTCGGTAGAATCCTTAAAAAACAGCCCGAGCCCGGTTACATATGCATCTGTGTGTTTGTGTGCATGTGCATGAGCTTGTGTGTGTGTGTGTGTGTGTGTGTTCCTTGGAGGAAGGGTGTTTCAAGGTTCGGACAAATGCAAGATTGTCCCGCTCATAAAAGAGAGGGGCTCTGTCACGGAGCCTGCCAGCTAAAGGCTTAAATCACATGCCTAGAATGCACAATGACGTTACACCCACACACACACACACACACACACACGCGAACGCACACACACACACAATCTCCCTAAATTATGCAGAGCAAGACCATTCCTGGAAGCACCCATTTTCAACATCTGCTCCAGCTACATTGTTGGCATGCACATGCTCAACCTAAACAGATTCAAAGGAGCGAACGTTTTATCTCCTATATTGTATACGCGCCACTTAAATGATCACAGTGGCACCTCTTAGCTGCTTTTTTTTCAGCATTCTTTAAATTCACTCACTGTTTATGCTGCCAGTCATTTTTAGAATCCATCCAAAGACCTTGGTTTATTATGATTTGTTACAAGAGAAGTCGGCCTTGATTTTCTCATTTATATGCAGTAAAATTGTGTGCACATTTTACATCATGGATTAAGTGCTTGGTAAATTCAATGATTGCCATTTAGAACAAGTGTAACAAAATAGCGCCATGCAGGTAATTCCAGAAAAATATTCCATGTGTTTGTAACATATTCATGTCTGACATTTTTCATTAGAGCTGCAGGAGCCTCCCTACCAAGTGACAAGTGACAATGTTAAGTCAGCAGAGACTAGAGCCCCTTTTCTCCTTGACACCCTCATCTCAATGCCACCGTACACAAGGCAGAATGCCGCCACCTAAAGGCGGCTTTTATAGCCTTTCAGACCCCCTTTGCCTCCGTACCACCTGCACCTTATTAACATGGATGGTCTCCCACCGAGACAGGATTCCGTTTAATTAGAGTTTCATGGTGAATCAAATTACTACACTCGAAACTTATCAAAACAAATCAATATGATAAATTATGGGGCCATTTAAAAGTAATGACACAGGAGTCTTTGGATGTTTGGTAACAATGAGGGCAGCCCCCCGAAAAAGGTGGGAAGAAAGCAGCGGAGAAACATGTGAAGCAGTCAGTGGGCCACAGCCTAGCACAGCTGCTGAAGTTCAATATAATGTGGGACAAAAAATCCTAAAATGTATTCAAGACGGAGTGGGCGCAGCGCAGGCTCCCTCTTTTTGGAGCAATTTACTGAAATCCCTTCTTCCTGAGCATTGAGGAATTTTGCAGCGGATTGGTTTTAACCTTGATTCCACACTAAGTAATTCCCTTCAACGCCTTAAGCGGAATTAGGCATCATTACGTATCATCCATCTCCTTATCCCAGGAATTCTCTTTAGAAATGAAATGAAGCTCTCCACTGGGCCGGGCGCTGGCACGGTGGTGACAATGATAAGGCCAGCAGAGCTCGGCTGATATGTTCATATTATTCCCCTCTCCCTGCTAGAGACCAAGCCCAGCCTGTCTGCCAGTGCACCACTATAAAACATCATTAGAGGCCAGCAGCAGTAGTGTGGAGAGAGACTGGGAGTTGCAGGCGGCTACAGTCGCCCCACTAGATGCAGATGAAGACAGCAGCACTAAGGTGCCCTTGTGAAAGTGACTGAGCAGGCGATATGCTCTCCCGCTTTATCCATCTCTTTATTTATTTTTCCTATTTAGCCTCTCCTCCCGTGGCAACTGTAGTGACAGATGGGCTGAGAGGCCTTGGGATCGATGGAAGGGGAATTCTGTCTTTGTTTCCTGACATTTTTCCCATAGCCACTCTCCTCTGACTCAGGTTACTTACTGTCCACACCAACGGAGAGAGGAGGCAGAGGCAGGGGAGGAGGGAGGAAAGTGATACGCTTCTGTACAGATTCTGAAGAAACTTAATGCCTCAGGCCATATCCCTCTACACAGGTTTCCGTTGAATAATACAATAGAGCACCCTGCACGCTTGATGCGTCGAGGGGACCCTCTGTAAACAAGACACTAAGGAACGTGTTGTTGCTGCTCCTGCTTGTATTCCCTTTGACAGTCTGAAGGGGGAGAGAAAAAGTAAGTGCACAAAATGGATGTGCAACAGCCTCACACGGTATAATTCATCACCACTACATTAACAGAGAAACAGCCTGCAGAATGGACCAGCAATTAATTTGTCCCTCTGATTAGGAAGCCTTAACGGTCTTTGTGCTGACCCTTGCCCTATGCAGCTGGCTCATAATAGAAGCAGGGCTGAGACTGAGAGTGGGAACAACAGACAGTGGCCTTCCTCCCTGGTGGGAACACGTCACATCTGATCACAGTCATCGTCACATCCACATCCAGAGCAAATAGTGGGATAGAAAAGACAGCAGAGAGCCTAATGGAGAGACTAATAGTTGCAGTCCATCGGGATGTAACGGAAAGGAATGTCATTCTCTATTGTGCCAAATAGTATAAGGCCATAGGCGGAATGCATTAATAATAAAACTCACTGAGGTCTGTTTATTATTTCTATCAAAATATATTAGGGACATACTTTTTTATATGTGAACAATAGGTAAACATCAGAAAAAAGGGTTTGCTACCGCTGCCCATTATCCCCAGTATTACATACGACTGTCTTAAGCAGGCCTTAATCCTCGTCTGACACGACAGACTTTTAATGGGCTTAAGGCCAAAGACACAGAGAAGTTATCACGTTAGAGGCTTATACACCCAAGTACTCCACACAAAGACGCATAAAGTAGCTGTGAAAATAAGTACAATCCGCTAATCTCTAGGAATTAAAATCGCTAGAATTAACCACGAGGAGCTGTAGAATTTGATGACTGACTTGATGTTAAACAGTCACTTGAAACAGTAAACATGCATCTGTTACTCTTTGTGGACGGGGGGAGGGGGGGCGGGTGTATATGTGAATATATGTGTGTCTGTATGTGTATATACTGCATATATGAGTGTGTCGACAAGTCATATTGCTCTACCTGTAAAGTCAACTAAATGTAACACATAGTTTAACTTTGTAGTCTGTATTATACAGGGACAGGAATTTAAAATTAGCAGTAGCTATAAATGCTGTGACACATTGCATTGCATAATTGTTGTGCACTTACCTACAGTATGTATATTGTATTTGGCCCTATCGAATATGCATTTAAATGACATAAATGAAAATGAATACATAATTATGTATATTTTCAATAAATCCAGTTATCGGATTTAGACATGCAAGGGTCTGTGGGATAAAATGGAATTGGTCCTAAAAAAAACAAAACACATACCTGATTATAACTCAGCCACAGGCTAAACTCTTTATTCCACAGGAATGAAACGACAGTGATTGAGTGATTAATGAAAAATTTCTACATGGAAACTGATTTCAAAAGCCTGCCGTGACATATTTCAAGCACAACTGATTTGTGTCGATGTCACCGGCTCTGTTCTATGAGAGCACCCGAATGACTGTTTAATCCTTCTAATGCTCACCCCTCCCTCCCTTCTTCTTCTCTCTCTATGCTCTTGGGCCTCTCTGCCTCTGCCTGTCCTTATCTTCTTTTTCTTTCATTTTATAAAAAAACAAAGGGGCAAATGTTGATATAGGAAATGGGGGGGGCTTTATGATGGTTGTGACGTGAAAATGGTGGCATAACAGTGAAGGAGAGGAGTGCAATTTATCTTACCTGTATGATGGACATGCGGTTAGTAGGTGTGTCTGTAGTGCTGGTGACTGGGCCTGTGAAGCTGGTGTGGCATCCCACGTGGCCTTGGGGCACGCTGAGGTTATTGGCAGTGGGCTTGAGGTACATGACCTCTGACCTTGGTGAGCTGAGTGGCAGGCGTGTCTGGTAGTCAAAGTACATGGGAGAGGTGGCCAAGGAAGGGCTGCTTACCACATTCATCACATTCATGGCATCCCGCTCCTCCACTTCGCTCTGCACCAGCATGATGTCGTTCTTGTTAATCTTCTTCTTCTTGCCTTTCCCCAGCTGAGGATGCGAGTACTCTGCAATGCGACAATTATAGGTGCGGATCTCCTTGTTTTCTCGTTTGCACTTGATTGCTATGGTCACCATGGCAGCCAGAAGCATGATGGATATGATGCTTAGAGTTACAATGAGAGGCAGGGACATGTCCCAGTTCTGATTGTCCTTTGTGCGCGGCAGTCCATCAGGAGGACGTCCATTGGAGGCCTTGATCATGAGCCTGGCGGCAGCAGTGAGAGTTGGCTTGCCGTGGTCCGATACTCGGATGATCAGCTCAACAATGGGGTTCACGTCGTCCCAGAATGGGTGGGATGTTCGCACCTCCCCAGTCACCGGATCAATCTCAAAGAGGTGCTCCTCGTTGCCATCTGAGATCTCATATGTGAGCCTCCCACTCTCACCATAGTCATTATCCACCGCCCTCACTGTGGTGACAATGTAGCCAACGCCAACATTGCGCGGCACATGGATTTCAGCCGTGTCGTTTAGGAGCAGGGGCAGAACTATGACAGGGATGTTGTCGTTGACGTCTAGGACACTGATGCGCACCGTGGCGTTGCTTTCCAGGTGTGGAGATCCTGCATCTCTAGCAAGAACCTTAAAGTCAAAATACTTTATTTGCTCGTAGTTAAAAGATCTCACAGCGTAGATGGCTCCATTCGCAGCATTCACATTAACATAGGTGTTGACATCACCCCCACTCACATTGGAGTTGATTATGCTATAGTACACTGTGCCATTCTGGCCAAGGTCGGGATCATGTGCCAGAACTGAACCGAGGTACTCCCCAGGGATGTTGTTCTCAGGTATTTGAAGGAGGTAAACTGACTTGGTGAAGCGAGGAACATTGTCATTCTCATCCAGAATCTTTACGGTGAAGGATTTTGTGGAGTTTAGAGGAGGAAGGCCGTTGTCTTTGGCCACGATGGTGACATTGTACTCATCCTGTACCTCTCTGTCCAAGGGCCTGTCTGTCACCACAGTATAGAAGTTATCATAGTTCTCCTCAAGTTTAAAAGGGACACTACCCAGCACTCTGCACTGAAGCTGCCCATTCCTGCCTGAGTCCTTGTCTGTGACACGAACCAGAGCAATGACAGTGCCTGGAGGTGCTGCCTCGCTGATGGCACCCTGTCTCACAGACACAAAGCCTATAGACGGCCAGTTATCATTCCTGTCAAGCACTTTAACAGTGACTTTACAATGGCCTGGGATTGGATTGGGACCGAGATCCTTTGCCTGGATGTCAATCTCAATAACAGGGCTCTCTTCGTAGTCAATTTCGCCCTGAATCTTTATGACCCCTGTTCTGGAATCTATGGAAAAGAGCTCCCGGATTCTCTCGGGGGCATAGCCACTAAAAGAATAGACTACTTGTCCATTGTTGCCCTCATCAGGATCGGTGGCGTTTAAATCGATCAGCACTTTACCAGGGGCTGAATTTTCAGGTATTTCTACAACATATGAGGGCTGATCAAACACAGGGCTGTTGTCATTGGAATCAATAACTTTAACATTTATCTGCATGGTACCTGACCTAGGATATTCCCCCCCATCTGTGGCTGACAAAATGAGGGTGTGATGGCTTCGCTCTTCTCGGTCTAATGGTCGTTGAATAACTAATTCTGGGAATTTAGTCCCGTCCCCACGGGCTTTTACCTCCAAGGAAAAGAGATTGTAGTCATCGCGTGTTATTTGATAGGTTTTCAGGCCGTTCTCCCCTGCATCTGGGTCATGCGCGCTGGTCAGAGGAAAGCGTGTCCCTGGCACTGCATTTTCAGAAATGTCAATGTCAATCTGATCCGAGGGGAAAGCTGGCGAGTTGTCGTTAATGTCCTGAATATCTATTTTGATCATGCAGATCTCCTTGTCATTGGCAAACACCTCCATGGAGAGCTGGCACTTGGGGTTTCTCTTGCACAAGGTTTCCCTGTCGATGCGCTGCTTTGTGTACAGCAGTCCGCTTTGGGGGTCCACATCGATGAGATGCGGAGCCGAGTTCTCCAGCACCCTGAAGTTGGCTTTCTTACCCTGTCCCGGCCCAACCTGTTCGATTCCGAGTCTGGCATCTTTGGCAATGTTCCCAATCACTGTCCCCGGACCCTGTTCCTCCGGGACAGAGTAATTCAAGTTTTTCAATGTCAGGGCTTGAGCCCATAAGAGGAGGAAAAAGAAAATAGAAAGATACATCCCCACTCCGGTAAAAGCTGCTATAATCTGTGTTGTATTTACGCTTCTCTTGACCTGTTGATATTATGATCAAATTTGGTGTTTCTATTATTCGGGATCAAATAAAGAGTTCTGTTCATCCTGTGAGGCCTTGGCATTTGTCTTTGTGGATTGTCTTTGCTCTTGGTCTCTCTCTTTTCCTCTGCCTCTTCCAGCAATCTGTGGTGCTGAACACCTAATTTATATTCAGCTGAGCGCCCAGACTCATCTGAGCAATAATCGCGATCCAGTCTCCAAACAGAATAGTCATTGTAAGCGTTCACTCATACCACCTACGAAGGAAAACAGAAAAGAAAAATATAGATTTATTATAACGTATATGTGTCAAATATAGTCACCCAAATAAAAAACAAGACTAAGGTATAGCCATTCTGCCTGTAAGAAACCAGATCGACCGCTGAGCCAAAAATGAAACAGGGCTCATGTGTAATTCATCTCCACAATTATGGGGGAAGCTTGTCAATTAGTTAACCTTGGGAAGACACTCGGCGCAGCCTAGAAACACAGGACATAATGCTTCTTCTCCTTGTAGCTTATTTACTACATTATAGAACAGAATGCAGTTTCATAATGTATCTCTAATGGGCAATGCACAACCCTGACCCTATTGTGGCACATTTCACACATTAGGAGAATGCTGACTGAAACAGTAATAGGGCAACTTTAATAATAATAATATGGTAACACTGCAACGGAAGATGGCCTATTGTGGCGGCTATTTGAATAAGTGTGTATAAAAATGAGCCTCTTATACACGCATTAACAAATCCGCATAATCCGGATATTTACAATGAGCCTTATAAAAATGCATAAATGAGCTGCCAACGTCTCAGCACTGCCGTGTAATTCTCTCCACTGAATGCCCTCTGTTTCTCTCTCTCTGTGTCTCTCTCTCTCTGCAAGATTTCCTTAGAAGAAGCTGTTGCATTCGCGTGCATTGGGATATAACAACCCGTTTGGAAATGAGCAACAGACGTGGTGCTTCCAGAGGGAAATTACGCAGCAGAGGAGACCTAAAGAACATATAGAAGATGAAAAAAAAAACTTACCAAAAGAAACTGCTGTGCTCGTAATAGTCCAAAAAATAGAAGTGTATAAGAAAAAGCAGTGAGTTCCAGCAGGTTTCAAAAGGGAGAGTTTCATCCCTATACCAGTATCCTCTTTCCTCTTTCTCCGTGCAGGAGGAGGAGAAGCCACAAGCCTCCTCTGCTGCTGCACGCGCTGCACGGCTACAGTGCAGCGCAGTGGAAATGAAAAAAAAAAAAGTGCTCCAGAAAAGTATGACTGTAATGTCAATGAGCTGAAGTCCTCTCCGCTGTCTGATTAGGATTCAGCGGCTCGCCTTCATGCCTGCAGTGAGTCACCGTGTGTTCAGGAAAAAGGGAAAAACTGTTCGGAGATATAGTCTCTATGAGGAGACAACTAAAACATCCAGATGTGCTGTAACGTAGATCCAAAGTGGATAGATTTTTAAAAGGCGAGCAGTGTTTTTGTCCCGAAACAGCGTCCTGGCATTTTTGTCCTTGTCCTCCGTGTCCCCGTCTCCGTCAAAGTCCACACACACACAGAGAGACAGACAGCTGCCGTAGAAAGGTGGTCAGTAACAACCCTGCATCCTGCCACAAGTCTGTCTGGAGCTGTCAGGGAACAAAAGGGTGATTTTCTTCTATATATATATAAATACGCACAGTCGTTCTTTAGTATTTTACGCACGTAACGCAGCCCTAAAGCGCACAGAAGGCTTCCTCTCACTGACTGAAGTCCGGACACCGCATGGTGCATTAAACATTGTCGCTACTCCTCTGGCAGCCAATGAATTTGAAGAGGTGGGGAAGAGAAGGAGGGGATTCAAAAGCCGCTTTGGGTACAGACTACAAATGATTGGTGGCTCGCAGTTCACCGGTGGTGCATCTGTGTTTTTTCAAATATCACACTCACATTGTTGTTTACAATAAGAGGAGGAACCGTGCAGTTGGGAAAGCTCTGCCAAAGAGACTTGAAGGAGGGGTCAGGGCTGGATTTCAGTTAGGTCGTTTGTCAAAGAGCAGACTGAGATTTGAATTCAGTGGGAAAAAATAATTTATTGTAATGAACTGAAATTAATCTTTATTCTGGAATTTAAATGTATTCAGAGCAGAGAGACAAAATGTTAAAGGTCCCATATCGTGCTCATTTTCAAGTTCATACTTGTATTTTGTGTTTCTAATAGAATATGTTTACATGCTATAATGTTTAAAAAAACACTTTATTTTCCTCATACTGTCTGTCTGCATTTACCTGTATTTACCCTCTGTCTAAAACGCTCCGTTTGTCAGGAAACAGATAATAAGATTTTAATTCAGTGGAGAATTCCTTTATTCTGGAATTTAAATATATTCAAAGCAGAGAGACAAAATGTTAAGTCTAATGCAAAAGCTTAGATATACAGTATATAGGCCTAATTGTAATTACTTAAAAATGTTAACTTTAGGATGATTTTTTATTTTTTTATTTTTTATTATTTTATTTTTTTTTATTTAACCTTTATTTAACCAGGAGTAAAAACTCATTGAGATTAAAAATATCTTTTCCAAGAGTGTCCTGGCCAAGATAGGCAGCACCACAGTTGCAGACATAAAACAAACATAACAATTGAAAACGAAGACAAAGAGCAAATTACAGAATCATAAGGTATTACAAAACATTCATCAACATTCAAAACATCTACAGCCATATGTGCCTGTATCCAAATCTTTTAGAAGCACTTTAAAGACTTTCAGTGAGACCAGCTCTCCAAGTTTCAGGTCATTTTGTATCTGATTCCAAGAAGAGGGAGCAACATACTTGAATGCCCTTTTCTCCAGTTCAGTACGGACTTTGGGGACTGTTAGTAGGATTAAGTCCTGGGAGCGAAGACGGTAACTTCCCGTACTTTTTTGAAGTATGTAGGTCCATAGGTAAGATGGGAGCAGACCAAAAATAGCCTTATACTACAGTCTATGATTATGACTGATTGGATTGTGTGTGTTTTTATGTACCACTCCAGTGTCCAGTGGCATTCTTCATTTGAACATGTTTGAACTCCAATTTTAAGTTTTATAGTATAAATAAATCCCCTGTACCAGTACCTGGATACAGTATCTTTAATTGGTATGTATTTATAGGTAACTAAAAGTGTTAAGTACCTGGGAAATAATGAGAGATTTATAGCGATGATCACAGCAGGTATTCAACGTGACAATATCACACATAATCTTTTTCAGTAATATACTTTCACAATTATAGATTAAAAAGTTAATTTAATCGTGTCTTTCAAATTCCCATTTTAAAGTAAAGAAACAACAGAAACTCGCCATTAAAAAGTTCTCACTGCAAATAGAGCTGAAATTATTTTGGTCCTCGATTAATTGTAATTGTTCAAGAGAAAGTCAAACATTAGCCGTTTGTAGCTTCTCAGTGGTGATGATTTCAGGCTTTTTTTGTGTCTTATGTGATGGTATATTGAACATCTTTGTGTTTTGAACTGTTGGTCAGATGAAACAAGGACTTTGATGATGTCTCCTTGGATTTAAGGAAATTTTAACGGGCATTTTAAAGACCACACAATTAAATCTTCAGTAGGCAGAATGTTTATGGCATCATTGGGCAAAAAATCCATAATAACCTTTCAGCATATTGTAATTGAAGTGTTCTGAGAGAAAACTAGACTTCTGCACCTCCTCATGGCTCTGTTTTCATGCTTTAAAAAATTTAGCCCGTGACGGGAGACTTTGGCCAATCACAGGTCATTACAGAGAGAGAGCGCTCCTATTGGCTGTGCTCCGGCTGGTGGGCGGTGCTTGGTATTTCTTCAATTGATCTCAACATGGCTGCCGGGTCACAAACTTTCTCGTTTTACAGCTAAACAGTACACTACAAGATGTTTCTGAAAACATTTGAGGTGAGAAATAGGCATTACAGAATATTGATTCATATTTGATCAGCGCTGCCTAGTTTGACCGTTTGATCAGAGTTTGCAAGTGATTGACAGAGACGGCAGGCTCAAGCTCGGCTCTGATTGGTTGTTTTCCTCCGGTCTGTGATATCTTGCAGATGCCATTAGGAGCACCGGAGGACACAGAGGCACATGCTATTTTTCAGATTACCTGTCTCACTACTGTCAGGATATAGTGACCGTTTTATAAAAATAATGTTTTTTAATCCTAGTTGCTCCAATTCTACCCACTGCAGCTTTAACAAAACACATGTAACAGATTATTAAATAATGAAAATAATCTTTAACTGCATAGGGGAACATACTAGACAGGCTGCAAACAGCGATCAAAGCTTTCTTATCATCTTGCTGTGTAACAATAATGCTAATCACTGAGGCACCATGCCATCCATATTTGTATTATTTAGCATTTAAAACACATCATAACTCATTACATGTCCATAGAAATGTCAGATCACGGCCCAGAGGAATTTTAGTCGTCGTTGGACTCGACTGTTGTCATAGAGCTGCAGTTTTGTCAGAGTTTAAGCATGCCCTTCATTTGGTATTGCTATTTCAACATGTCAGCTTTGTTCAGTAGTCGATCCATGTATAAACATGGGTCTCAACCTCTCTGACTTTCCCGCTGACCTTTCTCTCTGACAGGAGGGAATGACATGAGTGTCAGAACCGTTCGTTAGTCAGGAAGCGACCACAGCTCATTATTAAACGGCAGGTTTGATGTACTAATGTCAAGATGTTGATAACTGATGAAGGTAAATGTCACATCACTGTCTCTATCTGCATACAGTGTGTGTGTGTGTGTGTGTGTTTATTTATTCAAATGTGATGCATATTTTGTCCACTAAGTGTACCTTCCTCTGAAGTCTTCAGGTCGTGTAGGCGTTCCATGACTTACAGATCCTGAGACAAAATGCTGCGTAGTGTTGAGCCAGATGTATTTTAAAAAATATGATTAGCACTTTGTGGGAAATTAATGAGAAAATAATTCAATCTGCTCTCGAAAGAAGTTGAATTATCCATTTGCATCATTGCTCCCACCACTTGTTTTTTTTATAATTTGCTCAAATAACATGTTAGCTTTTTTTACCCTCGCCAACTACACAACGCTACACAGTGAGCTTAAACAATGCCTGGAAAACCACCTGCCTTGATGAAATGTCACCAGTGCTGCCAGAGATAAACCCAGCCATTAGCAGCTTTCTTCATTAGCCCAATTAAATGGCCCTCAGGAAATGCACTGACAGAAAGCGTATTTGGAATGGGCTGCTGGTGAACAGTTGCATTAAAACACTATTTCGCAAATTAAATTTCAATCTAATGGCAATGGCCTTTCTTCAGGTGGTAATAAGAGAGAGGAGGCCTCTTCCTGCCTATGCTATTTAACCCATTTTTGAATTCTATTTTCCTCCTTTTCCTACACTCTCTGAATTCACTTCTTCTTCCCTCGAGCAATAAAAATGTGTTACACTGTTAGAAGAAATTTAAGCCATGAAGACGGACCATGTGGCGTCTGAGTGTGAGCGTTTTCTCTACTACCTCTGTCGGGTGAAAAAAAAAATCATGACTTTTACACATGGAGAGTTTTCCCCGCAGCAAACTGTCACCTCCTTCACTGCTACTTTTTACCTGCCTGTTGTTTGTCTCCCACATACATTTTTCCATGTTGCCATCTGAATCCGTGCCTCTCTTCTTCTTTACACTGTTCAACTCTTCGCTGTGTTGGAGGGAGGGAGAGGGGGAGTAGCACCTTATTGTTTACTTCCCTTTGCTGTGGTTCAGCGGTAGAGAAAAGCTTGTTTCCAACACAGTTTGAGTAACTCTTTGTCTTTGCCTATGATAGTATGAAAGCTGAGACAGCAGCACTGATGATATTTTTAAGTAGATGTGTCTCTTTCATTCTTCAGAGACATAAGCCCTCTGTAGTGTACATTAGTTACAGCACCCGTGTATAATGCAGCCTGACTGCACTAAGCTATTAATATTAATACTTGTTCCTACAGGTGACCCGCGTATGACACGCTTTGCTGAAAGTTAGTTCAACCCGCATTTGACCCCATATACTGCATATTATTACAGGATAATTCCTGAGCAGATAAAATAGCCTGTTGAAGCTGTAGTTCTCTTCAATTTAATGCCAAACCATAGAAATAAACTGGATTGCAACAAAATTAACTTTGAGTTTCATTTCAGTTTCCCTTTCACACTCTGTTGCTGGCTTAGGGGGGGTCTCTTCTCTGTCTCCTCACTGTCTTTCTCTGATGTCCGGCAGTAAATAAAGGTTTCAGTATGCTTCAATGTTCGATCTTGAGCATCCACTGGCCAGATACCATCAGCAACAACGATCTCTGGCAGAGAACAGGCCAACAACCTGTGGAAGAGGAGATCAAGAGAAGAAGATAGGGATGAATCGGCCACACAATCCGGAAACATGCATCACCAGGCAGGCCCTTAGATGGAACTCCCAAGGCACAAGAAAGAGAAGACAGCCCAAGCTGGCGAAGGGACCTCAAGACTGACATCAAGCAGACCGGGCTGGATGGCCCAGGACAGGAGGCTCTGGCGAACTGTGGTCAACGGCCTATGCTCCATGACAAAGAACGATAGGTGTAAGTAAGTAAGTACAGTATGTACAAAGTGTTGTCTACATACATCTAAAGGTAAACGTGTTTATACTAGAGCTGTCAAAGTTAATGCGATAATAATGCCTTGACGCAAATGAATTTTAACACCAATAGTTTCTTCGACGCATTAACGCAACTTGCAATTTTTAGGTTGTAGTGGTCTCAGTTTTAAAGCTAGAGTAAAGATACAGGCATTATATTAAACTACAAAACCTAATTCATTGATACCAACCATGTCATGCTAGCTTGTCATGAAGGAGGTTAAATAACGCTCCAAACTTACACTAAAGTTTGGCGTGGAAAAACTGGCATGGCCATTTTCAAAGGGGTACCTTGACCTCTGACCTCAAGATATGTGGATGAAATGGGTTCCATGGGTACCCTAAAGTCTCCTCTTCACAGACATTCCCACTTTATGATAAGTAGATGTAGTTTTTGGCAAGTCAGAGTCAAGTCAGTACACTGACACCCTGACAGCTGTTGTTGCCTGTTGGGCTTGAGCTTGCCATGTTATAATTTGTCATTTATATTTTTTATGCTAAATGCAGTACCTGTGAGGGTTTCTGGACAACGTTTGTCATTGTTTTGTGTTGTTAATTGATTTCCAATAATAAATATATACATACATTTGCATAAAGCAAGCATATTTGTCCACTCCCATGTTGATAAGAGTATTTAATACTTGACAAATCTCCCTTTAAGGTACATTTTGAACGGATAGAAAATGTGCGTTTCATTTGCGATTAATTGTGATTAACTATGGACCATCATGCGATTAATTGCGATTAAATATTTGAATCGATTGACAGCTCTAGTTTATATCTGTGAGTAGGTTGAAACGTCTGCCATCACACATGCATAGAAATGTGGATAATGGCGCACACTTGCAGACCTGCTCTCCTCAAAGGCATTCATGATGATTGAACACACGAAAAGCCTCAGAAGTAGTTCTGTGAGGAATGAAAAAAAAGAGAGCTTGAGACACAGGCACTTTGTTTGAGGCACACCGACTCCTTAAATCTTCATGAATGTCATGTCAAACCACAATAACAGTAAATAAAAATGAGCATTGCTATGGCGCCTGTTCATCAAAGCTGAGTAGTGTTCAAACCGCCTTGAAACAACCAGGTCAGGAGGACGGTTGGAGGTCAGATGTAGATGCATTGATCCATTCAGACGAACCACCAATGGCCAGTTTAACCCGCTTCACTGTGTTGGTCTGAAAGAGGTTTAATAGAGGTAAGAACTGATGAGCACGGTCACGGTTTACAGTTTGAGCCCATCTATCTATATGTTCACTATGCAGTATCTCTTTCTTTCTTTTCTTCCAGCTCCGTTGCTGTCTTTGCAACAGAGCAGTTTAAATCCCTGACCCGGCTTAGCGGTGTCATCAAGCCTCAAGAAAAACAATGGTTTATTCAAAGAGGTCGATACACAAAATGCTACCCTACATGTATACTGCATTGTGTGTGTGTGTCTGTACCCTTATGTCCTTTTAAACATGTCTATATGTTGATTTCTAATATATCTTTACAATGGCCGCAGGTAATGAATGCTTCTTTTGCAGAGGGTATTGGACAGGAGGAATGTGTTTAATGGTCAACCAGATCTGTTAGTGTGCCTGTTTGCACGTTCCAAGAAATATTTCCTGATCAATGCTCACTGTGTAATTGATTCTGCCTCATCACAATCCTCGCTGCTGGACTGTGAGCCGTAATTGGTGTCAGTCAGCAGGTGGAGGGCTGGATCGCGGATTACCGGTGTTAATTTTTGTGAAATCTCCATTGAGATGTTTATAAGGTGATCTGCTTTGTGACGTAACTGAGATTCATTTTCATCAGGCGTGGTTTTTCCACAAGCAAATTGACGCACAACCTCTATTTCTACACTGACGCCTTTAATGAAGCCGATGAGTCGGATGCATACATTAATGCTCTCAGCATGCTCTTAGTGGAATAACACTCTTCTCTTTGGAAAGAACGCGAGTGAGAGATGAATGGTAATCATCTCCTATTGCCTTATTAGCATCACCAAGTGCTCCTAAAGAGCCAAATCACATTTGGCCAGCTGAGACTGGACACAGGAGATAGGTGCAGTAATGAGAGTCACGCTTATGGTTATGCCAACAGTATGTCTTGTATTCACCCTGAGGTGCAAATAATTACCTCTCCGCTCACCTGCAGCGCGGGCAATCACGCTGAGACAGGGAGACGAGACCAACAGCTCCCTTTGGCTTAGGTGCCGAGCATCAAACGATACACACATAATCACATAACACACCATTTTTGATAACCATCCGCTGCATTAAAAATGTCCATCAACCATCTGTTCTCTTCTGGATCGCTTTAGTCGGAAACACTTTAAAAGTGCTGCATCTTTATTTTTGGGTTTTCAACATCATTTCTTTACTTGATCAGATGAGGAAGAAGTTCCAAAATACTTTCATACAACAGTTTCCAAATCAGGCCAGGCAGTCATTAGTATTAGCACCAACCACTTACATTGTTCCCTGCAATGCTTTTGTTTGGCTTATTAATATTAGAGAGATTAATTAGAGCAACAAACAGAGGTGTTTATTAGACAGCATAAAGGGCTTACCAAAGTGACAGAGGAGGCCTCCTGAGAAAAAATAAGCACACAATAGCTTTTCATCAACACTTATTAGCAGGATATGATTCTGTTTTTTCCAGGCCTGGCAATGTTAGACTGCTCGATCTAATAAAGGCTCATTTTGTCCATGTTTTGCAGATGAAAGTATTGCTTTACATATATAATTTCACAAGAATGAATCTGATTAACTTGATTCAAGTCTTTGCACTTGTGGTCCATTGAATAAAAGCACCAGACAAATAGCATAGTATGAAATACTCAAGTGTCTAAAGAAGGTGATACTACTACTTGTCCAAAGTAAAAGCTGTTGAAAGACCCAAATCAGTTTGAGTACCCATCTGAAAGATCTGATTTCAAATACGCACAAGCTGCAAAAGTATGTTAAAGCTTGAATATGTTAAAATACATAATAATACAGTATATGTTATGTTGTTTTTCAAGTTGAGGCTTTTTCTTCCATTTAAAGCACTTTTAACCTTATACCAGTCTTTATATGATCCTGATATATAAATTACTATAATGTTATACGGTGCAATACTTTTCCTAGTTATCTTATGAAATTACAGATTTTACGGAACAAAGTCATAAGTGCCATGCCATGGTCCGCTGACACACTTTTCCACAGCTACAGTCTTCTGAAGCTTACTGAATGCAATATCTTTCACAATGCTTGTATGATGTATATTGTTGTGTAATATGCTCGATGACGGACTCTTTGACCTTATTCCGACTTACCTTCCCTCACATACATATAAGACTATAAAAAAGCATTGTATAAAGGGTAAAAAAGAAACGTAAACTTAGATGTATGAACTATAGTGTGATTTGCAGAGGTCCACAGGTATGGAATGAAATTGATAACACTATAAAAAATGTCTTTATCTGTGTCTGTTTTTAAAAAGAGCTTAAGGCAACAGTTGCTACAAAAATATGGTAAAGATTGAATACAATAAATGGCTTGTACTGATGTTATTTCCACTTTCCATACGTCTCTAATTATTGTATCTTACCTATTTAATCAATGTTTAGACTGACTGAATACATGTTTTGGGACTATTTAATAGTTAGGGTTAGGCTAGTTAGTTTTTAAGGTATTCTTTTTGTGAACGTTACTGTATATTACCTGCACTTTTTCAAATCTAGACAACGTGCTAGTAAACATATATTTTAAATACTATCTGCTTAGTGTCTGGGGACCCTATTCTTAAGCTTCAGATAGCGTTTCATGCCTTCGTGCCAGCTACAGCCGTTGCCAGAGGCAATATGTTTTCAGGTTGTCTATCCGTCCAGAGCATTCTTGTGAATGCAATATCTCAGAAATGCCTTGAGGGAATTTCTTCACATGTGGCACAAACGTCCACCTGGACTGAACTGATTCAATTTTGATGGTCAAAGGTCAAGGTCACTGTGACCTCACGTCCATCCCATTCTCATGATATCACGGGAATGCCTTGCTCGTATTTCTTTAAATTTGACACAAACGTCCACGTGGACTCAAGGAGGAACTGCTTAGAATTTGGTGGTCAAAGGTCAAGGTCACTGTGACCTCACAAAACCATTGACCATTACTCAAGAATTCATATGCTAATTATGACAATTTCACACAAATGTCTAACAGGATGAAATGATGTGACATTTTGGACAGACAAGGATGTAAACAGTAGCTTGACTGGTTGGCGGAGGCGTACAACCCGCAGGCAGCAATTCTAGTTTTCACATACAGTATCTCCATTATGTCATATGATTGTACTTCATTGTACTTTATTTTAATGGTTTGTGAATAAACTGAAACTGAACTGAAATGAAGTTCTACTCTTGACACTCCTTTTATTTCTGCAAATACCAACCAAAAAATAAAAGTATATATTTTTGACCACATTTTTGTGTTATTTTGTATGTTCCCCCACTTGTTTCAAATATTAATTTTACTTAAAACATAAAAGATTGTATTCATTTCTGGTTTTATGAGTGTGCCAGCAACAAAAGACAGAAAGGATTTTGTTTGACACTGAAAACCTCTGAATGGGATGATGAGCAATGCAGCACATGTGGGCAGGAGTACATGCAAAAAAGGTAGCATTTTATTAACAAAAGTGAGAAGAAGTTCAACAAAGAAAACTCTGAGCGGAAATAAAATCTATCAATGACACCCACAGCCTTACAGTGAACTGCCACCTTATCCCTCACTGCAGACAATGACTGGCATTGTCTTCTCAATCTGGAACCTACCATCTGCTCAGGTAGCACAGGGGTGAGCTCAGAGAAAAAAGTAAATAAATTGGTAATAATTTAAGTTACACTTACTGTAAGATAGATATTGTTGACATCTAAATTTAGCAATACACACCCTTGCTCATGTGAGCTACATTAATAAATTGCCATCTACTGTAGTAGACAGTTTTACTGTTACTTCAACCACTTGTGACCCACCCCTTCGGGATACTATGATGCATCTGCTTTTAATATCACTGAATAAGCAGGTGATCTCCAACACCACAAACACACCTGAAACAAGTTTGTGCTCTGCTAACATGACTCCCAAAACAATAGACTGAAATTCATGATTTAACACTTTAATAAACCTGCTACTGTTGAAGAAGTTGCCTCACATCTGAAGATGCAACACAAAGATATTTTAAGCTGAAAGGACCAGTGTGTAACAATTAGGGGGATTTATTGGCAGAAATGGAATATAATATTAATACGTATGTTTTATTTAGTGTATAATCACCTGATAATAAGAATTGTTGTGTTTTCGTTACCTTAAAATGAGCTGTGTATATCTACATAGGGAGTGGGTCCTCTCCATGGAGTCTGCCATGTTGCACCGCCAAGTTTCTACAGTAGCCCGGAATAGACAAACCAAACTCTTGGGTTGGAGTCAATAACGTTACTCATTCCCGTTGCCAACTCTCTCTCTCTCTCTCGCTTCACCACTCACTTCTCACGTACACACACTCTCTCTACGCACTGGTTCTGCGCCAAATGGCTCTAGAGAGGGCCATTTGCGTTTCCGCGTCAACCACTGTGGCTCTCAACACGCTTGGCACGGGAGGGGCTTCAGTTGATTGCAGTCTCCTCAACTCACCGCTAGATACCGCCATATCCTACACACTGGACCTTTAAACACCACCAAACCTAATTGAATATATTATACATCAGTACACCAGACTCTTGCAGGGAGATAACTATAATATATTTTTCTGGAATGACACTGATGAATGTCTATACTGTACAACATATGTGGTTTTTTTTGGTTCATCTAATTCATCCGTTTGTATCCTAAAAGGCAGCAATAAGAACATGGACTACATTACATCCAAAATAGGTCAAAGTGATTTTCTACAGAGGAGATAGAATCATATGGGTCACTGCATTATTTCTGGAAATTCAGAAAAGAACAAGTGTTGTAAGATTGTTGAAAATTACCAACCAATTTTATATAGGTGACCTAGTAGAGCGTCTATATTTGTCTTGCATTGGGCTTACTGTATGTGGAGGGAGTGAGTTTGTCTCTCTCTCTCCTTCTTTTTCACATCTCATCTCACTTTATCTGGACTTTATCGTCTCCGCTCTCTCCCTCTCTCTCTACATGGCTGCCTATCCGTGTTAGCTGCCCGTGACTGTCAAGGGTAGACTACTGCAAAATCACTATAAATCTGCATTTTGAACATCATTCACCTGTCTCATATTTTCACACTTAATATCTCAAGGTCTTGTTTTAGAGAATTGGCTATAATGACTCCATCATATCAAACAACTAATCTTAAATAATTGTTCTATTCAACTCAACAACAACACTTCTGGTAAAAGTAGTGCTGTCATTGTTGATTTCAAGAGATTGGGGATTTGAAAAAAGGATTTGAGACTTCCTCTTTGGTGTCTGGCTTGACTTGGACTCAACTAGGCCAGCTCAGTTTGTCTTGTCTAAGGCGATTTTGACTCTAGGGATGGTCACAGTGTCACCCTCTGTAGCTGAGCGTCCCTGTCTCTTCGTCTTTATCTCTCGCTCTCCCCCTCCTCAGCTGCTATCTCCTTCTTTCTCTCTGTGCAACCACTCCTCCTTCTATCTTCCTCGTCTCCTTCCCTCTCGGTGCCCTCTGTCTCAGTCACCCTGTAGCGAACAGGTGTATCTGTCTCTCTCCTGATGAGTTTATTACTCTGAAGTGTCTCCATAGTCCCCGTGGACCCCCTGCCTCCTAATACGCTTAGCCCTCACAGCTTATGTCAGCCAGAGTGGGTGGTCTGATAACGCTACACTTGATCAAGCCATCCACATCAGGGTCCATCTGGTCCACAGTCACTTCGGTCAGCTTGTATGTCACACAGACAGACAGACACCCACACAGAGTAACCTTCCCCCAACCACTAAAGGTGATGGGAGTGACATTGAGTTACCAGGAGTGATCAGCTTTCCAGACCTGGGGAACATTTCTAGACATCTTTCCTTTTTTCCCCCTCTCAGTGAACCGGTATGGAGATTAATGCAGAGTGACTCAGCTCAGTTCCTTCAACCTATCAAACTGCCTTGCTCACAAGAGGAAGTCCATTATGTATACAGCAGCTAAATGACTGAATTCTTAGTTCACGCTCAAACAGTGTATACTACTATTTCCCAGGTTTAAATGAGTAAAGCTTTAATACTTCAACGTAAAGCTGCAAATGTCTTCTCAAAAATTAAAAAAATAAAGCGGTAGAAGGATAAGTAGTGATTATAAAAGCTTTTTTTCTGCTTATCAAATGAGTACACATGGATTATTATCCCCTTTTAAATTCATATGGCAAACTTGTAAGCAAACAGTTGCTTATTGACACATCCAGCAAATATGGGGCACAATTAGAATTCATTTAGAGTCGTGTTTCTGGTCACCTGATGTAAGTCCAATATTCAATCTCCTTTTAGCTCTGGTTTTGGTCTCCACCAACTCCTGAAAGAAATATCTGTGGGGTAGCGTACAGTGGGTTTATCAGAGCTTCTTCCCTGAAAAGAGACACCCGCTGGACGCAGCTGAAAAAGAAGCTGGTGAGAGTGATGAGAGAGAACCTAAACAAGGGAAGCTGAGGGCCTGTAAACCAAAACATTGAGTTGAAAGATGCTGAAATACTCTATAGAGCTGAGAGGAACTGTAGAGTTGGTTGAAGATTAACCACTACAAGCGATCACTTTCACATTACACATAGTCATTTCGTCCATTGTTAATATAAAAATATTGATTAGCATATAGCAGCTATAAAGCCATATAATATATCCCATGGTTCACTGGTGGACTCAGGGGGAGTTCATACAAACCACAGCAGGAGTGTCCTCTTAGATGCCCCTATGGTAGGTATAAACATGATGAATTGCCCTCTAGGGTGCCCTTCCAGTAGAGAAAATGCGATGATGAGCCCTCTAGGGTGCCTTTTCAGTAGAGAAGATGCGATGAAGTGCCCTATAAGGTGCCTTTTCAGTAGAGAAAACGCAATTAAGTGACCTACAGGGTGCCCTTTCAGTATAGAAAATGCGATTAAGTGACCTATAGGGTACCCTTTCAGTAGAGAAAATGCAATGAAGTGCCCTCTAGGGTGCCCTTTCAGTATAGAAAACGCGATTAAGTGCCCTCTAGGATGCCCTTCCAGTGGAGAAAACGCAATGAAGTGCCCTCTAGGGTGGCCTTAAAATTGAAAAAACGTGATACGGTGGTACCTGAAGGCTGCCTTACATGCTAGAAAACTTTCTGTGCGCTGGTACACTGGATTTTTTTTTGCCCCTGCCCCTCAGGCAGCCTGAGTCCACCATTGCCATGGTATGTAATACATTCACAGCAACAGGACAAAAATAACTAATGGAAAAAATAGGTAGTGTAAATTGTGTGATACTGTGATACACAGAGCAGGATCACATGTCACGAGATGCTATTACAAGGTTCATAATGTGGTTTCACTGGCAGTGTTTCTACAGTGACAGGGAAATGTGAGACTGTATCTTCTTTTCATTCATGATGTTACCCTCCACTGTTTCTTTCACAGTACAGTATATAAATAACAGCCAGCTAATATATGTACTGAGTCATCCATAGCGGCTCCGTGCTCTGATCCTGGGCAGCGCAGGCGAAACAGGAGGTAAATGTTTTGCTTGCCATCAACGGAGGAACAATCCCACCCTCCACCTGCCTTGTCTCCTTCGCTCTCTCTCTCACTTCTGCATTTTTTCGCTGTCTTTCACTTGCAAATGCCTGCCCCCCCCAGCCCACCCCGCACCACCCCACCACCTTCCCACCAGGAGATATCAAAGGGGTTGAAAGCAAGACAAAGACTCCAACCCATCCCCATAGAGCGGAGCGGTGCCTGTGCTTAGATGTGCATCATGCTGAAGCGAGAGTGCAGCACCTGATTCCCTCAGAGCTGCTGCAAGTCTTTGTAGAGTCTCACGGCCTTGAAGTATGCATATGGGTGGCGTTCATCATCAGTAGATGTACACAACAGCAGGAGACAACCTTCTGACTCGATGAAGTGCCTACAGGTGTTACTCACGATGATGTTTCACATGCAAAATAACACGGGCTGCGGCACTTACATTCACTAGATTTCCCACAAGCATCAGAGTTATTTACGGTGTGTTATTTGTTGGAGGCAAAGCTGCTTTGCACTCACGTAAGATGGATGGGCCGAGAAGTAATAGCTTACTTACAGTGATATGTTGTATTCAATTTGCACTGTTCCCATTATCCATTCCCAGGGTTTCTTTACATCCCCACAGTCCTCATCAATTGTAAAGAAAAAAAAAAAGTACTGTCTATACTTTACACTATACTTTAATGTCTGGTTGCCCGTGGCAACCACACACTCTCCTTCTGTGGTTACGGAAGACACACACAGCTCATACTAAGTTGAGCCTTTGAAATGTCTTTTTACCACAGTTGGAAATTCATCTAAGACATTTTCAATTAATATGTTTAATTTATGTGTTTAACCTTAAATGGTTCAAGCACTGCAAAAAGAACATCCATCCACTGATAGGAATGGGGTGGGAAACACATTAGCACCATCTAGTGGTGAGTTTAGCAGAGCCTTTCTGGCCCTTTACATGATCCCACATGTACTTTGTTTTTCTTTTTGTTTTGGTCATGTGTGGACTCATCACTGCAATTTTTATTAGCAAAATGAGCAAAGCATATAATTCATTCAACCTCAGAAATCAACAAAACAAATGATTTTGAATGCCATCATGGTTTACATGAATAAAGAAATGTAAAGTACTGTGTGTGTACAGCATATAGATCTACCTATCTATCTATCTATCTATCTATCTATCTATCTATCTATCTGTCTCTATGTGTTTACTTCCTGGAAAATGCAGTAAATTGTATATATACTGACAAACTGTCATCATGCCTTGCAGATCAAGTGCTCTGATTACGAGAGAATCTCAAACTAGAGCTAATTAACCAGATAATAAAGAATTCTGAATGTCAACTAAATTATGAATTCACTTCCAGCGTTCATGTAATTATCTCCAAATGTGTCCTTTTTTTTCCCAAATCCCCCTTTACCTGTTTGAAAGTGCCAATGATTCATGTTGTATATAATAGATCAGCCCATTTGCCAGAGCGTTTAGAGACTGCTAATAAGCCTTGCTCATGAAAGTCATGATCCCATCTCCAAACCATCTAAATCAAAGACGTCACTGCGCATAACCAGCCATTCTGCACACACACCACGGTGTTCTCCACCGTGTGATTTGTAGGGATTGTCTGGTTTGTGACACTCATAATGGTGTGGGTGTTTGTTTCCATGTCTAAAACGGGAGTCAAATTCCATTTGAGAGGTACAGTTTCTTTCTTGTACAGTTTGTTTTTATGTTTCTGTCTTTGGTTCTAATTTGGTTGTGTATCTGTGAGAACAGGACAAGTGGAAAAAGGCTGAAGAAAAAGGAAGATAAATATTGAATTAGTCTGGTTTAATGTTGAACCACTGTCTCTGTATTTGGCTTCATGGCATCTACATTATTTAACACGTATACCCTTTAATTAGTGTAGAAGACTTCATGTCAAATCTAAATACTTTAAAGTCCAACTCGCAAGAATAATTTGTTATTCATCTGTATATGAGAGCCAATTAATTTGCAATTTGCAACATTTACATATTGAATGCATAATGATATATGATGCTACAAGTGCCTTGTTGTTGCTTGGTAACTTTGAGGGTCAAATTTATCCACATTTAGATGTACAAGGAGAAGCAATTGTTTCTGATATTATTCAAGATATCAGGTAAATATCCTGTATACTGCACATCATATTTAGTTGAATACATGTTAAATAGTCATACTGGTATT
Organism: Sebastes umbrosus; assembly: GCF_015220745.1. Classification (NCBI taxonomy): domain Eukaryota; kingdom Metazoa; phylum Chordata; class Actinopteri; order Perciformes; family Sebastidae; genus Sebastes; species Sebastes umbrosus. Next base: position 22,127,920 of record NC_051270.1, read on the forward strand.
TGTAAAAGTGGGAAAGTGACGGAGGATTTTACAGCTGAGTTTGCTGTTGTAGACAGATGCATCGGACTTGGATATAAGTGACATTTTACTGTGATATTATTATCTAAACATGACATAAATGTATGTCATGGCAGTATCTCCATATATATGGTACATACTGTATACAGGTATGTTCTCTATTAACCCTTTCTGCTCGTGTCCATTCTGACCACAGAGGGAGTAATCAGCCAAAGCAGCAAACTTCTCACTTGTGGTGAAGTTGGCATGGTATTACAGCAGCCTCGAGTTTTCCCAGAGAAACAGCTACACATTTTGTAAAGGTTAAATAATGTATTAGATAAAAATTTCCTTTTTAAGATAGAGCTCTGGTGGTGGTGTGGTTGCTGGTGGTCTCAGTCATGTCTCTAGTTGTTTTAAAGGTTATTTAAATGACCTTTATTTAAATCTCAAATCAAGGTCATTCTGTGAGAGGGAGAAGTGGAAGACCAGTGGATTGACTCTGACTGACTGTGTCAGTGGAACCAGCTGATGATCTCTCCAAGAATCCCCGCTGCCGTCTGCATGAGAGGTCCTTCTTTTCTGTTCGTATGACCTTCCATACGAACTTCCACCTATGACCACCATCACGTCTTTTTATCATGACTGATTGTCATAATATGCTTATTGTCTCCCACACTATATACCTGTATCTCTTCTGTCTTTTTTTTTCACTTTTCCAACATACAAAATGAAAATAAACATATTGTTACTGTGTGTTTTTAGAAGCTAAAGCAGTGGCAAAGACCTGCTAAACCTCTGACTCAGAAAAAGACCCATACCCGGGGAGGTTGTGTTTTATGAAACATGGAAAAAGTGGAATGATTACAAAAAACAACTTACACCAATAATGATTTTGTTTAAGCAGAGATGTTACTGTTATTATACATTATCAAAGGCAAAAAATATCCAAAACAATAACTAACTCCAACTCTAAGAGCATGCAAAACAAATAATTTAATGATAATTCAGGGGCAAAATGTACAATCAAAATGTAATCACTAATACAGAATAGTTGAATATGTAATTCATAGGAAATTGGGTTGATGTAATTGAATTGGCATTAATTTGATACATAACAGTAATACTGTCACAAATGTAGTCGTCAGTCATAAAATGGCACTGAGTGAACATTTCTATTATAAATGTGTCTTTTCTTCTGTTCCCTCTCTTTTAGTCGACCCGTTTTTCATCCCTAGTGCTCTAATACCTGTGGTGAAGGCCACGCTTGAGGCATGAGTAAACATAGTAATTTATGAACACTGTGTGTAATTGTAGTCCTCTGCTAGGACACAAGGAAGAAGGAGGCATGGAATCACAACGTGATATCTTTTGGGGTCTTATTATGGACACGGACACACGTGGAGACAGTAGGAAACTAAGAGAAAGAGAAAGAAAGAGAGAAAGAGAGAGAGAGAGAGAGACAGTACAGTTTGTCACTATAAAATCATAACATATTATTGAAAAAGTATTCACAGTGCATGTCTGCATATATTTTCTTTTCATATTTAAATCAACTAAATCATGTTTATGAGAGTAAGATTCATTTTTGATTTCATGTAATTTTTCAAGACATGTTTTTCTTCTGGACGTGGTGTGGTATCAATAGCTGAAAATCAATTACTCTGCAGCTTCTGCCTTTATCTTTCTTTTAGGTCCAGCCTCCCATACGGCCTGCAACATGAAGCAAAGGGAATAAATCACATGTTTTGCCGGATTACAAACAAAAACAACCTTCAAAAATAACCTTCAAATATGTTTTTGTAACTGCATCAAAAATGACAGAAAAGGAAATGAAAAAGAAAAAAGACAAACTACTACCTTCAAGTGCATTAAAAGAAAGTCTGTATTCGCCACCACATCCACAGAAGGACACCCTTCGAAAACGGGTATGATTCACTCTGGTTATTTATGTATCTGTTAAATGTAATTTATGATCTAATAGTATGCCATTGACTCTGTTTGGTTTACAGCAGCGTCATGTCAATGTTGTGTAGCGCTGTCCATGGTGCTGATCTTGCAGCTGGGACGGGTTAGGGTGCTATCCTGGCAGCTCTCTCTCTCTCACCTGCCCAGAAGGAAGGTGTGAAGTTCCAGCCAATAACTCACAATGTCTAATCATTGACTTCACCTGTTGCCTATTATAGATGCATTAGAGTACCAGCAGTTGAGTAGATAGTTCATCAGGACAGTTATACTGATTTATCTAATATGACGTTTCAGTCAGCACCATCCTCTTTAGAAAAACAGAACTGGTAGTTTGTTCTTTTTTTATGACAGATGAACTCTTGTTGTCATGTGAATAATGATTTTTCTCTCTAAGAAGAAAAGTGGCGTCACGTTGCTATAACCCCACAAAAACCTCTTAGAGAGGAAGTCAGGGTAGATACTTGGGCTTAGGTGATGAAATAATGCATCCCTGCCAATGGTATCACGACAACCCACTGCTGTACAGGTGGCAGTAATGCACCAACAAAGGCAGGGGAGAAGAAATGAACAACACAAAGAATACAAATGGATGTGAACATAAGCAAACCTTTAAGAAAAAATCTGCTTGGCAAATGTTCTGTGAGGAAGAAAACCTTCTCAAGCAGTGGTGGCCTAAAGGTTAGAGAAGCGAGCTTGTGACCAGAGGGTCGTCGGTTCAATTTCCCCGGACTGGGTGTGGAAAGTGAAGAAGCAGCTCTTTCCCCTATACCTCATTACCACCACTGAGGTTCCCTTGAGCAAGGCGCTTAAGCCAAACTGCTCCAGTGTACTGGGCAGCTTCCTGGTGTGAATAAATAAAGGTGAAAAAAACAATACACACAATATGTTTTAGTAAGTAGCACTGAATGTGAACAGAAACACTGCTTCATTTAAGTCCATAAGCTGTAGTTCATATGTCAAAGCAATTAGCGCCTAAAATCTTACAGTATATCTCCTAACCAACAAAAAAATATATAAAGTTGTTTTGTTTTCAGTTTTAGCAATTTTTCACAAAAAAATAATGAGATTTTTGAAAAGAATATTGGTTGTATGTTAATTTAATCAAGATGTTATGTTGCCACACACCAAAATATATTCTGTTTCCAGGAGTTGGAGGAAAATGTTCCCCGAAGTTTGCAGTAAAAATCGACGGTATAGGGCTCTCACACGGTGAGCACAGCTGCAAATATATACAACATTTTCTTTTAGATCTGTATTTAATTTTCAATAAGCCTCCTTTGAAAACATAAAAACTCCTGCATTCATTTGATTTTCTGTTCCTTGGCTGTTCAATAAAGCTCGGAGTCATGATAAATATTGATAGGATGGAATTAATAAGGTTAGCTGAGCAAGTTAATTGATATTGTACCGGCTATACAGAGAAAGAATGAAAATTGAAGGGGGAAAAACAGACAAGGAGGATTTGTGGTTTCCTCAACGGCTCAGTGCTGTAAAACCAACATTTAAGAATGAACCAAAGTCCTGAAGGTTTAACCCCTCATTATAAACAATGATCCCACAACAAAGGCTCTCACATAAGCATTTGCACTCCACTATAGCATACTGTAGGCTAGCGACGGCATAGCTTTGAGTTCTAAAAGACTATTATTCTGAGTCGCAACAATCTTTCTTGGATTTTTGTGGGTCCTCTGCAGCTGTGAGCTCCTTGAATTGTTACAACCTGTTATCACACTTGCAGCAGCCCAGTTCAAGGCAGCAATAGTAGCTATAGAAGCAAAGTAGCAATTTTACAGCACACAGCGAGGTTGCTTTAAAGGAAAAAATTGAAATTGTTCAAACCGACACAATTTTAGTCCAGATCCTCTTTTCTGACAGGATGGTTGGAATACATATTCACCGGTGTCAGTGTCTCTCATTGCTCTTCCTTCTTGTAATTCAAAATAAACACACATGGCAGAAAGAGGAGGGCAAAAACACAGCAACATATACAACAGAAGGTTGTTTATGGGAAATTTGATGTGAAAATATTAGTAAAACATTTATATTTGTTGGCAAATGCACAATGTTCATAAGTGAGAGACATTACAGTGATCATTAGCAAACTTTTATTTCTTTATTCTTAAAAAAAGATGTCTACTTTTTGCATTTGTGATTGCTATAATTCCAATAATTCCAATTGTACTGTTTACATCAGACCGGTACATACAGGTAATTCACAAAAAGTCAAGGCCGCAACCCCTTTTCGCCGAAAGAAAACCAAAGATCCCATAGACTTCAATGCAATTTGACGTCTGATTGTAATTTTGACAAATTCATATGCATTCATCTCTTGTTAAACAAACTTTTCTTTTATACACATGTCTAATAATTATTTTGCGACCTTGCCTGAACCTGAGCGTTCTCGATACCTTAATAAATGAAGGTCGATCACCACCATGTCCCGTCAGTCTTCCCCCGTCCAACACAGTGGCCGGATATTGCATATCCAGACATCTATACATATTTGATTGAATCACGTAAGGCTAAGTGTTGTCTGTAAATAACCAGCCTGTTAATAGTCAACTGTTTGATCTATGGGCGGGGATTTAGTTGGAGACGACAGTCTGATGCTGCTATAACGTTAATGTATGACACCAGCATCATCCTGTGACAGCAAGTTTCTTTCACCCAAAAGGGAGAGCAGCCTCGGCGATGACGTGATGCCGGTCTGGTCTATAGCTTGGAGATCAGCGTTTTGGGATTTATTGTTGGTACAACCAACTACACAACTCTTCCGCATAACTTTATTACTATTACCGGTTTGTTTAAAGTAGAAGTCTGGAGACATGTTTCAACTTCCTCTGTTTACTCTGTTACCGTCTCTTAGGGACACAGGATTGTTTTTCCCCAAAAGGGGGCGTGGTCATGAGAGCCTACTCTGGATAACGTATTGCTGGTCTGATGTGTGGCTGTAGCATTACTGACATTATGTCATTTATGTATACTGCTTGTAAGTTTAGTCTTTTGTCCAGCCTGCTTGAAAAGTAGGTAAAGATGACAAGAAAAAAAAACACTGTTCGCAAAGCTCTCTTTCTCTCTCTCTTTCACTCTGTTCACTAAAATGAGCTGTATTGGCATGCATACAGTAGGTACAATGTGTTAGATGAACATAGGAACAGTTTGCTAAAGCATAGAAATTAGGGCTGTCAATCGATTCAAATATTTAATCGCGATTAATCACAAATTAATCGCACATTTTTTATCTGTTCGAATGTACTTTATTTGTCAAATATTTAATACTCTTATCAACATGGGAGTGAGCAAATACGCTTGCTTTATGCAAATGTATGTATAAATTTATTTTTGGAAATCAATTAACAGCACAAAACAATGAGCTGTCAGTGTGTCAGTGTGCTGACTTGACTATGACTTGCCCCAAACTGCATGTGATTATCATAAAGTGGGCATGTCTGTAAAGAGGAGACTCGTGGGGACCCATAGAACACATTTGTGTTAATGCGTTATTATTACGTTAACTTTGACAGCCTAAGTAGAAATAGGGTAATAAAAATAAAAAACTGCAAAACATTAGAGACAAAAAAAAATAATAAAAATATATCTGCAACAGATATAATTGTCTTCCCTGTCTTTATTAATAGAGACAATGATCTGTAATTGTCAAAGATAACATACTGTATTGTCATTGTCTTGTACATTTGTATAAGTCTGCCTATTGTAAAGTGGTAGACTGTAGACTCAAAACAAAAGAGTAAGACAATACATCCTCACTCCGTTCTTTCATGTTCTCTTTTGGAAAGAGTTTTAAGGATCCTCTTTGACTTTGCAAAAACCACAAAAGGTTTCTTTTTTTTGAATGTTGATCTTTCTCTCTGCTTCTGTCTATTCTGATGGTCTGCCAGACAGTTCCTTAGCAACGGAAAACACACATTATCCCTCGATAGCAACATCCCCTCACATTCCCACCCCCGGTCCTCAAGAAAACATGAGCATGCCCCTCTTCAGCATGTCTGTTTCCCCAGGTCTCCTGAAAGAGGCACAAAATGAGTATCCCCTTTGATGTTGAAGCATAATGCAAGCTGCACAGTGAACGCTGCACGCCACTGTGGTAATGAAGAACAAAGCCCAAGGAGGTGAGCGGGTGTGACCCTTGGCTTCTCAATCCTCCTTTGCCTTTCTTAATACCACCACCTACAATCACTAGCACTTCTCATTAAAGGGCACTTCCCGTTAGAGTGAGTCAGTCCCTCAGAGTCTCTGGCTACAAGGCTTGGGTTATTTCTCATCAGTCCCACGCTGCATGCATTACAGTATGTCTTCTCCTTTCCTCTATTCAGATTAATATTCCTGAAACAAGACTAGCAAGCATGGTCCTAACAGAAAATGTGGGTTTAATTGAAAGATAGAGAAGACAAGTTGGGCCCCCCCGTAGATAATCAATGTGAAAGAGTCTGTCTATTAAATACAACTCCAGTATTGATTTAGGAGATTTAGGTTAAAAACAAGTAAGTTGCCGTTCAGTGTGAATGTTTCCTGCTGGTTGAATCAGAGATTCCACAGATGCTTTTGAACACAAATCCAGGAATTATCTGCACAGATGGTCTCAAAAACAATCACAGGAAACCTTCAGGTTGCTGCCAGAGACATGAGTGCAAAGTAGGCCTACATACATAGGCCAAACCAAAATATTTCAGCTATACTAAACATATGGTAAAATAATTTGTTATTTACAGTCTTAAATGTCTTAAATTACATTTATAATTTGAATAGTAACAGGGTAAAACATATTGTTATGATGCTGCATGACCACCATGATACCCTGTTTTGTACATTTTTGGGTCGGGTCCTCCATTCTCTAGAGCAGATGTTCAGGTCAGGACCACCCAAAGGGTCACAAGATAAATCTGAGGGCTCCAGAGACAATTGATAGAAACCAGACGAAACATACAGCATTTGTGCTGTACCAAACTGTATGATGTGAAACGTTTTTGTATTCCTCGCTGTTTGCTTGTGAATTGCTGGATATTTTTAACATCTTCATGCCAGGAAAAATCACTCAATTGCAACTTGTGATGAGCGGTCACAAGCAGAAAAAGCTTCCTTTGAAGGGGTTGCAAACCAAAACCCTTGGGAACAACTGCTCCATACAAAACACTATACTAAACATCAATCTGGCTCTGCTGATGAACAAGGTCATTAAAATGTGGGTTTTATAGATAAAACATTAGACTAATGTAGGCTGATATAGGAGTTCATTATCGGGCGGCTGCTCCGCAGGTGCACTGAACTGACACTAACTGCAGGCGAGTGAAAAATATATTTCTCATATTTGTCGGAAAGATTTTTAGAAAAAATATATATAGATAAGAAAAAGTATGAACCAATTAACCACAAGAGCCTGACAAGTTAATATACTCAAGATGACATCAGCAGAGTATTGCAACACTCACTTAACCCTTTGAACTCTGCAATAGAAATGGTCCCCCAGTGCCTACGTTGGTATTTTTGCTTATTGTGATGTAATTTGTGGAGTATCTTCAAATGCTTCATATCCCTAAAATCTGTACAACCTAAGCTAAAAGGTTATGTAAGTCAATAAACCATAATAATTGGAGAACAAATATTGAAATTGTGTCATATATTTAGAAAATACAACAATCTGACATGTTTTTTCATAAAATACTAAATAAACACACAAAGTATATTGATCCAAAATATAATAATAATAATAATAATAATAATAATAATAATAATAATAATAATAATAATAATAATAATATATTCCATAATATTTCTTAATATTTCATTAGTATTTTGAGCTATGTACATGTTTTAGTTTTTTTATGTTCAGAGTGCCAAGGCCTTTTGATGGTTTCATCTGCAATAGTAATATTTCCGCAGTGACTAAATTGCTATTTTTGCATTATTACGTTCCAAACACTACGTAATGACATCATCAGAAGACAGAAGCCGTAGCTTTCGGCTGCAAAAATAATGAATGCCCTAGCTATTGTGGTTTTTATTTTAGATCGATTTAGGATTCATAAACAATGATCTCCCATTCAGTGCATTTTCCCAATTCATATTCTTCAACTCATTTTCAAACCAAGGATTTTTTTTCTGCTTGGGGATTCCTGTTTTTGTTTTTTTTCATTAAATTAACTCAAGTTTTATGTTTAAGGTGTGTACATCTTTACTATCTATCACATTTCTAAGCATGTAGTAGGTCCACACAGAAGAAAAGGAAACACACACACTTCACTTCCAGTCCATACTTAACAGGTTCAATACAAGTACAAACTCAATACACCAATCTAAAATGAATGGGTGTATATGACAGGGATGAAAACAAGAGAGCAGGGAGAATGGGGACCTCAGCTGATTTATAGCTGCTCTTCCCACAATGAGAGGCCAGGTGTTTGGATGGCAGTAATCCTCATCTCTCTGTCTCTCTATCAGCTAAAAGCAGAGGAGCTCTGCTGCGAAGATGGCCTCTTAGCCCACCTAGGTCTCTATTGGATTATCTTTGCTTTTAAAAAGAATTACTGGTGTTATTGAGTTCTGCACCCATGTTGGTTAGAGATTTGTTTTCTTTCACTTGTGACAACTTTAGTTTTATCCATTGTCTTACCAGAAAGTCTGAACTGAAATTGACTTGCTTCGCTGAATCCTGTGTTTTCAAAGTGTAGGTTGACACATAAAATACTAAAATACTCCCCAGAGATTTTCAGAAAATAGAAATTCAAAGTCAATAGAGGTATTTCTATATAAGTTATCCATCATTGTGACAATACTGCCAGTGTTCATGCTGGGAAAGCCTGTATGGACATTGTTTCCGGAAATAGATCTCATACATGGAAGCAAGAAAGGATCGTTTCTGTTTTTCATAGAACATAAAATATCCAGATCGTTAAAAGGAATAGTTTGATTCAAGCTGATTTTCATCCGGGTGTTGTGTCTCCACGCATTGTTTTTGTGTTTCCTACTGCAAAATGACTGTAAACAAGGTCCTCTTGTGGCTAGTGCAACTCAGAATATTCCTCTAGTAATAGAAAATAAAGTGCAAGATGGTGTGGAAATGCAGCTCCTCTGCTGTTTATCTTGCTGTTCAACCAGAATCCAGCTAAGAACACAGATATTGGGGATTTTGTGGTATTGATTTTTTTAAGCCAATTAAACTCAGACACTTCTAACAAAATAACAAACAAAAAATGTGTCCAAAATATTATTTCATCGTGTGATTTAAGGTCACACAAATGTTTGCCATTTCCAAAGGTAGCAGTAACATCAATAGCATCTGATCTCAGTGAAGTCTTGTGGCCCAAACTCTCCACAGATGGACTACTTTATCTGGAGTGACAGAACAACACACTGTGAAAAATGTTGGTTACAATGGACCACTATGGGCCACCACCACATCCTGCAGTAGTTCAGCTTCAATGAAGTTGTCACCTTTCTTCTATGCAAATCACTTTGTGACGTTGGGATGGAATAAAATGGCCATTTGCACAGCCTGTATCAGTCAAATCTACAAGCACACAAAACACAGAGATTGCAGCTACATTCAGCTACACTCTTTACTTGTATTGAGATTGTGAGACACTAATAATAGCAAATTCAGAGTAAGGTTTTTTTTTTTATTATACCTTTCTAGTTGTGCCAGAAAACCTAATTCTCAAGTGTTATAATTATCTTTAATGACCAATAAACAAAATCAGAAATCAGTTTAGTTTGGTCTCAGTCCAACATTTAATCTCACCATCAAAAGCTATAGAAATAGGATTTGAACAGGGGAAAAAAAGTATTCTAATGTCTGACTGGCAGCTTGCAGTACAGTCACACATGTACTTGCATATTATCATCTCTATATTTATTTACCAGACCTTTTATTAGAAAGAAAGGATACTGGCAATTGTGACACAAAACTTTCATCCCCAGAGCGTATCTAATAGTCATGCCTTCTGGCTCCAAAACTGTTTGTCATGGACTTCAATAGCCAGGGAACATTTGAAGAATCTAAAACTGCACTAGTCTGTGTAACATATAAGTCATCTTGATAATGTCTCTCTTGCTCATCATCACCAATTACAGCAATGATTAATGTTAAATGAGCTTTGTAAAGTGTGCTACTGATAACATGCAAATTACATTCCTCTTCATGAATATTTGGTTCATTAAACAAGTAATGTGTTTCAACAAAAATGTGTGTAATATTACAGCTATTTGCATTAAAGCAAACCATGTTTATGATTTATGTCTGATATTTCAACACGACTCATCATAGAAGTCTTTTGCTTTTAGACAGAAGGAATCCAGTCAATGAAATACGCAAAGGTAATCCACATCATGCAACTCATTAATGCAAACTGCAATGTGAAAAGGGTTTAAGACAATATCATTTAGGGCTGTCATGAAGGAAAAACACTTTCATGCAGACACATGATTAATAGATATGACCTGTCTTTCAGAATCCAATGACAACTGAGGAAATTGTGTGGTTCTCTGAAGCTACCTCAGACACAGAGGGCCTGACTTTGCAAGGGCAAAGTGGGTAATCCTGTCACATGCTGATTGGTTCGGATGCATTTGAATGACAGGGCTCACCTCATCAGGTATGAGTTCATGTTTGTGTGCACTCCACTCGAGTCTGAGTTGCATTTTAAAGAAAGCGCGATGCTCACATTAGCATCCCCCGTGGAGCCCAGGGAGAGGCATCTTGGACATTTGCATTCAGCACTCACATCTGCCTCCCCGTGCTCAGACTGACTGACAAATATAAACAGAAAGTTATTTTCCATTGGCACAACACTGTATACAGATTTACTTCAAATCTCTTCAGTGGGTCTATCTTTAGGTAGCCCACGGCACTCAGAGCCATTAGCCAGAGCAGTTTAATAAACTACTTTGTGTCCTGTGTTGAAGTAAACATTTCACACAGCGTAAATGCCCAGTAAGGCAGTGCTTTGTACAGCATCATCACTGTCACAAACTCATTTATGAATGCTTCTTAAGTGCCTGACTGTTAAGACATGAAAGCCGTCCACAGGAAACTCTCCCGGCTGGTGCTCCAGTGACAGGAGGCTGAGCGAAAAGACTACATGGAGCAGAGGAGGGGCGCTTCAGTCTGAACATTCAGTTCAAAACACATTGATTCCTCCGCAGCTACGATCTGGATTCAGTACAAATCTGAAATGTTTCACACTGTTCCTTTAAGAGCAAATAAATAAAAAAAAACACAGTAAAAGTGTTCAGACAGAGTCAAATTGTAGTGTGTTGAAATTGTTGTTACTGCCTTTAGCTGTTAATGTAGTATTGTATATTTTGATTGGTAGAAAATGATCACGTAATAATGCACATATAATGGAAATTTGATCATAATGCATTTGATATCTTGGAGTTTGTAGCTGCTGAACACTGTAATAGGCTAACTGATGATTGTGTTTAGCTAAGGTTAATGCAGCTTTATGCTCAGGAGACAGCGGGCCAGACTGGGCACTGGGTAATGATAAATTGGCTCAATTGTAAAAGGGTTGAAATTGCGCTGTTACTTGGCCGGTTAATACACATTTTAATTTGTTGCTATTGTTTTCACTCTTATAGACCACACGAACATGTTACACATTTACTTTTTCACTTGCTAATGAAGTACACTGACTTGAGCATTCTCTACGACTAAAATCCTATCATTACATGTTAACACAGACCTGATACATTTCTAAAGGTTTGAAGTCCTTCATAGAATTTCCATTAGACCAAATTAGTTTCCCATTTTTATAAAGCAATAATATATGGTTATAGGGCAGCAACAACAGATATGATGTGCAGTGCTACAGCTCCTGTCACTTGACACTATTGACCGGTAGGTGAGTTAGCATCACTAATTATGTCTAATTATATCTCCTACAAAATTACATTCCCATACAACTAAACTGCATTATCAATTACGTTTCGAGGGAAACATTTTCTCCTGGATTACGGTCGCAGTTTTAAACAGTTTTAAACAGTTTTAAACACATTAACATTGCAAATTTAAAGGGACTGTTTGTAAGAATCAGAAATGCTTGTTAACAGCGACACCTGTGGCTTTTAAGTCAACGAAAGTCAGCGTCGGGCTCGCACTTGCTCGCTCTAAATAGACATGAACGAGCATCGCTCAAAACAGCGGTTGGAGTGAGACATTGGCACCCAGTCAGAGACGATAACGTTTCTCGCTGCAGAGCCCCGTCACTTCACAAGACACGGAAAACGTCTGTTGGTCCGGAGGAGCTGCAGCAGTTATTTCTGCACAAACGTCCACTGTACATTTACTAGATATTCTCAGAGCTACGAAGTCTTCTGCAGTGTGCGAGTGCATATGCGAGCGCGCATGGGACACCGACCCGGGTGAGAACAAAACAAAAAGGCAACAAAACTACTTGATTAGGTTTAAGAAAAAAAAGATCATAGTTTTGCTTAAAAGGGCTATGTTTGTTATGTTATTAAGCCACGGATATAAATCAGAATAAGTGAACGTTGACTTTTAGTTTCACACGGGACACAAACAGCAGCCTCCTGGATGAAAGTCCTGCGTTTGTTTGATGCATTCACCAACCCAACCTCCTCCCTATGCAGACTTCTGCAGGCTGTCATCACAGACATATTTTTGATATGTCAAAAACAAACAAAATCCATAGTAAAATACATTTCCCTAAAAATGTAACTCACAATGCAGTTTAGTTGTATGGGGACATAGTTTTTAGAAGACAGGGCTGGATTTAATGATGTATGTGACCAATAAAGGTTAGATCATATCAATATATTTTTTTATAGACAACATTATACTTATTGTATAATAGGACATTATCTTCTATATCTGGAACAAAAACAGTATGTTTTGATCAGTTTCTATGCCGGTAGAGATATAGGAGATACAGTGCATCATTAGCATCTGTCTCTGGTGGCAAATTAGTAAAAACAAGTTGCCATCAATCTTCTCATCTACTGTAACTCTCTGCTAATAAACTTATTAATATGTATATTATTGCATTTCCAAAGTAACACAGTAAAAGGAAAAGAAAATGAATAAAATTATGTATGCATTATGTATATCACCATTAGTTAGAAAAGAACAATTAAAAGCAACAGACATTTGTTTGTTAATTAAAGTTTGTTTTCCAATGTCTCTAATAATGAGACTAGACATGCATGTAATGTTTTACAGACTTCAATCAATTTTATACAAGCTGCAATCCAGGTGGTAGAATTTATCTGTAAAGCCTGGGGGAATGACTGAATTTGTACTTTATTTAAAGCATGTTTATGTTTAATAAGCACAGCGTGATGTACAGATTGCCTTGCAGGCCTGTGGGAATTGGCTCCTCAGACAGTATAGTACATGAATAAAAATAACTACTGACAGCCACACCTTTTTACCTTGTGGCTTACGTGTATCATGTTAATGTGCTTACATGACACATAAGTTGTCATTAGCATTTTTATAGATGCTACTATGACTAGATTGTGATCACATTCACCACAAGAGAAAGTCTCTATCTAAAGCGGTATCTACTGCACCAAAAAGCTTCCGACATAAGAGTAAACAACTGAGTGGCTCCCTCATCCTCATATTTACCATACATACTACAGAAATAATCACCACTTACTATATCATGACAAGAACACAATTACCCACTGCATTATGCATCAGTTGGTCTGTGTGGAGTTCATACAGAGGGTCCATTTAGTTCCCTTCCTCTGTAAGCTTGCTATAATGTTATGAGTAGTATAAGATATTATTATATGCAATATGTGGTGAAGAATATGTCAGTTCAGGCAACAAAGAAAAGAAAGAACAACAAAAAACCTAATGTCCATGTAGGATATTTTGTTATATTATTTCTAGGGCTGTCAAAGTTAAAGTTACAGTAGGTAGAATTGGAGCAAATATGATTAAAAAAAGTTATTTTTATAAAACGGTCACTATATCCTGACAGTAGTGCATGAGACAGGTAATCTGAAAATAATCATGTGCCTCTGAGTCCTCCGGTGCTCCTAGTGGCATCTGCATATGTCACAGAAAGGAGGAAAACAACCAATCTGAGCCGAGCTGGAGCCTGCCGTCTCTGAGCAGCTGTCAATCACTTGCAAACTCCGATCAAATGGTCAAACTAGGCAGCGCTGATCAATTATGAATCAATATTATGTATATTTCTCGCCTCAAATGTTTTCAGAAACATCTTGTAGTGTACTGTTTAGCTGTAAAATGAGAAAGTTTGTGACCCTGCAGCCATGTCCAGTTATACCAAGCACCGCCCACCAGCCAGATCACAGCCAATAGGAACGCTCGCTCTCTGAAATGACCTGTGATTAGCCAAAGTCTCCCGTCACGGGGTCGATGCCGACACACTGACAGCTGTTGTTGCCTGTTGGGCTTGAGATTGCCATGTTATGATTTGAGCATATTTTTTATGCTAAATGCAGTACCTGTGAGGGTTTCTGGACAATATTTGTCATTGATTTGTGTAAATACAGACCTTTGCATAAAGCAAACATATTTGCCCACTCCCATGTTGATAGGACTATTAAATACTTGACAAATCTCCCTTTAAGGTACATTTTGAACAGATAAAAAAATTTGCAATTAATTTGTGATTCACTATCACCATTAACTATGGACAATCATGCAATTAATCGCAAATACATATTTAATAAATACAGCTCTCATTATTTCCCATCTACACATACAAAACATTATAGGGTTTGATTTTAGATCCTTGCAAAGTATGAACAAAACAATAGCAAATTGTCAAATATATATCAAATCAGGCGTATGTGTGTGTTTGTGTGTGTGCGTGTGTGTCTAATCTAAATTGGGCTTAATTGAAAGTGCTTTATTGAATTAAGGGTAGTCATCGGGTTAGTTGGAAAATTAATGAAAAAGTAAATATATAACATGCAAGCAAAGTGATAAATTAATAACATAAAAATGAATTCAGTCCAAATTTGTAAATAATCCCTTACCAAGTACACCTTTTCTTTCTTTTTTTTACCTGACTCTGAGTTTTGAGATCCTTTTATTTGATTATTCATCAGTTTTATTAATGAATATGTAATAATGTTATTCTCTCAAGTAGCTGCTTCTTTGTAGAAAATGTATTCGTTTTCAGAGCCCAAAATGCTAGATAGTGGAATTGTTTTTTTCTTTAGAAGTTCACTGTATTTGTGAACTTGTTTGCAGGGCTTTTGGAAAGAGCTGGAATTGTTAATTGGAAAATGGGTTGAGGTGGAAGCTACAGCAGCACCAAGGTCCTGGGAGGTATTAAAGCTTAACACCGGCGTAATTTTGCTTTTGGCTCTCACAGCGGCTGAGAAGCACCGGTAACTTTCACATACACACACCTACATACTACATCTCCTGCATGCGCTACTAGTTTGGGAGACAGAGAGCATGTACGTCAGGAGTGTTATACACTCATGTTGGCTTTGAGATGACTATCTAACATAATTGATGTACCTGTTTATGTGTAACTGTTTTGAAGAACATATACAGACGCCACTATCAACCACCCCCTCCTCAAATTAATCCACTGAGCTTGTGCATGACTTGAATCTCAACGTTGTACAAGGTGCCTTTATTAAGCAGCTTGTTACTCAGTCAAAACAATTAGGACTGTGCATTACTGAAGTGGTATCCTGGCAACTGGGTATGGCAACACAGAAATAGAAAGAGACAGGGAAAGAGAGAAGCCTGTACACACTGCCATAACTGATTTGTTAAATTTGACTTCATGACTGTTGATCTACATATTTATTTTCTATCAACGTTGTCTGCAATGAGCTAAGGACGTGGTGTACATTTGTGGCGAGATTGGCTGTTTGTCCACGTTGCAAAGCAGAGCCACAAGTGTGAGTCCGACCCATAGGCTCTTGATAGAGCCAAGCTGCGCTACAGGGACTTGCTACAGAAGATAATTTTGACAGTGGCTGGAGGGCTTTTCACTACTGTTATTTAGTATTCCCACCACATACACAGAAACGTGCATGTGTATCTGCAGTCCCTACTTTTTTCTATTTCTCTCTTTCACACACATGCACGCGCACACACACATATATAAATACTCATAAACATACTGACTCGCACTGACACACCACCTATTATCTCCCTGTGCTTTCCAGAGGAAGAGATTGGTCTCTTTTTGATGTGGAGTGTGCCCCTGACAATGAAGTGCAATTAGGCTGCACAATACCATTTGCATTTTGCTGTGCAGATAGAAGTTTAGGAAACACACATGCACAAACACTCGTGAATTATTATTTACATCTTTTTTTTACAAATAATTCGGTAACTAAAGACAAGAAACACTCCATGTAGTTCAAGACATACTACGCTAATATTATGACTCTTACTGTTGCACTTCACAATCAGAGAAGTTTTAAAGCATCTTTCAATTTTAGGAATAATTGTCCCTAAACATACACAACCCTTACTCCTTTAGGCTAAAGTACAGCATGACATCTAATATGATATATAAATGGGTGGTATGCTCGTGAAACGGAAGAAGAAATGCATGCCAAACAACATTATTTGGCCATTATTTCGATTATTCTTGTGTTCTGACCTTAACCAAAGGGTTAAAATAGATTAAATTTATATTAGGGGGTTAATGGACAATGTCTTTATTGCTAAACTAAATGAAAACACATTAAAAAACGACACTCGCAGACGTAATGGTGCACAAGCACTCGACATGTGCACACACGCAGACATAAACTCGCACACACGTGCCACTTCTAGATACACATCATTAGACACAGCAGGTTTTAAAGTGGCAGTTTAGGATGACTTGTCACTCACTCTGCCACCTCCATCTTGCTACACTCAAGGCTGCCAGGCCAGTAACGACGGGAGCAGCGGCGCCCAGCGCACTATGCTAACAGCTAAGCAGAACATAAGGTGACATTGACACAGTCATTGCACCAGCTCTGGTTCTGCCCATGACGTCAGTGTCCTTCGACAGGGAGCACACAGGATGTGGGCTAGCGGAATCATGTGATCGGCCATCCCTATCTCTATTTGTCAGAGTCTCAGCTGCGGCGCGCCTACCTGTATACTGAGAGGGGTTGATGCATGAGAGCTGCGTACGACGAGGAGCGTCCAGAGAGAGAATGAGAGATGCAGACAGACAGACAGAAGGAGAGGAGGGGGAGAGAAAGAGAAAGAGCTGTTGTCTTGTTGCAGCACCTGGAGCAGAGTACTGAGGCTTTATTCCATCAGTCATGAAGCATCCATAAAGCATGCAGAGATAAGGTTAAACAGCATTTAAAGCACATGGTTATAAATGGCTGACCATGACCTTAAAGTCTCAAGGGAAGAGAGGAAAAAAACAAAAAAGATGAGGGAAGCAGGGAGAAAGGAATGAAAAGTAGAAAGCCGGAGTAATGAATATAAAAAAGATATAAAGGACAAGAAAAGGACGGAAATGAATGAATGCAAACGTGTGGTATAAAAGGATGTTGAAGACACACTGCCACGAGTGAGGCACAGTGATAAAGAGAGGGTGTCAAATTGATGATAGCGTGTATAAAGAGGTTAATAGAGAGCATGAGCGAGAATAGGAAATAAAAGGTAAATGAAAAGACAATTGACAATTGTATTTCCTCCGCAGGATTAGTTTCAGATGTTGTCAAGTGACTAATACAAGAATGTGACCCTGCGACCTTAATCATGTATATCATTGAATAAATCCAAATAAAATAATGAAATGATGTTTTGCACAAATTCTCCTCCGAGAAAGTTCAATCCTCAAGAACTTCCTCGACTTTCTCTTGTCTCTATTATTAGCGAGAGCGATTATTTTTTCTACAAGCATACGGTGTAATCGTATCCGTTTTCTGTGGTGTTAATATTCTTTTAACACATTCATTATGATTTATGTTAAACAGCTCAATCTGCACAGCATTCCAGCATATCTGCTCTCCATGTTTACCTGTTTCTGTTGTCATGGAGTCAAATACAATGTCAAATGTAATTGAGTTGCGGAGCTATTTTCACAAGCAGCTACGATTGGGGGCTAAGGCTGAGCCGCTACCATGCTTGTCAATAAAACCCCATTAAAATGAACACATCATAATTACGGCCTCTATTATCCTTCAAGATCTAGGACAGAGGCGCCTGCTTGTAATTGGCTGACTAAGTACCCCATATGTGCACGGCCAATAGAAATAATTGTCCTTGTGTGTAGCGGTGACATGTTAACAGAGTCATATCAGAACTCGTGACTAAAACAATCAATTTCAAGGTGCTCCCAACCAACATAGTTCTATTTGCAATTATTGGTTGAGTACACAGAATGGCACAAACATTATTAACAAACTGCTGCACGGCATATACAACACAGCTATGTTTATAGATTTACTCCAGCTAAAATGGGTTTAACAATTAGAATAAATACAGCCTCTCAGGATTCGTTTTCTTTTCTTCTGTTTAATTGTGGAAAGGGAAAAAGAGCCACACCTGTTGTTTGCAAGACGGTTTATCATTACACTAACAGCTTCGCAATCAGTAAACACTGACAGTTGTTTGTGTTGCTCAAAACACATTACGCACAATATCTATAAAACTGAATCCTCCAAGAGACACGCATTTTGATAAACAAGCAAAAGTGGACTCTTGCAGATATGGCATTCCCTGCAATCTTGCCACATCTATAAGCCGCATGAGCAGATTTGATTTATTCACCATCTTAACTTTGTGAGTAGTTGTGGCTTAGTTGCACCACCACACACACAACAAAAAGAAGAGATTAAGAGACTAATGCTTTTAGAACAAAGTGGAGCTGCCGGTCTGTTGTGAGCTTTGACACGATGCTGTTTTAAATCTGCAGAAATGAAGAGTTTACCAAGGTAAGTTAGTAGTAATGCTCTCATCTCTTAAAGGAATTAACAGCCCTAGTGATGAAGGGGGAAATGAATCTTTGATTAGTTTGGATAGCACATGCACACTATGCACAGATGTAGATAACATCTTTCTAATCTCTTCTTCTGATGTGTTACTCCCCCCACTTTTTTTTCTTCTCTTGTGTGTACAGAACAGCATAAAAAGGCAAGATGGATTGTCCGATGTTTGAAGATGGATTGTTTTGGGAGCCAGCCGTGAAACTGGGATGATGTCCCGCATCAGTTACATACTCGGATCAGACCCCAAAGACGCCAAAAAGATGCAGTCAAATCCCTGTTCTTCCCTCGCTTCCAAAAAGATTAGATCAGGGTTTCTTGATATTGAGTGCTCTTTCCTTTCTATGCTTTAATCAAAATCCTACTTTAAAGTTGGATCTTCAGGCATTGACCTTTCAACCAGAGATTTTTTTCCTCCTTACATTCATGTTATTCATTATCCCTTGCATTGACCTGGCCTGAGTGTTTTAAGACCATTAATGTGACGTAAATGTGAAATCTTTGATGAATATTCCTCATGCAAGCTTTAGATAATCTTTTGATACAATCAAATAAAAAGGAAACTGACATTTCCAAAAACATAATTTCCTTTCCAAACAGGCTTTTGAATACACAGAAGTATTTTGTAAGAAGATCTCCTGGTGTTGAGGAATTACTATAATTGTGTCACACCAGTGCCAGCCAAAGAAGGTTCCAGTTGTCTGCTTTAAACTTTAATATTTGTCCAATTACGGAGCTCTACTTTCCTGAAACATAACGCCAAAGAATGAAAATATATTCTCACTCTTGCTGCTATTTTGATTATTGAATCGGCTTAGTTTGATTAACACCGGTCTGAAGGGTGGCCAAACTGGTGTAAACAGAACGACTTGTCAATCAATAGTCACACTCATCAGTGACTTAATAACTCTCAAAGGGCTTTTGGTGGATCTCTGCCTCCTCTGATTCATGTCTGTTATTCACTTTGCTCTCTATCTTTCACTCTGTTTTTCTCTTTTCTGTCTCGCCCTCCAGGCACTATTCAGTACACACATATTATACTGTGCAGACTGTAGATATTCTACTGTGTGCAGCTTAAGGCTTCCCTGAGCTAGATTTTGGATAATGTTCAAATTAATTAGAGAACACAAGCTACATGGTTAAAAATAAACATTGCAATTATGTTTTTTTGCAGATAAAAATGTGAAAAACATTGTTTTTGCAGCTATTCATGTGGTAGTCTGTTTGTTTCAGCTGAAGGTCATTCGGTCACAGGTATATATACTGGAGTACTATTGATCATCTGAATGATGGCTCAAACCAGAGACTGTATATTAGAAGTCCAAGTAGTCACCGTCACCCATTGGTTTGTGGACTGCGGCTCTGAAGCCTCGATTCAGCATTTTTGGCCGTCGCCATCTTGGTTTTTTGCAACCAAAAGTGACAAAAGAGGGTGGAGCTAAGTACAACCAAACACTGAATAAGACATTTTTAAGCAACCAAAAAGGTTATAATTAACTTTCATAAAGTGAAAACAGTTTTTGTGGACAGTGAAATATTCGGAAATCATAGTACACATTTGTGGATTGTCTTCTGTGGATTACAACTAATGAAGTCCAATAACAATTTCCATAACAGAGTACCCCTCTTGCGTTACTTTTGGGCAGACCAGGGACGTTGTGTCAATATATGCTCATTACATGAATAGTGTCCTTTCAAAATAAACTTCCGTTTTCACAGGAAGTTAGGTTAAGGCAACATAAGCACTTATCTAAGGTCAGGAAACAGTCGTGGCTGACGTTAACTTCACTGACTAACGAGTCATGTGACTAGTGACTCACGGGGCTGATGATACTAACGAGTCACGTGACTAAAGACTGATGTGACAAAATAAGTCAACGTTACTTTTAGGTTCACACGGGACACGAACATCGGTCTCATGGTTGCAAGTCTTGTGTTTGTTTGACCCATCCACCAACTCTCCTGCCTACCCTGAACGGACTCTCATGCTATAAATAATACGTCACTTGCACTGACCGTCGAATAAATGGGTGCCTCTGTGCGTTAGTTTCTGATGTCGAGGGGTACCAAACGGCGGTATTTCACGAATTGGTAGTGAGAACGGCTTGGATGAAAACACAGACAACTCCCAGACCGGACAACGCCGCGACCTGTCAATCACAAAGTAGCCACGCCCTAAATCATACCCTGCTTTATGGTCTATTTGACTCTAAATGGGACCATAATTTACTGAATGAACATCATGCTGTATTGAGACCATAAACTCATGTTTACAATGTTTACTGAGGTAATAAATCAAGTGAGAAGTAGGCTCTTTTTCTCATAGACTTCTATACAATAAGACTTCTTCTTGCAACCAGAGGAGTCGCCCCCTGCTGGCTATTAGAAAGAATACAAGTGTAAGACACTTCCGCATTGGCATCACTTTTCAGAACCGGAGGTTGCCACCCAGCTCAAACTTAACTTTGTGTGCACTGATTATATTTTGTGTTTGAAGGAAAGGCGAGTATGTGTGAGGGTGTCTATGCCTATGCCTGTCTGTGTAAGTCTGTGCATACTATAGCTCAGTAAATGGGTGGCCGAGTGATGGAAGTTCATCAACTGAGTGATAATCTAATTACTGCTCCAGACTAAGATAGATGGAGCCACGAAGCAAAACACACATCTTTGTGAGATTTAATTTGCGCTGTTAAAGCTACACAAATAATTTAGGGCCTTGCGAGAGATATGAATTTTGATGCATGTATATTAGTTAGCGCAGCTCTCCAATGCTGCCTGTTACATAACTCACAGCATGCCAGCTTGTCAAGACAAACTGAGAGTCTGTCGAAACAAACTGAGAGACAAATTGACTGGCGTTACTGCAGGATCTGATTAAAAGCAAAGGAGGGTGACATTTTGGGAGTTATTGATGAGTGGTGACAGATGTGATGGCTGCCAGTGACGGATACCACTCCCCCACCTCTGCTTTTGTGTTCGGCCCAAGTTCATTTGTTATCCGGTCTCTTTCCATTCAACCAGGGATGGAACATTAGAGAGAGGTTTCACAAGGACCGAGGGAGATGGGGGTAAAATCTTATTTGTATGGCAAGTAGCACGAGTGTATATTAGCAAATCAATGCTGGTTTTGGAGATGGTTTTGAGCTGACAGTATTTATAACATCTGACCTCTGGAAAGAGATGGCAGTGTGTCTTCTTTCCCAGATATCCGTCAGCTGAAGGCATCAACGGTATAGTAATTGGATTTTTTTTTAAATAAATTGTGACCCAGAGAGGTCATTTCAAGCAATCCTTGTAATTACAAATTACAGTTTGTTATGTGCAAAGGGAGCCTTGTGACATGGCTGCTGTAGAATGGTTCGAAGGCACTGGATGTGACTTAAATGTGAATATTAATACTGTATGTTGTTATATTCTGATACCAGTCCCTGTCTCAAATAAACACGTTTTCATATGTTTACTGCTCATTGAAGTTAAGATCAATCTAAATGTGAAATCACCTGAGATTTTTATATAGCTGAAAAAGCCAGGAGTACTCCAGCAGGGAATCTAAGCCAAGTAAAATAAGGCAACACTTGTGTAAAAGTTGTGTTTCCAAGCTGTACAGACTGGAAGATAGAATAGTATATTTTCAGTGTAAAAACCTATTGTATTTCTCAGATAGTTTCTGCAGTGCAAGGTAAAGAGTTCAGAAAAGGTCTGGCTTTCAAGACTCCCTGCAGTTGTTCGTCTGTGAAGGACGGTATTAAAAACGCTGGCTGGTAACACAAGACATTTGAGCTGCAAAAGCTAAAAAGCTTCTTTCTTTGGTCAGAAATCACAAAGCAGTGATAAAGTGACACTATTTTTCATCACAGTGTACTGTATTACCTCTCATGACTTGCTTGTCTACTCTGATTACAATCAATTGCAGGCAACCAGAGCACAAGACATTTGAGTCTGCTTTATTAACAGGATTTGAAAACAATGTGCAAAAAGATTTTTAGTTTTCTGTTAACGTTTGAGACATTTTGTCTGATGCAACCAAAAAAAGTGCCACAATAGAAAAAGGCTCAGATTGCTACCACAAACATCGCACGTAGTGGTGAGCCATGGGTCAGGAGAGTGTCGGATTGCCTGCAGAACTCAAGGCCAACAGAAATTCATCTTCCAGCTGATTTTCTCAGAGTTCTCTCTCGCTCTCTCTCACTCTGCAATAGCAGCTGTTATTCTCCTCCAGCAGCTTTTTTCTTCCAATTTTCCACTTTTTTACACCTTAGTCTATTTCTCAATTGTCCACCTCCCTGCCGTTTTAATCCCTTCATTGGAATGAACTGTATTTTCCAAGTGTCTTGTTGACAGGCTCAGAGAATATGATTCTGCCACGGAGACAACTGCTCATCTGCCGTCCGTCTCATATCCACCCCTCATCTCCCTCTCTCTCCCTTCTCCTCCCGCTGCTCCATCGCCTCCATTTCTGTGTTGACAGAAGCCCATTTTAGATGGAGTGTCCTTTTGCGTCATGTACCTTTCTCATCAGCGAGAACGAGTTTTTTCACGTACCCTACAAGGCCCTCTCACCCTCAGATTTATTGTCAGTATGGAGGCTGAAGTTGACTGCCTCCTCTCTGTGATGTATTTTCATTGATGCCCTGACACTCCGGAGTGTAGAGATGAGCTTTACCATCAATAAAACACACTTTTGTCAGTGTAAACATACAGGAAGATGTGGGTGAAACAAGAAGTTGTGTTAAGACTTGAAAAGAGGTAGAATTATGTAAACCTGGGAAGGCCGTTTCAATATTCCCTCCCTTCACATGCAGTAGATGTGAGGGGTGTAACGATTCATCTACTACAGTGATAGGTACTCGGCAAGTTGTCCTTCACGGGAGATGTATATCGATCTAAAATCAATTTGCAAGGTAAATGATCTATTGCATCGATACTGAGAATTTGCACCTTGTATTTAAGACAAATGTTACATGGATGTATTTTTTTAGCACTTTTAATAGTAAAGAAATGTTAAACGTTACTCCAGCTCACGCTCCCTGTGTATCATATCACTTTAGATGAGCCAAATATCGTCCTTGAATCGTATCATTGAAAAAACGTATCGTTACACCCCTAGTAGATATACATCAGTGATTTAGACTGAGGGTGTGCTGTGTACCTGATTTCAATCTTCATATTCCTTCTTTTAATACTTTATTTCTGTCCTACAGATCCTCCCCCCTCCACCTCCACTCCTGTTGTACCTTCTCCACTTGCTTTTCTTCCTCCTACGACACCTTACCCCCAATCTCTCATCATCTCCTCTACCTCTTCCTCCCGTCTTCCTCACATCCATATAATAGCTGTGTCCTTCACCTTGCTCTCATCTAGGGAGCAGATCAATAGAGGTTGAGCGAGGCCAAGCATCACGCTCTCAGTGATTTCCTCTTTGCCTTGGATTCGGTTGCATGTACGTGTACAGATTCATGCACGTTGATGCAGTCTTCTGGCAATGTTTTGTGAGCTAATACAGGATCAAAATTGTTATTTTTCTGAGGAAATCACTTTGGTAAAAATATTGCTATATTCTAGCAACAATGACATTAATGATGTCTCTGACATTGTGAGGCTTTTTTTTTTCTTCATTATTTTCCATCTACCCGTGGACTATTTTCATTTTCAAAGAAGAAGCTTTAGCAAAAACTTTTAATTGAAACTGAAGTGAACTGAAACTACCTCATAGCTCTGCCATGAAAGAGTATCTGAAACACCCCCCAGTGGTTTACATTTATCAAGCTTTGTTTTGTAGTTTCTTTCAGTAATTATCTCAGTTTAGATGATTGAAATTGTCCCTCTGAAAAATGTGATTTGCACATTCCTGATAAATGACCGATATGTTAACCTGAGGTCAGACACGGTATCTCAAAACATGCAATGAAAATCCTGCCTTTCTCTCCTGACACAATGCTTCTTGAGTAAACACAGTTTCTGCAGTGTGTAGGATTTGGCTAGCATCTATCAAGTGGTGAGGCTGCTGATTGCAACCAACTGAAACTTCTCCCATGTACCGAGCGTGTAGAGGAACTACGGGGGCCGACACGAAAACGGGAAAACGCAAAGGGCCGACACGTTCTCATCCCAACTCATCACATATACTTTATATGTCAGCAGTAAACACATGCTTAACTTTTGAATTCAAACGAAATCACTTGCTTAGGTTTAGGCAACAAAACCAATTAGTAAGGTTTAGGAAAAAAAACATCATGGTTGGGCTTAAAGGGACTTAAAGAATCAGAAATTGCTTGTTAACAGTGACACCTGTGGCGTTAAGTCAACGACAGTCAGCCTCCTGTTGCTCACGCTTGGCTTGCATAACAAAGACGCGAGCGAGCATCGGTCAAAACAGTAAGGCATCACACACGAGACTGAACGTGATTGACAGGCATCATGTTGATAAACGTTAGCAACATTAGCCAGCTAAAACCACTAACTGAAAATAAAGACACTCGCGTGCACGCATAATGTCACATCTGCATTTTTCACATTAAAATCAGTCTACAGGGTCTTTTCTTTAGGTTAGGTTACAAACTGTTCACGCATTGGCTTTAAAAAACAATTAAAAATGTTTATACCTGTAAAAAACTTACATACAGTCCCTTTAAAATTACTATGTTTGTAAAATTAAATTGAAATTTAATGTTGTGAGCACGGGACACGAACGAACAGCTGATTGTGAAGTGAAAGTGAAACTTAATGCACGGAACAGTGGTTTCCTGGATCAAAGTCTTGTGTTTGTTGTTTATTTTCGGTTCATTGTGAAACTGTGGTTGGCGTAATTAATGGGAAACACTGCAGCCTTATGTGCCCCTTCAGCCAATCAATGAGAAATTACGCTCTTAGTGTTAAATTCCTTCTTAGTGTACGCATACTTATCACAATATCATCCACCGTGCTTAATAACAGTAGAATCTCGCCATGTCTCAACCCAAGCATGAAGTAGAACTTAATCAAATCGTGTAAATGAGCCGTATTCCTCAATTTATCCATTCTCCGCAAACCGTTTCCTCATTAAAACATGAATAACAATAAATGCTAAGTTATCACGTTTTAACAATGTAAACATTTCACATTATAACAGGTTAAATAGTATATTGTTATACAGTGACAAGTTTGTATGTCGTAATCATGTGAAAATATCTTGTTATAACGTGCTTGTTATAATGTGAAAAACATCTTGTTGCCAAACATTAGTCAGTACCTTTCACAAAACTCTCACGTCGTATCCCTATTTCAACATGGGTAAACTTGTTGTGTGTGTAATTGTGTTTGGGAGTCAGGCTTAGGAAGTAGGAGTTGCCACAGAAGATGAGTGTGAACATGAGCAGCAGGTCATGGCAGACTTTCAGAGAGGTGCTGTTGCTCCCCCGCACTCTGCCAAAACAGTCTTCATTCTCAGACCTAATTGAAAATAAACAGATCGCCTGGGACTGGAGTGTAAGTCTGATGGGCTGGAAAAGTCCACTAGCATTGGTAATGTTTAATCTTATTATGCTCCAGATCTGCAGCGAGATTAATTAACCCAATTAGACTTGGGCAAAAAACATGAGAAAAGTGAGATCTAGCCTCATTTGTCTGTATCAAGCAGACAGTTATTATTTACACTGATCAGCAACATCACATTTCTGCTTTGAGCTTGTCTATGTATTAATCCGAAGTCAATACTGACACATAATATTTTCCATTTACTGACCGCAAGCCTCATTATTTATATATAGTAGCCGCACAAGCATGCTAAGTTTTTCCTTATCTGAATCAAGGGTTTAGGATAGAGGGTGTCGTATGCTAGACAGATATGGTATGCTATTGGATTGTGATTGACTTGACAAAGATGCACATCTAAAGACAAATGTATATAAATACACAGTTGTAATATAAATACAAACGTAAAAAGATGTTTCCCCATGCAGGCATATGCATATAAATTGAAATTATTACATAATTAGTTTATATAAATTCCTAAATGGTAAAATAGGCTGTCAAAAATGAATCATATAAATGTTTTCTGATGCCATCTTGGTATAGGATTACATTGAGAATGATTTCCTTACTCTGCACTTCCTCTCAGCTGCGTCATGCCATCTTTCAGCTCGTTGTTTAGTTTTTTCCACCAAGAACTTTACTGTTTTCACTCTCACTGAAACCTCTGTATGCTACCAGCCACCCTGATGAAAGTAGAGCATTTAACAGCCAAAGAGCCAGATATTTCCCTCAGGAGATGGTGGAGACCAAAACAGAGCTAAAAGGAGAGTGTATGTAGCACACACCGGGGGTACGCGGAATACTCGCCTGTGAATATTATATGTCTAGGGCTTTTATTGTGAAAGGTTAGAATGGAAGGCGTGGATCTGGTCTGCGCTGCCTTTGTCAAGGTTGAAAGGAGTTTTACGTCCTGGTATGGACTACGGAGCTTCAGTGTTGTTGTAAGTAAAGGCGCAACTCAACCTGTTCCGCACAACGTGATTGGTTGATGTCTTTACTTGCAGTGGGAAAACTCAGAAAATCCACCTCATTCAGAAAAAAAAACACATTGCTTTTTCGCCGCATAATATTCCCGTGTGACAAAAGCAACAGTTCGAAAAAGTATATTGACGTGCGAAAAGAAAAATTCTACCGGTGTGTAATGGGCTTTCGACTGTTTGCTAACACAATTGCCATAACTAATTTATAAGGTATTTTTTTAACAGCTTGTTGCATTTCACCCAAGTGACCAAAAATCAATTGGTTTGAGTTTAAGCAACTAAAACTACCAAGTTAAGGTCAGGGAAATGTCTTGATTCTTTACTGAAACCAACACTGATGCAAACCACGGTCTTCTGTCTAGAGCCAACTAATACGTTTTGCACTGTGGTCCAACATAGCTATTAAACATTTTTATGTGAGACTGGGTTGCCACCCCCACCACATCACTAAAATGTTTGCAAATGTCATGCTACCTCTACCTTTGCTCACAAGAGATTGCTTGTCAATTTAAATATTTGGACAAGCGACCAATGCTGTCATTTCTTCTGGCGAGGACAGGCTGGTTACAGAGGCACAGCCCTGCATGCACCGCGCTCATGTATATGCATGACTTACAGGCATCTGGCACCTCCCTTCACAACAGACACATATGGTTTGAATCAGATACATCACAGCATCACGTTTCGTTGAGCTATTTGTCACTATTTGTGATATATATAACATCTGACACTATGGGGTTTTTAATTACTTTTTTGCGATACCTGTAGGAATTGAGACCTGATTAAATTTTAACGACCCTTCCTTAAGTAGCCTAAGCATTTTTCATGGCCCCTCCTGACGAATTTTCAAAAAGAAGTGACCTTCCCCCCAGCACATACATTTTAATGACACAATAAATGTTGAAATAGTATCCTAGACCATGGTGAGCTTTTGCCATCAGGGCTGCTAGATCAACCAGGTTAGGCTGCCTGAGTCATAATGGATGGACATATAATATAAAATATATGTCACTGATAGACTCTTTACCTCTTCTGTGCTGCTTGTGTTCTTTATTTTGCTTGAATTACTTGTATTTGGTTTTATTTTATCTGTTTGTAAAGACCTTTTAACAGTTACAAATGCATCTTCTGTAGAAATTGATGCTACACTAGCAAACCAATTTATCCAAGTTACCATTACAAATGGCAGATTTATGTTCAGCCATAAGTGATGGGAAATCGGTGCAGTCATTGCATATAGTGTAGAAAAGAAATAAACATTCTTACAGGATTTGGTTTGTCTTACTGACATCTACCAGATGATGGATTTGGCATGACAGCTAGAGCCTGGAGGAATGTATAATCTTTATCTACATGTATTTGTATAATTGAAGTGTTTCATGTTTTTGTGAAAACGTGTGGGCCGTACTTTGCATGTTGATGTCTTGATCTACATTGTAACTTTTTATGGTCTCTTTCTGTCGCTCTAATCTGATATACTGTGTTGATTGGTTGTTGTTTCTTGTTTTCTTGGAACCTGAGTATATGAAATGTGGCGAATGACCACTGATTTGTGATAATGGTTTATTCTGAAGTGTTGACGTAAATGAAAACAGCCAATGTGATTTGTGTGGGAGGTTTTCAAAGAGTGAATTTATTTCAATTTAAAGTCTTTCCAGTATCAAAAGGATCATTTGATGTTCACATTAAGCCTATAGGCCATTACAAAAAAAAATATGTGTTACTAATAACATTAATGATGGTTCTGTTTTATCCTGAAACTGAGGCAGATACATTAAATTCAGCCATCATTGATTTTATTATCTACATATGCTTTTCCTACTGTGACATGTCAAATTTGTTTTCTTTGAAAAAGACTTGAATAAGAAAAATGTAATGACTAAATACGTTGTTTGTCCATGCATGCCCTCTAGACAGAACATTTTCTGATCTGATGCCCCTCCTGTATATCAACATCATTTGTCTGTACCTTCCAAAACCATTACCCCCCAAAACAAATCGGTTTTATGATGTGACAACGCTATGGTTATGGTTTGGTTGGGTTTAGGCACAAAAACGACTTCAGGGAAAGATCAAGGTTTGGGTTAAAATAAGTTCTTAGGTAAGATTAGGAAACATAAGTTTGAGTTAAAATGACACTTAAATGTCGGGTTAAAATAATAAACACGTGGTTAAGGTTATGGAAGCATTGTGCTCTCGTTGACTGTCTGTTGTAAACAGGAAACAAACAGCTGTCTCCTGTGTTTAAGTCTGATCTTTTATTGACCATTATTTTATTGATCCATCTACACAGACTTTGGCGCTCTATAAGAACGTCCACTTTTCCTTCTTCACCTTTCTTTCTTTCTGCATGAATAAAAATGATGTACATTGTATATTGTTCTTTATCATTATGTATGTAATTTGTCAGTGGTTTGCATGTTTGTCTGAAGCTAATGTTACATTGCTGTATGATGGTTTTGTTCTTAATTGTTTCTCATTAATACATTAATTAGATGGCATTGCACTTTTTTTCTTTTTTTGTTTAATTGAGGCACTGTCCCCCATCATTTTTATTTCATGATAGATGTTATAAAATATGCAGGCCAAAACTCAAGAGATGCTACAAACTCAGCCACTTTGAAGTGTATCCAAACATGACATGTTAGCACCCAATAGTCTGTCAGAAATGCTTGAGCATGCTCTGGATAATAAGATTTACAAAGGTTATCATGGCTGTACTGTAAGTAATTGATGAGAAACACAATGTCCGACAAGCATTAGATAAAATGTGACGGCCTCTAAATTGTTTATGTTAGATAAATAATTCTTCTTAATTTTTTAAGGTTTGGGGACACTTTGATCAAAAAGACTGAATAATGCAATTAGCTTACACTAAAGTGACCTCATTCCAGTTTTCCCAGGAAAGAAAATTATATCATATCCATCTATTTTTCTGTGAGACATTAAATTGTATGTAAAAAAATACTGAAGAAAAACAGATGAAAACAAAATAAAGGAACTGAAAACATTACATCTCAAAGCACCCTGCCTGTTTGGAATGATTTCAGACAACACTTTGGTTTCTCTTTAAAGTACAGCCCCGGGCCTCTCCTTAACTCTTTCGTGTAACTACTGATCCCATTCCAGTTGTCTCATGTTTCAGGATGTGAGCTGAGTGGGCTGAGGTCCTCAGCAAGGGTTTTCTCCTCCACGTTTTTTTCCAATTCATCCTCTTGCATCATCATTATTATCATGGTAAATAATTCAACAGTTGTTTCAACAATATGACCTCCCTGCTCTCTCTCT
The DNA here is from genome assembly GCF_015220745.1 of Sebastes umbrosus. Classification (NCBI taxonomy): domain Eukaryota; kingdom Metazoa; phylum Chordata; class Actinopteri; order Perciformes; family Sebastidae; genus Sebastes; species Sebastes umbrosus. Next base: position 22,158,591 of record NC_051270.1, read on the forward strand.
CTCTCTCTCTCTTTTCTTCTCTTGCACATAGTTTGGTGATAACGGAATAACCTGTTAATGCACACCTACAAAGATGCACCTCTTCTCTCGTGGACCTGGTCATTTAATATATTGTGTAGCCCTTTTTACACATGCACGCGCAGTCCCACTCACATTAATGCAACCCACATACTGTAGTGGACTGATACTAGTAGCAGTCATGATAACAATGATTAATGTGTTCATTCTCTCACATCTACTCTCGCTGACTGAGTGCACTGATAATTGCTTGTTGCTGATACTGCCCTTCTCCAAATCTCTTTTATGTACAATCCACATGACAAAAAGACTCTATTCTTTAAAAAAAATGTGATTAAGGTATTAAAATACATCATGCACTCGGAGCTAAAAAAATATGTCTCTATTCTGTGCAGTTATGACATGTTTCAGTGTCCGTCTGATTCTGAATAGACTGCATCAAGTAAACACAAATACAAGCAGAAAAAAACCAGATACACAGTATGAAGTCACACATGCAGTATTTTGATTCAATTCACTAGTTATGTTCATTAACTATGGCATACTGTTTAATTTCTGTTTGAAACAATGATGTGTGTGGACTAAATCAGAAAACTTTACAGCCATGACACAACAATAACATGCTGTCACTCCCAATTCATCACATACACCTTTTAATGCACTGGGTCCCCCTTTAGCGTAATTTTTCAACGCGCAGGGTAGACTAATAGACTTCAACAAAGTGTTACCACATTATGTATGTGACGTAAGTTAAGTACGTTACTACTGTACTTGGTTAGGAATAGGAAAATATTATGGTTTGGGTTAAAATAAGTATGTTAATGTAACTTAAGTTACATACAAAGTGAAGTAAATTACATACGTAATGTAAGTTAAGTATGTACGTAAATGTAAAATATCACACACAATCACACATCATGTGCATCAAACATGTGACTTAAATGTCAGTCAAGGTTCCGCACCACTGAAGAGACGGAAAACTGTAGATGAGATGGCTAAGACGAGGTTGTAACATTCCTCAAATTATTACGTGGAATAAACATAAAGGCCATATTTCCATCAAGCTTTGCATTGTTTGAAGTTTGAATGGCGCTCTTTAAATTACGTCCTCTTGTTGCGCCCTCTTCTTTTACAATGGTTCAATGGCAGCCGACTAAAGAATTAGCGCTACGAGCTGTTTATCTCAATCTTAATTATCTCAATGGAAATGTGCATTAATTACCATTTTCTTTTGCAGACTTTCTGGAAATTCTGTTAAATTGTGTGTTATATTTGGATGGAAATATGACTACAGCGCAAACTTTCAAATAAAAATTCACGGTGAGGAAAATACTTAACAATTTCATATTTCAGATCACATTAATAATTTCCAGCTAACCATCCATCTACTCTTTATACCTACTTATTGCTGTTCAGAGCTATATCTTCACCTATACTGTAAGTATCACTTGTGTCATTCAACACGACCTCCATGAAACTTGATGAAACTGATGTTAAAAGGGAATGCAAAAACATTGCTTTAGTATTTAATTGTCAGTGTTCACCCTGAATTTCCATATATCTATGTCATTATGAGCCAGGAACTTTGCCTGTGCAATTTTCTCTTTTTTCTTTTCTCTTCTGTTCTATGCCGCTTCATCTTCATCATCTTCTACTGTATTTTCCATGTGATTAAGTCCCCTGTGGTCATGCGCTTTGTAATGCCTTCTAATCGCAGGCTCCATTGTAGAAAATTCGTCTTGAACTGCCATCTTAATTCCTTTCTGTCCATTGACTTTCATATGACATTCATCCCTCCAGCTCTCCTCTGGCATCGCCATGGCATGACTGTGTGGTGACAAACGGCAGGGCTGGGGTAAGAGAAGGTTAAATGACTTGCCTCTAAGACAAGGAGTTCATCATTGCATCTGCTCTATAATGAAGGTAAAGGATTGCTGGCCTCTTTACCTTCTGGGGAGAGAAAATTAGCACCTTCCAAACGTTCTGCCATTTCAGGGGAAAGCAACTCACACTGCAGTGTGCTCCCTGGAGCCTTTTACATAATATCCTGACGATTTTATGAGGGAGAAAATTAGTGTTTGGTTATTAAATTCAAATAAGCCAATGCAGTATAACTTAGAGGATATTGATAAAGGCAAATAATTGATCAGAGCTTGGTACGCACACCTTAAAATATAATTGATTTTGAAGGTTTTCATTATGAAAAGGTGAGTTCTGGCTGATTAAATCTGACCTAAGAGGCGAGGGCTGACCTATTTAAGATTATACTTAATCCAAACAATTTGGCCTCTGGTGCTCCAGAGCATTCTCATTATGGTACAATGCAGATCATTTATATTGTATTGCAGAAAGTTTATGAAAAAACATCAGCTTATGGGATAAAGTCTATGCGGCCTATCCATCATTCACAAGTTCTCTTGCTGTCATCATACTTTTGTTTGCTGCCTAAAGGTTTTCAGGAAGTCTTGTGTAGTAGCACACTACTTTAGGTTTGATGATGTAAGCTACAGAAAGTACAGTTTATTTATTCTTATTTAATGGTCCTGAAAGATATAAAAGTTTTTGTAATTATATGTTTTTCACACTAATGCTGCAATACTTACAATGATACACACACTATTCTGAATTTGTTGAAATCTAATGAGACTGACAACAGCAACAGCTGGTACAACAGTACCAGCTTTTCCATCCTTGTCTGCAGTTAAAACATAAAAGGCAGATGACATTCATTTAATTTTGTTTCAAGGTATTCAACACTTAGTTCCCATCTTGCATTGTAATTGGCTAATCAGTGCCAACAAGGCATGCAAACCAGTCGCCAGAAAAAAATGTTGGCATTGGAAGTTTCTGCAAACCACGGATACGTTGAGTGGCGATGTTTCAGAACGAAAAATACGTTTCATGAATACGTTTCAAATCAGCTTCTAATCACGCTTGCAGAAATACAATGCCACGTGGTTAACGTTGTGAAACTATTGGTTAGGCTTAGGCAACAAAACTACTGTGTTCAAATAATAATGTGACAACATAACAACGTAATGTAACAACTTAATGTAACAACGTAACGTAACAATGTAACGTAACAACGTAACGTAACAACGTAATGTAACAACGTAACATAACAACGTAACATAACAACGTAACGTAACAACGTAGCAGCGTAACCACTATAGTTAGGTTTAGGAAAGAACTACGTGGTTCGGCTTTGACTACGTTTGTACACAAACAAGCAGCTGATTGTAACATGACACACAGGACATGAACAGCAGTCTCCTGGATAAAAGCCCTGTGTTTGTTGGACCCATCCACCTCCCCTCCCGCCCGCGCTGTGGGTCTCTTTTTGCTCCTTAAATTACATCACATGCTCTGACCGAATGCAAAAACATCGACATTCAACATATCCCTTGTTTGCTGAAACGTCCAATGCCAACATGTTTTCCTGGTGATTGGGCTGAGGCACAATGCAACATTTCTATTAGGTATCTATTATCAATTTGGAATTATTAGGTACTATATTGTCAGGTATCCCTTTGATATCACTTCACCTTATTTACCTTTTTATACCTGTATCCTAGCAACCTATCAACAGCCGTCCGCTTGGCTAAACAAAGTGACTTGCGTCGGCGTTTTTCTAGCGCAGGCCAAAAAGAATTAGAATGACATTGTCAAATTTACTGACTTTGGATTCTAAACGAGTCTCTGATCGGTTGTATTTAATGCAACATATGGAGTTTATATCATTAGCATAATGCAATTCCAGTCAGAGTCACTGGCTGTCAAACATGTTGTCTCTCTATGGAAGGCAGCGCCTCCCTTGTGTACACCAACCACCCACAGTTTATGGTCAGCTACAATTCAAAGCCTCTCTGAAGTTTCACTGGAGGCATGAGAGATCATGGCTGTAAGTGGACGTAAAACACAACCCTCTCTTGAGGGTTACTGGCAAGATGGAGCAATATTTTATTCATTGCTTAGAGAATTTATCTATATTTAGGGACAACTGCATTTTCTCTGTGTAATATATATGAACTCACAATGGTTGTTGTGTCACAGTTGACCCAACAACTAATTATAAATCTCACTAAACTTCTGGAAAAGAGAAATGACACCCACAATGTTGAGTTTATTGCCACACTATAAAACACTCTTTCTCACATAGGCTATTATTGCCTTAGTATCCACTTATCACTGTTATGTTAGAGATCCTTAGCTGGTCTAATCAGCTAAAAATACATTCTTATTCCTATAATTTTCCACTTTTCAGAAGCGAGTAAGAGCAGTAACCCAGACATGATGCTTTTTTTCATAAGCAAAATGCTAAGTGCAGCTGTAAGTGTCACAAGGACACAGAGAACAACAGTGCAACGAGTGTTACATGGGTCTCATTACGAGGCGACACAGTGTTTGACAACCTCGTTTAATAGTATAGCTAGTAGAGATGTAGAGGAAAACTTACAAAACCTAAACAGACACCAAAGAGAGGAGAGCGCATGGAGCTTATCATATGTCAGACTCCATAAATCATTTCCATCCATCCATTCCTTCAACCCAAATATGCCTGTTCAGGGCCATGGAGGAGGGGGAGAGCTCTAGCATCGTATACAACCTGGTCTCATTCCCAGGGCATCAAATACTGACACGTGGACGCGGGACCTCGGCATCCTTTAGCGTCTGAATGAGACGCACCAGGCTTTCAACTTACTTCAATATATACCCATCCGTGTCATTATTAGACGCTCAGAGAGACGGACGTAGTTTTTAGAGTGAGAAGTCCAATAATGGCGGGAGGAACGGGTGGATGGGTCAAACAAACATAGGACTTTTACTCAGGAGACCGGCGTTTGTGTCCCATGTGAAACCAAAAGTTGATTGATTTATTTCCTGACAACGTTATGCCACATGATCAGTAGACAATTTGTTATTTTTAGCAGGGGGGATGGACCAAGTTCGTTTCGGTCACCTGCTACTAGCAAACCGCAAATACTGCCGAAACTAACAGAAGGGCGGGACTCAGAGAAACAGTTGCAATTACAACTCTGTCTGCTACTTCAGCAACACGTACAGCGCCATGGATTCATCTATACACAGCACAGTTAGGCTACTGATATTTCAGAGCCATGGTCGGGGCCATAATAGATTCCAACTGGCACAAACCTCAGTCAGATATAGGATCAATCAAGGGGAATGCATTTTGGTCATTTTCCTAAGAAGTTGGCTGGCATCCCCCCTCAAATCGCCTACTGCACGTGACATTGTGTCATATGACCCTATGCCACTGAGTTACATGACGTCATGTCCATAGCATATGTTACGTTATAAACGTACATATTTTCAGCCAAATTAACAATTTACAACGTTAACCGACTGTTTGACTATGTTAACCAGGCATGAACCTTCTGCGTCAAGATACTTCGCAAAAGGCTGCTGGCTCCCTGTTATGACACTGGGGGCTTCTACTCAAGTGGCAAAATAGGATGAGCAGATAAAGAGTTCACGTTGTGGCATGCACTGGGAGAAATGGGAATTATTGTTGTCTTTAGAGGAAAAGAGTCTCTAACAAAAGTTAGACCAGGCTGAACTTGGTAGCTTCCAAACTCTCTTTAGCCTACAGCTCTTTGTTAACTGTACTGTAAAGGCAGTTTATTTTAAAGCAATACAGGTTAGCTACTAGCCTACCCTAAGCTAAATCACCCCACTGTCAGAGACTGTCTGGGAAGTTAGAACTTGTCTTCTTTTGTTTTTCTTGGGGCTCCAGAAAGCTACCAGTGGTCAAGACATTTAATCATTTTGTCCCTACACCTGACACCTTTATGCCTCTCCATTGTTTTCTTCCTGTCTCCTTGATACAGTATGTCCTGGAGACACTCTCACTTTTTGAAGCGATATTGTCCCTAAAATGTATGAATTGGTATGCATTACTTTACTAATGCCATGCTTTAGATAAATCATTATATTGTATGTCAGATTAATAGGTTATACAATATAACAATTAGATTTCTAGCTTGAATTCGCTACCAGCCGTTCTTCCTAAAAGCTATCTATTAGACAAAGGTAGTCAAAGTTAATTCATTCACCAGACTCCCTCCAATCATAGTTAATTGTCAACCTATCTTTTCAAAGTGTGTAACTTATTTAAGAGACCAGAGGACTGACACAAACAGTGTGACATGTTATAGTTAAACTTGAGATGATTAAAGCTGCAGTACATAGAATTGGAGCAAATATGATTTAAAAAAAGTTATTTATTTAAAACAATCACTATATCCTGACAGTAGTGCATGAGACAGGTAATCTGAAAAAAATCATGTGCCTCCTTGTCCTCCGGTGCTCCTAACGACGTCTGCAAGATTTCACAGACCGGAGGAAAACAACCAATCAGAGCCGAGCTGGAGCCTGCCGTCTCTGAGCAGCTGTCAGTCACTCGCGAACTCCGATCAAACGGTCAAACTAGGCAGCGATCAAAATATGAATTAATATTCTGTTACTGTTTAGCTGTAAAATGAGGAAGTTTGTGACCCGGCAGCCATGTTGAGATCAGCCCACCAGCCGGAGCAAACTTTCTCACTTTGCAGCTAAACAGTTCACTACAAGATGTTTCTGAAAACATTTGAGGCAAGAAATAAGCATTACAGTAACAGAATATTGATTCATATTTGATCAGCGCTGCCGAGTTTGACCGCTTGATCGGAGTTCGCGAGGGTTTGACAGCTGCCTCCATTGAATGAACAGCCAATAGGAACTCTCTCTCTGAAATGACCTGCGATTTTAGAGCCTGAAAACAGAGCCATGAGGAGGTGCAGAAGTCAAGTTATCTCTAAGAACACTTGAATTACAATATGCTGAAAGGTTATTATGGGATTTCTGCCCAATAATGCCAAAAACCTTCTGCCTACTGCAGGTTTAACTTGGAGTGTCGACACGTCTTGAGCAGCCATCAAAACCTGCTGCATCCAAACTGCAGAAAATAATTGAAAAATGACTTGAGTGACTTTTTTTTTAAGGCATCCTGTCTCATTACACTTTCAGCAAGGCTGATGTTGTTAGTGTGTGTGAGCATTTCATGCCTGCAAATTAAGTCTATGAATTATTTAAACTGCATGCTAGTCTTGAGGTGTAAAATCAGTCACATTGACACTCAAAGTACACCTCAATAAATTTGAATTGCCATTGCTTCTCATTGTGTTACACTACAAAAAAAAAGCAAAATGACCACATGTGACCTGACATCAGAACAGCCTCCCCAACTAAGCCAGATCCCTATTCAACAAATATAACAGTATAACAATAAGCCATCCAGTATAATTACTTAGAGAGGAATTCAATAGAGACTCAATTTATCAAGATGGATGCTTCATTTGTTATTCTTTAGTGTTCCTTATATATGTATATATATATATTTTATATATATATAATTTTCACCGGAGGCTTTTTTGAAGTATTGAAGGTGACTCTCAGAATTGATGCGTGAATGGGATCTTTGGCGGTAATAAACTGCTGTAGAATGATACGTCCTTTCTTGTTTGAAACTGTGTCTTCTGAAGCTTTTGTTGGGGCGCATCGAGGGAAAAGGAGAGAGCGGACGTGTTGATTAGACTCGGCACGGTGGATCATATTGTTCAGCTATCTCCTAATGATGAGACTAAATATTAAGGGACTTGATACAACCAGTGCAGCAGTGCACCGTTTCTTATTAGTGTTGTAACCCCGTTTTGAATGTTCATGATAAATGAAGCCAGGCCATCTAGTTTCTCTTATAATTAAAGTTAATCACTGAGATTAATTATAACGGAACCCATTTATCAAAGTGATAATGTACGTCTGTAAATGCATTACATGTAAAATTATTATATGTAAATGCCGTATTTATCAGCCCTCCAGACAGAAGGGGAAACATTTGTGTGTCAACTGTTTCCCTGATAAATCTCTAATCTGTGCAGACTCATCCACAACATTTAGAGTCCATTAACATCAGCATAGCAATGTTAATTTCAATAAAAGCACAGTTAATGTTGAGTGCATTCTGTGGCCAGTGACAAAATATCAAGTAATCATGTTAAGCCATAATGCAGAGTAATGTGGACAACTTGTACTTCAGGTCTATCTTCACCTAGAGGAATAAAAGCATAACTTAATGAGCCCCAGTAGTCCTTACTTTGTATTACAACACAAATCTAATACCAGAGAAGATCTTAGTACAGCAGTACACAACAGTACATACCAAGTAGTTAAAGTAACATAAGTTTCACCCAGCCTTAAACAGTGTATTTCACACAATACAGAATGACGGATATTCACGTCACCTTGGAGGAAGCAAAACAATGTTGTCTGTGCAACTCTTGGACACAGGCTGTTGGGATTCAGGAATATTTACAAGGTCTTCATCTTATCTCAACCTCCAGACACCCAGAGCCTCCTCATATATTGCATGCCAAGTTTGAAGGACTCCGAGGCCTCTCAAAATACCAAACAGATGACAATGAACAAATTCTTCATGTCTTATACAACTTTTCAATGACAGAGTGCTATAGGAAATGGTCCAGAGAAAAGGTTCTGGCACAGGAGGTTATGTATGGTATGTGTAGTTGCTTCTTGGTTGAGGACAATAGCTGTTCTCCCAATGACAATTTTAGCTCTCAGTAACATCTAATCAAAGGTTGGTAAGGGACAGTCCGTCAGCGTTGCCGACTCGACGACTTTCTCAGGAACTTTTGGAGCTAGTGCTGCTACTTTAATTAGAAAAGAGTTGGCAAAACTGGTGTTGTTTTTTGGTTGTATCATTTCTAAAAATCTAGTGTACTCTTGCTAGTTTCTCGAGATCATCGACCCTGCCTTTAAAGCAACAGTGGGTAGAAATGTAGCAAATATGATTGAAAAAGTTATTTTTATAAAACGGTCACTACATCCTGACAGTAGTGCATGAGACAGATAATCTGAAGAAAATGTTAAGAAAGAAAAATGTTCCACTGTGTCCTCCAGTGCTCCTAATACAAGAGTTCACAGACCGGAGGAAAACAACCAATCAGAGCTGATCTGGAGTCTGCTGTCTATGAGCCAGCTGTCAATCACTCGTAAACTCCAATTAAACGGTCAAACTAGGCCGCGCTGATCAAATATGACTCAATATTCTGTTACTGTAATGCCTATTTCTCGCCTCAAATGTTTTCAGAAACATCTTGTAGTGTACTGTTTAGCTGTAAAATGGTAAAGATTCTGATCTGGCAGCCATGTTGAGAGCAGTTTAAGAAATACCAAGCACCGCCCACCAGCCGGAGCACAGCCAATAGGAAAGTTCTCTTTCTGAAACGACCTGTGGCTAAAGTCACCCGTCACAGGCTAGATTTTTTAAAGGCTGAAAACAGAGCCATGAGGAGGTGTGGAAGTCTAGTTTTCTCTCAAAACACTTCAATTACAAAATGCTGAGAGGTTATTATGGAATTTTTGCCCAATGATGCCAAAAATATTCTGCCTACTGCTGGTTTAAGACAGTGTCAAAGAAGACACTGATTTCAATGGGGAGATCAGAGATACATTTTAATGCCAATATATTCACACACCAAAACACACTACACTGTTTACACTTGGGGTTAAGTTGTTGACCTTTGTTAGTATCGGTCTGAATTATATTTCTTCTTCATTTACAGTTCTAGGTTTTTATTAAGACATGCTTCCAAAGGCCCATCATGGAACCTAGTCTAATTTCAAACCACATATCGAATGATTCATCGATAGAAACGTTTTGTTTTGCACACTGCAACATACTTTGATATTACAATAATTGAAACAACTTATTTCTCCTCTCAAAATTCGTTACATTTCCTCTGACTTCATCAAAAAGAGTTTAAGTAACATCTGACTTTGTGACCTTTGTCCACAGTGTTTATTTGTGCTGTGGGCGTAGCTATTCTCTCATAAATCTCTCTTAAAAATGTGACCCACAAGCACTCAGTAGACACCCACAGGCTTCAAACAAAGTGAGTTTGGTATCTGATGTTACTTACTGCGAAATCAAGCATCTATCACAATCACAATTGTTTTAAGTTTTGCAGGTTTTACTTCAATATTTGTGAATCCCTGAACAGACGTTTTGTGAAACTGGGTGCTCATGTCAATATTTTCCCAGATTGAAGTATTCAGTGTCTGTCACTGCTATCTGTAAACAATTATTTACATTGAACAAAAGTTCCATCGTCAGACATTAAGTGAGGAAATTCTTCTCTTTTTATCTGACTAATCGGAAACAATTCAGACCAGCGTTTGATCATGTGTGAAGGAGAGCTCCGATTATGTTGTGAATTATGTCCTTAGGTGCCGCACAACCAGTAGGTAGACTTATTGGCTCTCCATTCTGCAGACCTGTGCACAGCAACTTTAAAACAGAATAATGGGACAACAAATGGACCTAACAGGGACGTAACAGGGACAATGTTTTTGCCTCTACTTTAACAAATAATTAATTAGAAGAGTATTATATTGTTGTTTAATGGTTTTGTGTTGGAGATGCTCGATGATGCATGATTGATTATCATTTCATAAAGGTTATATGCTTCATTTGGAATGCTAGTCAGTCCCAGTGACAAATGTCACTCGCGGCCCTTCATACACTGTGCAGTGACAGCATTTTATCCCATGGCACAGGGTTGCTCACTATAGTCATTCATAGTCCCCTCACACAAAAAAACTTCAATAAAAGGTTGTCTCTTAGTATTTACATTATTTATCCATGGGCTGTCACCTCTGAGGTCCAGATTGTTTTTCAGGCCCTCGAGCCACAACCAAGGGATTTCATTCATTTCAGCTCAAGGTGCAGTGGTGATAAAGTCCCAGTATAGCACCTATATCTTAGCTTGTCAATGTTTCATGCCCAATGTAAATGGAGCCAGACGGTTCATTGCATACCCTTGTTTTGAACTAAAGGATAAAAAAAAAAAACTATCCATGTATCTATCTATCCACTTCTGTTACCTGTATTGTCTTGGCATACGTAATTATATCGATATAGAGGATCATTTTATGAGTAATGATTTGAAGTAGACGAAATGATAGCTAATTATGTATGTCAAAGGTCATCTTTCAGTCAATTTAGAACAGAAACAAGAGAATAAAATTGATTTTTGCCATTGTTACCAGGTTGATCAGTTTCTGTCATCACCATACTGCACGTGATATTTCTAATGAAAAGTATAAAGAAAAAAGTGTAAGTAGAAATGATTGCTTTTAGAATCAGAAATAAGGCTATTTATTCAAAAGTTGAGCTGTTAGCATCATTTGTAGTAAACATAATTTCAAAATTAAGGTAACTTTTTATTATAACAATTTATAAATGGTAAATTGGTAGTTAATTAAAATTTGTTTATAGTTATTTTACTTTTAACAACAATGACATGATAACTAATAATGTTTACTAATTATTAGTAATGCTATAATTTATGTTATTTTATCATTAGTTTTGTGTAATATGAAATAATTTGTTTAAAAATGGTATATTGTATCATAGCTGATAGGAGATGCTAAAAATTGCATTCTGTTTACAATAGTAAGCTTTTTATTAACATTTTATTAACAGCATAACATTGTATATACTATATTAGGTATTTGTAAATGATTACCAAATGATTTGTAAAGGTTTAAGAAATTGGTTGTACAACATCTATTAACATTACATATATAGACCAGAAACCGTATCAACCATTGATAAGGTATTAACTGTCTATCTAAATAATATTTATAGATGCTTTACAAAGTATTTATTAACCATTTAACAAGGTATTATAATCATCAGTTGCAACCTTATAATAGCCATCCAAATAATGTTTATAGACATTTAAAAATCATTATTATTATTAACCATTTAAAAAGTGTTACCACTATCTGGTCCATCTATCTATGTAATATTTATAGATATTTTACAAACAATTTCTTAAAGGTTTGTATATAATTTTGTAATCATTAACAAATACTTATATATATATATAGTATATAAAATGTTGGAATGTATGCAACAATAAACTGTTAATATTATATAAATTATAAAATTACTAATAATGAATAAACATTATTAAAAATAATTGTATTCTTTGCTAACAAGAAAATAATTATTAACTAAGTTTATTACCCGGCTCTGTTTTATACTTGATTCTGATTGGTCAATAATGGCGTTCTATGCGGCGTCTGTTATTTCTTTATAGCAGACCATTGCAATGTATAACATAAGTTCTGATGTCAGACTCTGGTGGACCGTTTTTTTATGAAAATTTCTTAAGTATGTAGCCGTGTAATAAGTGCTCAGGTCTCTCCCTTGTGAACCGTATGAACCCATTGAAGAGATTCTACTAAAGTTGTTCCCTTTTGAAGAGAGTCTTATTGCTGGCTCCAACTTTGACAAAGCAAGTGAGTAATCTGTGAACGTGGAATAACAGACTTTGGTTGAGGGAAGTGCTAAATCTGAGTGGAATGACAAAAGTAGCTTACCGCCACCTCCCTGCTTCTGCGTGAATGACTGGTATTGAAAGCTTAGGGAGTAGTGGGCACATTTATCCTTGTGTGGTTCTTATGGACTGTTTGGTGCATCCCCTTCCCTGTCCTCAGTTGAGTACGGCTGAGTGTTGTGTTGCCTACTGTGCATGATCAGTCAGGCTGTATTGAGTGCGCCCCATCTGCCTTTTCATCCCCGGTATGGAGGCGTCTTTGAAGGCTGACCAGCTCTTGCGTCATAGGGTTCATGGCCATTTGTTGCCGCGCTGGTGTCACAACAGGGGATCGTGGCAGGATCCATTAGAGGGAAACAGTGTGAAACCGATCGAAGGTTACACATTGAAACTCTAATTCTATGAGAACAGGTGCAGTATTTTGAGGATGCTGTGCATGGGTGAGGTGTGACAAACATGAATATGGTTATTACTGGGTAGGTTATTGGTTAGTTTGTTCTGATTTGCAAAGAACACCAGTAGAGCAGAGCTTCTAATAGAGCCTGTTAAGGGAGATTTACTCATGCTCATACTACAGTGCATAACCTTCTCTACTTTTACATAAAAGTCCTGCCATTATTTACCCTCATTTGCTGTGAATAAATAAGGACCTCGTGCTCTACCACGTGACTACTGTAGCATGCTGCAGGCAGCGGCCACATGCAATACCAATACATTGCAGTAAGGCAAAATAACTAGTTATAGAGCAGTTTCAAGAACAATGGTGATGGACCAAAATAGAGGTGGGGGCATTTACAATCCCATTGGACAAAATATTCAACATTAAGTATAAAAAATAAGTAAAAAAAAAATAAGTAAACTATTGTCTTATTTCTTTACACACCATCCTTTCATTACTTCCCAAACCGGCAGAACAGACACTGTTTAATGTATCCCTGTGTCTGTGAATCTCCCGGAGGCACAAGGAGAGTACAGAGGCCATCACTTATTACTTGGCAAAAGACAGGGTTCCCATCAATGCCGCGCACAACGGGGGTTTAAAGAAAATGATTAATACCCTTAACAAATGTTATATAATCCCTTCTTGCAATTGTTTCTCAAAAGCTGCGCTGCGTGTTCTGTGTACCAAATGTGGGGGGATAATTCAAAGGATCTGAAGAAAGCTGAATATTTTTCTACAACCGAGCCTTATATGAACCTTACAGTTCATTATATCAGCGTTGGCTTAACAATGAGAAGTCTGCAAACTGTATTTTCTTCCCCTCAAGAGCATACCGGAGAGCCTATTGCAGAGGGACTGAGGGAGGTTTTGGCAAGGATTGTGAGGGGGGGAAAAGATGGTCTGCATTAATGGTTTGGACTTTGGTTTGTCTAATATTGTGATGGAAGCTTACCTTATTGTTTCAGCAAGACAAGTAATTTGGACACAGTAGAACTGCATAGTAAATTATCCTCACAGGTAATGTTTAAAGGTGCAAGATTCTGAGCATTTCTATTGCCTTCGTATGGCTCTCAACATGGAGACGGATGAGCTGGCGGATCGCAGCTAACGGTGCTAACAGCACTAACAGTGAACTCAACAGCGCTGAAGGAGATAACAGTGTTAACCTGGGGTGGATTCGGAGGATGAGTGCTACACTTCTGCAACAGCACTGAGGATCGGGACGGCGTTCTCAGCTAGCCGCCGTATGGGTGCAGTGCAGAGTGCTGGTAGCTGTGAGCTAGCCAGTGAGACACGCTCACATGCACTAAAAGCATGCGTGGACGGCCCGGCTATATCAACAAAGCACGGAAAAGCTCAGATTACAACATACACAGAGGGAGAGAGACTTTATTCTCTGCTCAGGTAGACATTACTCCTCTATATCTTTACATAATAAATAGTTGTTTGCTGCTATATTAATGCTCTAGATATCGTATAGATCACTTTTAATGTGAAAATGCAGAATAAACCTATATATAAGTATAGATAAATTGTATTACTATGCTTCGATTTTACATTAACCCACCAAACCGTCTCCACAAGCTCATGAATATTAAATGATAAGGTAAAATTCCTGACACGGATCCCTATCCATGCTCACATGTGCTTGAGATGTCACAGGTCAGATCAGCTGGACACATGAGCATCACACGCTTCCCAAAAACATATTTCTCCAGCAACTTAATAAGGAAAAATAAAAATGAAATGTTTAAACATGCAGTTTAAAGACAGCTGGAAACATTCAATGAAAAGCCTGGGAATTGCTGCCAATACATGACGGAGAAAAAGAGCTCCTGATCAAGCGATGAGGTGAGGCATCATTGACAAACTTTTAAAGACACCTCTGTGTTTTATTTGATAGTCTTCTCTTAAATGGGTCAAGTTATATCTCTTTTGTGTGTCTGATGTTCAAAAGAAGCCAAGTTAAAAACTACCCAGGACATCCAGCTAGTATGCACTAGTTTGGTATTGACATGTCTCCCATTTCCAACTTCCCATGTCTTTCCATGAAAAAGGAATAAATACACTGGGGATGGTGACTAATTAGATGCAGCAGTGACAGGTGAATGCACAATTGCATGTGGGGAATACACCGGGGAAAGCACGGGGAAAGACCAGAAAATAGAAGCAAGTGTGACTGCCTCAACAACCATGACACTTCTGCTGCAAGAACAAGCTAGCAACAGAACTTCAGTGCTGCCCCAAAATAACCTCTGCAGCAAAGAGGACTCTGTAGTCCAGTGACCAGAACACCTGGGACAGTATCCATTACTGTCTTCTGCACAACAAATAAAAGAAAATACACCTTTATGACAAATGTGGTCATAAAACGTGATGCAATGGCCACACTACCCCTGTATAACCCCAAAATAGTTGTGGCTAATTTGAGCTACTATATATCTGTACATTTCTTATTTTTTTTTTATTGATTTTGCATTTTCAGCTCTGGGTTGAACATCATGAGCATCCATACAGAATTCAACAAACAATACAACACTTAACAAATTCAGCGAACAGTACAACATTTAACCAAAACAGTTTACAGGGGCGGTTAAACATGTATATATTCTCTAACAACACATGCATGTTTCATGGTTCATGTTTCATGTTTCATGTTTCATGTAAATGTAAATGTTCAATTTTTCACAGTTCTTGTCAAAGATATTGCTTTTAATTTTTAGTCAGTTCTTCCATTGAAAAAATATCACGGACAATCTCAAACCAGTGATCTTTTCTTGGAGGTTCTGCTTTATACCAATTTCTTGTTATAGCTTTTTTTGCTGGCTATAAGCAGAATTTTTGCCAGATATCTATCTGTTCCATGTACAACCTCGTCAATGTTCCCTAGGTACATCACAGCACAATTGTTTGGAATAGCATATCCCTTAATGTCATACATTTACATTATTCCAGAAAGGTTTTAGTTTAGTGCAGCTCCAGAAAACATGGGTATGGTTGGCCTCCAGATTGCCACAGAGCCTCCAACATGGTTGCTGGATCTTTAGCTGTCTGCTTTTGATTTGCAGTGTTATGAAGAACCTAGTAAGATTCTTCCATCCAAATTCTCTCCATACTCGTGAACTAGTAGTGGCACACTGTCATACACATTTTATACCATTCTTAGTCTTAAATTTCTATATTTAGCTCTGATTCCCATTTGTTTTTTATGTATAGTGTTGAGCTTCCTCTATTCTCCCCTAAGGCTTTGTAGAAGGCTGAGATGACCCATGATCTTCCATGGTGATAGGAATCCACTATAATTTTAATAATACCATTCAGATCTATTTTAGCATCAATTTTCACCTCTTTCATAAGATAGTCCTGTACTTGTAGATATCTAAATAAATGTTGTCTTTCCAGACCAAATTTCACCTTTAAGTCTTGAAAACTCATACATGTCCCATCTTTGAGAATGTTACATAGAGCAGTGATACCTTTCTCTGTCTATTGTTTGAACCTTAGGTCATATACCCTCGGTCTAAATTGTGGATCATATGCAACCCAGTTCAGAATATTTCTTTCCCTTTCTAGGTTTATATTTTTTAATTATTTTATCCCAGATTTCTATTGTAAATGTTGTAATTGGATCCATTAAATGTGTTATAGTTCCTGTCCGTTCTTTGTTTCCTACCAAAACTAGAATTTGTAGATCCTGAACTTTCATCTCTATATCCCTCCATCTTGCTTCATAATCTGAGGTGAACCAACAGGCTAGAGGCCTTAGTTGTGCCGTGTAGAAGTATTCTTGTAGGTTTGGTAAGGACATTCCTCCTTTATCTTTAGGGAGTTGGAGTGTTGTATATCTTGTTCTGGGTTTTTTACCATTCAAAATGAACACTGATATTTGCTTATCTCAGGAGATGAATTTTGTGGTATCGTTGTTGGTAAAGACTGAAATAGATACAGCAACCTTGGTACTATTTGTACATTTCTTCATATTATGTCAATGCAATTTTCTGCATAGCTACAAGGACAAAACATAAGATTATAAACTGTAACCCTGGTTCTATGAGCATGGGTGGACTTGGTTTAAAGGGATAGTTTGAGTCTTTTGAAAGTGGGGTTCTATGAGGTACTTATGTACCAGATTTGACTGTTATCAGGCTATTAAATAGGCATTATCAGTTGCTATAAGCACCATAGATGTGGGTCATTTGGGGCCTACTATGCCTACTGCATTGTAAAAATATAAGTGAAACTCAAACGCAAAACGTTCTAACATGTTGTAAAACTGAATGAAACGTCACTTTTGGAACACAAACAAAAAGGCTTCTTTAGGTTTAGGCACAAAAAAAAATGCAACTTCTTTAATTTTAGGTAACAAAACTACAACTTCTTTAGGCTTTAGCAACAACAAAAAACATGTTTCGCGAGACAAGTCAAGTTTAGGGGAAAAAAATTGTGTTTACGAACACAAAGACAACTACACATTGTTGGTTTCACACGGGATGAAAACTCTGGTCTCCTGGGTGAAAACCCTGAGTTGTGTGAAAGCCCTGAGTTTTGTGTCCCATCCATCATCCTCAACCTCCACCCCTTATGGAGTTTCACATGTCTATACTACAGCGCCTGACTTCCGCTTCTGCTCCTGTCATTTACTATGGTTGCCTGTTTAGGTATCCCTTACAGTCTAATTGGCTGACTTATCCATAGTCGGTGTATTACTTACAGTAGATGACGGTCAGTGTGCTTCCAGCATCGAGAAACAGACAGGAGTAGCAGCACCGGAGCAAAACAATACAGTGCTGTGGACTGGGCTGGCAGAAAAATTTATTTTAGCCACCTAAAAGAAAGACTCACCTAAAAAAAAAATTATATCCGTTTAAGTGTGCGCTTTATTTTGAATATTTTTCAACAGCGAACTGAACTATAAGTGAAACGTATCTATACTGTTTTTGTCATCTGAGCCTGCTGGCTTTGGAGAGAGTATGGATACGTTTCACTTTCAGTTCAGTTCCCCATCGGAAAGTAGAATGAAAAGCTGTCTGACAGCAAGATAAAGCGGTGTAAATATTTCAAATATAGTGTACACTTAAACAATATTTAATTTTTTTAGGGGAGCCTTTCTTTTAGGTGGCTAAAATATTTTTTTTCTGCTGTCCCCCTCCACAGTGCTGTAATGCTTTGCTCCGGTGTCGGTGCTCCTGTCTGTTTCTACAAGCTGGGGGTACACCATCATCTACTGTAAGTAATAGAGGACTATTAGTAATTGACTATGGATAAGTATCTCATACAACCCCACTTCAAAACATCCAAACTATCCCTTTAACTAGGAACGGCCTACCAACACTGATGCACAGATCTTAAACAGACGCTGGCAGGTTTGTCCTTATCTAAAGATCTTGCAATACATTTGGTACTACTCACAAAATTAGGACAGCACTGTATTTATTTCACTTTAGTCAAAAAAAGTTTAGAGAGGAATGGCAAAACTTTCGTTGGCAGTGCCCACAATTTCGAGACGGCTGTGTCCAAGCCAATTTCACTTTTACCAGACTTAGTAATATTGTCTAAGGATCATTTTCAAAGCATGTGTGTGTATATATGGTATGTGTGTGAGTGTGTGTGTGTGCGTGCATTCAAGCGCACTAATATTGGAAGCTGTTCTTTTTGGAAAGCTGCCAGTCGGGAGAGAGCCAACACAGCACGGGGAAGATGGAGGGAAGAACAAAGTAAACAGGGTACATACACTGGGGAGAACCGTGACGCCAGTGCAGCATTAGGACACACACTCACCTAGACAATCACACACGTGAAATCACACACATACTGTACATGCATACATCACCCCATGAGGGCAAACACATTTTTTTCATCTTTCTTGCTCTCTTATTGTCTCTCTTACACATGGAGGGAGAGATTTATTGCTGCACTGCTGTTTCAAAGAGCACAGCCTTTGATCCTTAGCTACTCCATCTTTTGAAGTACACAACTCAGCTGACAGACAGAAACACACAAGCAATAGCGATTCAGGTTGAAAAGATGAGTCTGACGTGATGGATGATCGGGGCAGTTGTGAATGAGAGCAGCAAGCCACATGGACTGACAACAATACAAATGATTTCTACACGTGTGAATAACAGAAAATAAACAGTCGCGAATGCAATTATAAGCACACCTGCCAACCTTTAAATAGATTTGTAACGTTTCGGAAGAACCCGAGCGCAGATAGCAGCTAACAGATGGATGTGAGTAGATGAGATCAGATCTACAGACACTAAGGATCAGAAACTGATAGCAGCATAAACGGACTAATAGAGAACACTCAACGATCAGAGGCATAATGTCAGGCAGGTAGATCTGACAGTCTAGCAATGAAAGAATCTGTGACCAGAAAGTAAAAACACAAGAGTTGATCAGTCATTGAGTTGCAGATGTGAACATGTACAGTGGATAACAGACAGATCAATCTGCTTGCCAACACATGGGAGACTAGAGGAGAGGCAGAGACAAGACCAGGCAGAGGCGGGCCTGTTGAATGCATGTACTGTAGACCATGTACAAACATCAAAATAGAGGTGGAGGATGTGGTGAAGTGAAAATTTGACTCTCCTTTCCAAACCACCCACTGCCAAGAAGACAGCCCAGTTAATAATTCAACATACATTCTTCATCCATGTTCTCTCCATAGACGTCATCTTCTGTACCTAGCCTTTTGAAAGCTTTCTGCTTGCTTATCTGCTCTTCCCCTCGAGAGAAACCAAACCAGGACAGGTTCTGTGATAGGACAAGGTCTTTTTTAGTGTGTGTGTTTGTATGTATGTGAGAGACAAGCCTTGTCCTGAGCTGTCCTCATCCTTGGGTTTCCACCCCAGTGGATGACCACAGCAACTCAATATAATCATAAAACATAATACACTTCCTGTATAAAAATGCTCCATCTGGAGAGAATTTATGGACTAAAGATCAACTAAAATGTAATTATAAGAATAGAGCAAATTCATCAATGAGTTAAGACTCTGCTTTTGAGAAATGAAGATTGTGTTTGTTGGGTATCACCAAGCGGCAACCTCCGGTGTTGAAAAATGAAGCCATCGCGGAAGTGGCAAAAACTGCAGTTCTTCAAATGACCACTTGAGGCTGGCTCCAAAAGCAAGTTAATCCCCATAGATCCCCATGTTAAAATGGCCAACTTCACAGCAGAAATAAACATGTTTACAGCCTGGTACCAAAAACAGTTTTGGTCTCTAGCTAACATCTCCATTCATGACAACTATACAGGGAGGGGATTTTTATATAACTCAACGTTTAAATTATATTAAGGCTTAAAGTATCTTATATATATCTTATTTTATCTTAATGTTAGGCATAATTGAGGGTGTAGCAGCTTTCAGTGGGTGACATATGGGTGCCATACCAGGTCACTAGCTGCTAGCTGCCTGGTCTGCTGCGTCACCCGCCTCAGCTCCAGCAACGATTCACCTCTTTACCCATTTTTAGATTAACCGTGAGTTAGGCTGTGTCATCAATGCCAAGATGGCGACGGATAGAGCCACCCACTTTGAGCTTCACAACGGCTTTTCAGAAACCTGTTGGTGACGTCACGGAGGCTACGTCCATATTTTATACTGTCTATGGGTGGCACCTGTGTAATTGACAATGCCACTGCCGTGAAACAGCACAACAAGTGGTGACACTTTTCATGTTAAACTACTTTACTTCACAATTTCTGAATAAATGGGGGAATAAGAGACGTGCCGCTAACATGTGTGGAAAATGTCATGGGGTTGTAGGTTTACTTTCCATCCTCCTCAATTTTCAGAGTCAACATTGATTGTCTTCCTCCTTAGCAACACATCCTGCTCCTTTAATTGGTGCTTGAGCATCCTCTTTTCTCTCTCCTCGCCACCTGATAATGTCGCTGTGACAGTTTACTGTTTGATTTCAATGAATTGCTTCACAATGATTGACAGTTTGATGGGCTCTGTAATTGGCTGCCTGGTATGCTCAGTCACCAAGTAAATAATAGGGATGGTGATGGGAGACTTGGGCCTTTTATGTCTATTCATTATAGAAACGCACATTTCTATTACTTAGACATTCTCTTTATTAAGCTTCATTTAGTTTAATTCTGTACTTTTTTTAGATTGGTTGGGTCCCCAAATGGCGAGCACTGTGGGCACAGCAATTTGTTTTCTTGTGAGCCTGGACAAATAATCTGTGACCTGCTGGCACAACTAGAACCAACAACTCTGAAAGATGCTAAAAAGCTCCGTAGAGCTGAGGGTGACTGTATGTAGCCTTATCTACAGGTTCCCTTTCTGAAAGTACATTTTTAACCGTGTCATTTTTCTAATGAAACCAAAGTCCTTTGATTAGGCCTATAGTGCCAGACCTGTCTCTGCTCAAAGGTACACATCCTGTGTTGATATAGAATTGTGTTATGATATTTACAAATGTGCTACAATACCTGCATTAACTTTGTTTACAGGAATTCTTACATTGTTTTCAATATTTTCTCTCTTAGTATACTAAAGCATTGTAACACAAAATAGATTTTTTTTTTCTGTATGATTGTCTTTCCCTTTATGCCTTGGTTACTTTTTGTTAAGTATTTGTTTTGAATTATTACACAAGGCGGGTTATGGTTGTATTTTTCCAAGACTACATCTTTGGAATAAACAGAATGAAATCAGATTTTTGAGGATATTGAAAGGATGGGGATAATTATCTGTTGGTTTGTCACTATAGCAACCCTTTTCACATTACACATAGTGACTTGATCCATTGTTAACGGAACAGTACATACAGTATATACAATATATATATATATATATATATATATATGTATATATACAGTATATATGACTAATGAGGTGGTTAATGTCACACCAGCTTGAGACAATTACTCTAACACAATTTACTTAATTTCTCACTACGGTTACAAACATGTGAAATTAGCCACAGCTTGTTAAGAGAATGTTTATATATATATATATATTTCTTTCAGGAAAGAAAGATATAAACAAAAAAGGATAAAAGGATATACAAAAAAACAAACAAAACACAAATGAATGAATTAAAAATATACACATATATTTTAAACTTAAAAAGAGAAAAAAAACACTAAAAAGGTTACAGACTTATCAAAAATTATAAAAACTAACGTGCAAAATATACAGCCTTATAACTTTATATACTCACACCTGTTTTGATATACTTGGTTTGTAGCCTTCTCTGATTCTGAGCTAAATCCTGCACCTCTAATGTGTTAAAAATGATTTTGACTGCCTTGCTTGTGGCCTTGTGAGTAAAAAATGTCCTGCTTTTTATATTTCATGAATACAAAACTACAGTCAACTCTTGTAGTTTGTCACACATTGTTCCATACAGCTATAGATACTAATTAATATGTTATGTTAATAGGTTTACCTGATTAAGGCTAAAATATTAATCTCCATTGTGCTCTGCAGCTTGCAGCTTGTGAATACAACTTGAAAGTTGCTAGAACCAGACCCTCTACCCGCTACCAAATGGTTGAGACCCGGAATAATACCCAACATTTTTTTTTTTTTTAAAAGCAGCAGAGAATACTGGCAGAAAGTGCCTCCTCAGAGAAAGATACTGACATCTACGAATAACAATGCATCATGTGTAATGTTTGAATTTTATGGATACTTTTATGCTTTCAGAGGGAGAATTCCTGCCTTTAAAACCCGTCCCTGAAACAGTTATTTTTTTTAGTACATTCTTATTATTGTAGTGTAAAATGCACTTTAATTGCACGGTTAATCAAAAGCCAAATGTTTCCACCAAGGCCACTAAACAGTATGGGAAGTAGCACAGGAAGTGTGCAGATGATATAGAATATTAATAACGGATTGGGATGAAAGTGTGAGAAGCGGATCCAATTTCATGGATGTATCACTCTAAAAATGCTGGGGCATGTCTGGCCGATCATCCTCTATTATTGCACTACTTTTGAGCTGAAGGAACGACTGTATTTCTAATAAACTCAAATGTGGATTAGACACAGCAGAATGGATCATATTGTGTTGGTCTTGTATGAAATAATGAAAGTGTAATCATTCATTGGGAAGGAATGTAAACAGAGAAACTGACTTTGAGAAGTGTTACCTAGGACAAGTGGCATAACTTACAGGATCATGTCGTACATCTGATGATGTCACCCTTTCTCCTTGGTTTATATATACAGTATAGTAAAAAGTTCCACAGGGAATAAAATGGCTAGCACTCTGCTCAAAGTCACGTTATCCATTTTACAAGTAAAGGAGACAACATTAACTATTATGTCAGGTAATCAAATCTGCCATCACTTCTTGTAATGGCTCCATGTTATCATCTTCATCAATCAAACTGCTGAGGAAATGGAGTTACTTCAGGTAATACCTTGAAATTCCTTTCCATCAAAGTGCACTTCATTGCAACAACAGCAAGCGGCGTTGTAGTAATTGAAGGTACTGTGGGCTCAAGTGTTTCTTTGAAGGCAGAGAACCACAATAGATGATCATGGAGTTCAGTCTGTGCTTCCAATATAGTATAAAACTTTTTCGATAACAAGAAACCCATCTTTAGAGACTGAGAAGGGCTCTCTTGCTTTTCAGCTCGCTCTGTAGCGATAGTCTAGTGGTGCCCTTGCTACCACTCTGTGGATTGTAATACAGACTATAGCATTATATGTTTCTGCCAGCTAGTTTGGATGTGCTGCATTGTTTTTGTTATAAATCTTGGGGCTTTATTTTCTTCAGCCAAGTCACCATAATGCATCCTTGATGTTTTCTGGCTGGCACGTTCCCTTTATCTTTAACTATTCTCTGTCTTTGGCTGTTGTCTGTCTTTGGCATTCTTCCTTTTGGATTTGTATTTATAAAATGTTGCATTTTAGATATTTAAGCTCAAGGGCTTTCTATACACTCCCCACTCATACACACACAAACATACAATTTGGCTCTAACCCACCCACACATTATACTCTATATTATGTTTTGATTAAACAGTAAAATCATAAGTGCAGTTCTGCAAAGAAAATAACCACTTGGGCTTCAATGGGATTAAATGACTGAAACTTAGATACATCTGCATTTAATGACACTATACATTTTTTAAATGTACTAATACAGCAATTAGGATTCAGCTGATGTGAGAAAAATGTGAAACTGTTGTGCAAAGACCTGAATTATCTTAACTCAGCATTAACTGATGTGGTCTGATTTGGCCACTTAGGGGCACCAGAACAAGCTGTTAACCGAATATTGACATTACTATGACTATATAAAGTTGATATAACAAACATTTAAGCAGTAGTTGCCTATTTCTACATCAAAATACAAATAGAAACATTAGCAGAGTTTTGTTTGTGTCCACTTGGCGGATCTAAGTCCGATATTCACTCTCTTTTTAGCTCGATTTTTGGTCTCTACCGACTCTTGAGGGAAATATCTGCTACATTAGCTGCTAAATGCTCCACTATATTTACCAGCTAATTGCTAACTTTGTCTGTCTGTTACATGGTGACAGGCGGGTAGCATCAAGCTGTTTTATCACAGCTTGTTCGGTGATAACAGCTGCCTGCAGAGTCTGGAAACAACACTAATGAGAGTGACCCAAAACAGTGAAGATGCCTGCCATAACAATGAGCTGCAAGACGCTAAAACACTACTTAAAACCAAGCAGCAACTTGTGAAGTGAAATGTGAAGTGAAGCCAATGCCGAAGTGCCTTAAACTTGCATTATTTCTAATAGCCAGCAGGGGGCGACTACTCTGGTTGCAAAAAGAAGTCCAATTGTATAGAAGTCTATGAGAAAATGACCCTACTTCTCCATGATTTACTACCTCAGTAAACATTGTAAACATGAGTTTATGGTCTCAATTGCTAGTTTCAAGTCTTCTTCAATACAGCATGATGTTCATTTAGTAAATGATGGTCCCATTTAAGGTCAAATAGACCATGAAGCAGGGTATGATTTAGGGCGTGGCTACCTTGTGGTTGACATGTCTCTACCACGGGGTTGTCCGGTTTGGGCGTTGTCCATGTTTTCGTCTTAGATCTTTAACCCTTTCACAGTGTGTTTTCAGTTCATGAAAGTTAATTGTAACATTTTGGTTACCTAAAAATGTCGTTTTCAGCACTCGGTTGTACTTAACTCCAGCCTCACGTGTCTGGTTCCAAAAAACCAAGATGGTGACGGACAAAATGACGAACTCAAGACTTCAAAACTGTTGTCCACAAACCAATAGGTTATGTCGCGGTGACTACATCCACTTCTAATATACAATCTATGCTTAAAACAAAAGGGAACTGCTGAGTTGGCTATACGTTTCACTACAAACGACTCCTTCCACATTACACAAAGTCATTTGATACTCTGTTAGATCTGTTTGATCAGAGTGAATACACACTAAATAATAACATAACTTAAATAACCCACCAATATTTCTAAAGCTTAGATTCATAGTGTTTCATCATTTCTTTAATAATCTGCCTGTTGATACCAGAGGCTGTATTTACAAACCATACAAAATACTTCAGTTCAATCGTTTGGTAAGCAGGAGCCCACTTATTAAATTCATCTGTGTAAACTGGTTTGGAACCATGCACTACAACCATATAATCACTGCAATTAAAATATTGCCTTGAACTGATTCATCAAAGCAATTGGTGCATTGATGATCATGTAAATGTATTCGGTAAATTGATATTCAGTGACAAGATATCCACAGCACTGCCGAGATACAATGTACGCACAATGCAGCGCGTGAAATTGCGATCTTGTGATCTAACAACATGGCCAGGGCTCTGATAATGAAACACTTAACTGCCAAATCCATCCATCAAATCAAACAGCAGTTTTCTGTTGCGCCAAGAGGTCATATCATAGACAACAGTGATCTTTTGAAATCTGCACATGGCCTATATTGCATCAAACAGTACTGAGGATGTATACGCACTATGGTCCTTACATTGACAAGTTCTCCTTCCTTCTCTTTGCCTTTGCAAACTGGGATATCAAGTCCTGAAAAAAAAAAAAAAAAAACTCTCTCAGCAGCTCTGACTCAGCGGGTATCAAAGAGAGTGCCAAAAGCAGTTTCTTACTCTTGGATGTTCTTGTTTAATATTTCATTTGTTTGATTTGAAATTGACCTCTCTCCCTCACATCTTGATACAGGTAAACAGACTAGTAATTGAAGCACTTCCATCATGTGATTTTGAATTTCTCTTCACTTTGTTGTGCCTTTTGGGAAAAGGCGCAGGGCCCCATGTGGTTCCACCATTCCTGCGTGCCCACTGACAGAAATTGGGAAAGTCATGGAGGACGTGTGGAGGATAAATGGACAAGACTGTATATTTAGAAATTCCTCTCAAAAGCTGTGAGGCGAGAAGAGAAACAACATGGTTATTCTTCTATCCATGCCATTTTGTCAGCAGGTTGCCAACAGCAGGGAAAGACCAACTGACTAATCGTTCTTTAATCCCGGAGGACATCCGATTCTGAATATGTAATGTTGGTGGTAAAGCGGATGCGCAGTTACAAAATTAACTGTTCCTCACTAATTGAATTCAAGTGCATATCGAATGTTTAGGGGTAGGCATAATTAAAGGAACAAAATCTACTTAAAGTCATGCAAGTTAAATAAGAGCAATTAAACCAAAGAAATTAATGTATTGATCTGAATCCTCATTTGTTTATGCGTAACATTCTGCCTACAGTTTGCTCCATAAGTTCCTGTACTTTTTAACACTATGACCTTTAAACTAGAATAACTCTTCTGATGCACAGGAGGTAGTACAGCATGTTTCCCAGTGATTTACAGTATCCGTATCTGTTGTTATTTCATGTGTTTGATGATAGAGATGCTTATATGGTATGCATGAAAAACACCATAAACGCCCTAAAGCTTCATTGTGCACTCCAAAAGTACAGACTTGACTGCAAACAATGTCTCACTGCTCTGATGTTTTGTTATGTGAACGCCCGTACCCTTTTGTCCACTTTCTGTCTTTCCTTTTATGCAAAGTTAAGGTTCTTCTTATTCCTTCAACCCATGCGCTTGCCTCGTCACGGTTGACTCATTCAATTATCTGACTCACCAAGCCGCTCAATCTCCAACTGTGCTCAGGGCTGCATGAGGGGCCAATTTCTTCCCACAATATATATCTATACCGATATATCTATGCTTATATCTCTCTCTCTCTCTCTCTATATATATATATATATATATATATATATATATATATCTACTGTGTGAGTATATTTACAGTATAAACATATATTTAGAACTCTTTGTGTGTCATGTTGATTTGCGTAACCAAGGCATCTGTCCCTGTTGCCAAAAATAGATGATGGTCCACATGCCCACCACACCCTGCTGTCCCAAGACACACATGCATGCACATTTAAATAAACAGGCTTGCACGTACAAAGACACAAGGACGCGCAACCTGTGATGCCATTTTTAGAATAGCATCAAGCTGTCCTGCCTGTTAGCAACTCTTAGTGTCGGATTGGAGGTGAAAGAGGTGAGCCGTTTGGTTGAAATCATTATCATGGCTATTCCATTCACTAAGTGCAGTCATGACCAGAGGGACGTACGGATGTTTCAAAATGTCTTGAAATTAAACCAATGTCGAGTCTTAATGTGAGAGCATCAAGCTTTATGTCAGGACTCTCTAAAGCTTTTACTTTTCAGCCATTATTGATATCACGATCACAGTAACAGAATAAAGAGTATTGGATGTCTGACTGGCTTCTAATCTGTCTCGGCACAATGGACCAGAACTGAGTTACAGCTCTGTTGCTCAAGTCAGCAGCACTGTGTGAAAAGGATCGCAGCTTTCTTAGTGTCCTTCAGTTGTTACGTATCGTTCTTTTTATCGTCATGGACAAACTGTGGCTGATGAATTACAGCAATGCTATAGAATCCAGTGTGTTAATGTTGTTAAATTGATTGCCTTGACTGACTTTAGAAAATTTGAGGACATAGAATGAGCAATATTGTGCACAGCAGTCGATTTCTGTTTCATGCATCTTAAAACTAGAACCGCTAAAATTTGCCTGGATACTTCCATTACTACACTTCCATGTAGTATCCTGTGCACACTATGTACTTACTTGCGTAGTGCGTGAATTTCAACACGATAGTGTTGTCTCAAATCAACCACGGCTGTTGTGCACTTACCGGAAGCTCGTTAGATCAGCTGGTGATAGTCAGCCAGGCAGTAATTCAATTCACACGGATCAATTAACCCAATAATGGTTTCTATCTGATTACAGTACAGTGGTACTTAAAAAAAAAACACATGTATGACTTGAATTTGTATAGTTTTGTGTTCGCAACCGCTGCATGTTCCTAGCCCGCCATTTTCACAAGTTTGAAATAGGTTGGTGGCCCTTCCTCTTCCGCTACGCAGCAAGAGTACAACATCCGGGTACTTAAGAGTGTACTGCATTTTGCCATACTTTTCAGTGTGAACACACGTCCGCACTTAAAATAGCATGTGTAAGTATACGGAATTATGCAAACTGACATACCGTGTGTGACTTTTCCTAAGTGTGTTATGTAGCACCCCCTATAATTAAGAATTGTCAAGATAAAACTAGATTTCCTTTTTTTTTAAAATGGCTATTTTCTTACAAACATTCTATGTTTCTATGGAAACACCTTTTCTCTACTGTGCATAATAGAGCTGCATGATAAATCATAGGCTAACCGTCACTATGGACAAGAGAAAGAGATTCATGAATGTACAGCAGGCATTAGACTTGCTCAACGCATTGAGTGAAGACGAGTATGATGGTGGGAGGTTTCAGGACTGAACAATTTGTCCTCGGTTGATTGTCATGAGTAGCATAAAGAGACTACAACTATAGCATTCCATTATTCAACCCTGTGTTGTAGAATGATAAATAAATTCAGCTTTTACCTTGAAAATCATTGCTTTCTGATAGCAGGAAAATTAACCCATTGGCGGTTTTAGATATACAGCAACCCCCGGCAGTTCTAGTGTTCAACCATTTTGCATAGCATAGTCCTTTAGATTCACACAAGGGGTCTAAGCTTAAAACAAAGAGCCTGCTCATCACTTTTTTCACAAGTTTTACCAAGCGCAGGAAAGCATATTCATGCATAAGTAAGTCACCCAGTGATTGTGGTTTTCTGCACGCTTCACTTTCAAGAGTTTTCTCTTATTTTATTAATTCTCACCCTCTACCGTTATCCTCATAAGGATGATATACGACCAAGGGATTGGCCCGATGAAACACGAGATTGTCTGCCACTGTCTGTAATTAACATGAGCAGGTACACACAGAAAGCCCGCCGATCTGACAGTATTCCCCTTGAATGGGCTGAGAGGGCCCAGGGACACCATTACCCTAACTGATGAGGGCTATTTCTCATTCCTGGCCAGTCACTTCACAGCCATTAGTGTGTGCATTATCGACCTGTGGAGAGGTCTTTGTGCTCACGGGGAAACACCTGCAGGTCAAATCATCCCACCTCCCCCACCCCTCCACAGTCCTCTCTAACCCTCATCAGCAGGCATGAGATCAGGGAGAGAGAATAAGAGCTGTGGTTCCCGTGTGGGAGATGGAGAGAGCCAGATAGTGCATGTGTGCGATGTAATATATGGAGTGTGGGTGTGAATAGATGTACAGTATGCATTGCAAGTGCAGAGTAAACGAGTAAAAGGGGAAAAAGGCAAGAGCAAGAACAATGGAGGTGGTAACACAACTTAACCTCTGCTTTTTAATGGAGGATTTATTTTACAAATTGCTAATAATTATAGAACATCATTTTAAGAGAACTAAATGATATGTAGCATTTTAAATGAACCAGACTTTAGTCAGACACAAATTATTTTTTTGTTATTTTATATAAATTTTTAGCACAATTAATTTTCAAGTTAAAGGATAAGGCTGGGGATATTACATATTTATATATTCTATTATTTTATTGTCAACAAATCCCATGAAAAGACCATTAGCCCGTCTCTTGTTACTTCCCCCACCCCATTTGCTCGTACTGAAGACATGAATCTTTAAAAATGAGTCACAAATACATACTTTCATTTTAAAATAAGGCTAAATAATCTCCCAAAACAAGTGGGAACTGTAGTTTTTTGGCAAACTACTCAAACAGGAACAAATAGTGTATTTGTTGGGGACTATTTTCAGCCGTGGATTTTGTTTTCTAGTAAGATTGTTATGGCAGCAGGAGGGTGTATGTGGGATTGCTTGAAAATGAACTATGATGCACAGACTGTCAGACTGTACAACAGCGTGGCTCACTGATGTGTTTTTAATCGTTTTTGGATATTAATGGAGGTCTATGGCACAGTGGAATAAGATATATCAGAAAAGTATTGTCAGTGGCAGCAATTCATTGTTGGTGTTGGTCTTTTAACAGGATTTGACATCAAATATCCCCAAATGCAACCTTTTAAACAGCTCTTCTACTCATTTTGGATTTTTCACAAATTGATCTGGTCCAATTTTAGGTTTAATGTAATCGAGTGCTGCAGGAATGAGTCCTAAAACCCGTAAATGAGTTAGCATTTTTCCACTTACGGTTCCCTCGTCTCGACTTGATTGTTTTTTTTGTTAGATGCCTGAAATAAGGTCTGAAATGATTTTAACGTTTTGTTCTACGATATAAAATATGTCAGTAAATATCCCACTGGTAAAGTATACCAAACGTCATCACACTGAAGACTAGTCCACCTTGAGGTTAGCAGTGGTGATGTTGAAATCATATGACCGTGGTGTAGTTTGTTAGCCTAACTTAAGCTTTTTACTTCTGGTGATTGCACTTACGATTGAAAAATCAATAAAAGTGGTGTTTATTTGTGAAGATTATCGTGCTGAACAAATTTGGTAAGTATCATAAACATGTGTGTTTGCCACAGAGCATATTTTCTGCAACAATCCAAAACCCAATGGAAAAATCCTATTGGCTATTTGTCGAGGTAACCGGGGCGATGCTAACTTCCTGGTTGGCCTACAAAAATACATCATCCCTGCAGCACTCTATTGCATCCCATGGTCAACATTAACCTGTAGAGTTTCTGAATGCTTACTTTTATATTAATTGAATTAGATGTTATGTACCAAAGTGTTCAGGTTTTTTTTTCTTTTGTTCCTTTTTGTTCCTCTACACGCATCAGCTGAGGCAAACTGTTGAGGCTGAGAGGGTGACTAGCTGTCATTTAACATAAGTTGCCCTCTGTACACACAGTCAACTAGCCTCCTCTGGTGTGGCCTCATCTCCTTCTCCACTGTCATTCCAACTGACAAGTGACCTAAAAACTCACCTTGGAACTGCTCGCATCGCCCTGTTTAGACAAGTGCCAAGGAGGCCACCCGACGCTCGCAAAACGCCTGACAAGAGACACTGGGCACAAGTTTCAACAGCCCCGAGCTGTTTGTCTTAGCAACCCCTGGAAACCACTCCGATGGATTCAAGTTCACTTCAGCTAAGTAGATTGGCGGAGGGCTGCAGTTAATCTCATGACTGATGTATCTTCTCAGCCGCTGGTCACAGCAGCATCAATGGTCTGCAGATGAAAGCATTCATCTGCTATTCAAAGTGAGAAGCCTTGGACCTGCGAACGCCCTATATTATCTGCTTTATAGATACATTAAATATATTTAAACATGAAATGGATGTCAGGCTTTTCAGTGGCTGATGCTCATCTGTGTGTTACCTCTGCGACCATGTGGATGTTCACCTAACTTCAAAGCCATCGCTAACTGCTTTGAAGGGAAAGAGCTAATGTAGCCAAGTGTGTGTGTGTGTGTGTGCGTGTGTGTGTGTGCACTGTCCTCTGCGCAGGCATCCAAAGGAGAGAATAGTCATTCAGTCAACCACCACTGAACCCTTATTCAGCTTC
Organism: Sebastes umbrosus; assembly: GCF_015220745.1. Classification (NCBI taxonomy): domain Eukaryota; kingdom Metazoa; phylum Chordata; class Actinopteri; order Perciformes; family Sebastidae; genus Sebastes; species Sebastes umbrosus. Next base: position 22,190,369 of record NC_051270.1, read on the forward strand.
TATTCACCCACGTCATGATTATGTTCTAATACACATGAATTAATCCGAACTGTACACATTCACACCTGTCCTCCTGTCTTGTTCTACTTAGCACCGAAAGGAGCAAAGACACGTGTTAGCCCTTGTTCCAGGCCTGGTATCTATTCTCTGTGTGCGCAGATCAAAGCATTAATGCTAGACAGCTAGGAGACCTGAATGAAATGCTAATGCTAATCCTATTAACATTCCAGGCATGCCGAGTGGCTTGCTAATGGCTGGCGCTATGGGTTGGATGGGAGTCATCTTATTTAGGGAGATCGAACCGAAGGCATTCATCAGAGCATTGATATCATCACACATTATATGAACAGCTGCATATATTTTTCATAAGGTTGACATTGTAGGGAGATGCGAGTGTGGCGCCACATAAATCAAACTGACAATACAATGGACCTGAAATGGATCAGGGTGAGACAAAGAGGATGCAAGAAGTAGCATGCATATTTCCTCGCACTCCCACACACACACACACACACACACACACACACACACACACACACACAGTCTCTTTTCTCTTTTCATAGCTAAATGCAAATGTTCCGCTTCTTCCATGGTTCATTTATCCAGTATGTAATTAGTCTATTTTATTTCATAAATCAATGAGTGAAGAATCTTCCGCTGGTCCTTGACAACCGCAAGTTCTTGTTTCGCAGAAATGTAAGTTTTATGACCTTGCGGTGGGAAAAAAAAAATAAATGATGCATTTTAAATGTTATCAGGGTAAATATGAAACTACATATTCAGTCTAATAATTATAATTCTGCTGACTGTACTGTATGATACTTTTACAGTAATGGAAGCGTCTGAAAGCCTAATGCGGACAAAGGTTACCACCACACATCTTAGTCACCGGCTCCCATGAAAACCTTTTCTAATTATGAGAAATGTTTTCTAGACATGATGCAGCTTCATTGCTTTTGTCTACTTTGTTTGATATCCTTTGTTTTTCACTGTGTTGAACATCCTTTGTTGTAATTAACAATGGGTGGAAGACAAAGCACAGTAAGTGTTAATATAAAAACTTCATAGCATGAAACAAACAGCAAAATGTTACAAATATATAAATCTCTACAAGACAAAGCATTGACAGGATCTGCAATAAGCATATGTTTGATCTGTGTTAAGAGCTTTTACAAAAGGCCAGACAATCTACCCTCTTAGGCTCCACTCATGTTTTGCTGGTAAGGCATTACCTAACAGCATCCCCAATTATAAATCTTAAGTTGTAGCCATTTAATTTTAAAGAGAAATTCAGAATGAATGAGCTTCAATAACAACGGTGGAGGTTGAGAGAAATTTAAATCAGATGTTTCAAACTAATTAGGCCTTTTTGTATAATTCATGCAAGAGAGGTACGAGGTTGTCTTTAATTATTCACTAAACGTCTTGTTGAAAAAAAGAGCAACTGTTGAAGGTGTCATCCATTAATGGTGTGTTAACTGCACATATTTACCTACAAGGTCTGTAAACAAGACAGGTGCACGATTCAGTGAACTAAAAACTGCAAGTCATCCACACACACCGCTTTCTCAAAGGATTCTGCATATGGCGGTTAATCCTCTGTTACATCATTATAATTATAAATCAGCAGCACACATACAAATCAATTCATCAATTTGTGTAACTTCTCATACACCGTTTGTAGCTATACCTATGAAAAGTAATGCACTATAATTTCTTTATATCTCACAAAATCAATTTGTGTGTAATCCACGTAATTGTGAAGCAGGAAATATAAAGAGTGACAAATGCCATGTAGGGAGGATTTAAAAACACCAGACTTTTGCCAAGGAGACTGGTGTTTGTACCCCGTGTGAAACCAGAAATCAACGTAGATTATTTATGTCACGTAGCTTCTGTACTTTAGTTACGTCACTTTCAATGTTATTTCAACCCAAACCATGATCTTTTCCTAAACCCCTACTAAGCAGTTTTGTTGCCTAATCCTAACCAAGTTGTTTCTGTGAAGACGGAATTTTATTTTGGAAAGACTGGAGTGGAAAGTGACACCTGCGTCCTGAGTTGCTAGACATTTGTAGGAGAACAAACAAAAAATGGGGAATAACTTTTCGTAAGAAATCATACGAACCATTCCACGAGGACACGTTGACTTGTGCAACTCAGTGTGCTGTGAGATGTATCAAATGTATTGTTTTCACAGGAACTTTGCCAGACCCCTAAAATATTTTTATCTTTTGAACCAGCCAGTCTCAATAGATTTCAAGTCAAGGACACTTATTGTGGAAATTCTCTTCCAGGGCTGTGCTGTTGTACATTTCCAAGAACAATCTATATCATTCACTGTCTTCGGCCAGAGAGCAGGGATTTATATAAAGAACAGGCAGACAGGCAGGGAGAAAATAGATGGCATTTTATTTCCTGTCGGGAGAGAGAGAGAAAGAGAGAGAAGGAGAGAGAGAGGGCAAGATGGAGAGAGTATGGAGTACAGTATGTCTTCTGTCTCCTATTCGTTGGAAAACACTTTTGGTGCAGAGGTCATTATTTAGTCTTGTGATCTGGATAGCCAGTGCTGCAGAAGCCTAATGAAAAGTGCCTTAAACCCCTTCCCCATGTGTCACTTTTTGTTAGACAATATGATGGATGGTCCATTTTACAGCCTATTTCATCTGCTGCGCTGTTCTAAACTGTATTTTCAGGGTGCTTTTACTTGAAACATCCATTTTTGTGTGACATGGTTATTCATCAGGGAGGAGGCTCGAATGCACCAAGGCTTTCAGGACGGTGGGGAGAGAGGCATGAATCCCACCGCACCCCAATCCTATCTCCCTCACTCTGTCTGTCTCATCTTGTCCTCCTAAAAACACTTAAAATACGCACATACTTAGTAGTTACAGCAGTATACTGTACTTGACTCTGGCAGAGGTAATCTAACATCCTACAATCTTAACCTTGCTGATGGCACACCAGGGAGGCATTATGAGATTGACAAACAGGTATTCAGCATTTGTCAATTGTAAAAAAATAAAAAACAGGGGGGAGGAAAAATGATCAGCCATGCCATCTCTCTCCTGATTCAATCACAGCCGCCCAGACAGCCTTTCTTCTTGTTCATAAACTAGTCCCTCTCACGTTGTGACACTATGAGGGGAGGGCCGGGTAATGAGCAGACCTACGGGGGGGATGTGCATAGCTAGTCAGCCAGTCAGTCCTCCAGGTCACACGTAGAAGAAGCATTAAAAACGAGCCAAGGGACCTCGAGGGGGGTTTATATGGTTATAAGGTCTCATCTGTGTCCGGTTGTGAAAATTATGGCTGTAATTTCCATTCTGCCTGATAAATGGCATCTACAGTTTTTACTTGGGTGATTGCCTTCCATAAATCTGCTCAGATTAAACAGTGTACTCTGTACTGATAGCACTTAAAAAGCAATCTCCTTCTCTAATGGCATCCTGTGTGCTGTACTTCAAAAGGTACAGTAGACTCAAAATAGTCAAATCACCTCGCAGTAGTTCATGCTGATGAACTTTAATTTGTCTCAAAAATCATATGATATTCTCTCTCATGCGTGAGATTCAAGTTCGAGATTCTCAGATGAGCTGTACTTGAGACATCCTTTGTGATATTAGGGCTGAGTTAATTGTCTCTTACTCTTGCTACAGACGGAAACGTGCACATCCGAAGCCACCAGTGCAGCAGTATATACTGTACAAAACTAGTGTCCTGCCCCTAGGGTAGGTCATGTCATCCAAGGCCATGGTTGACGCATCGCTCTGGGGTGTTCACACATCTGGACCCCCTCGCCCTGCCCCCTGCTGGTTCCCACAGGCTGAATAGCCCTCGCACAGACCTTTGGACATCACTGTGTCGCAGCAGCTGGGGACTACACATGTTTTTTCTCCTACCCTGTCAGCAGAAGGTCAGGGTGCCACTACACTAACTGACACTCACACACACACACACACACACACACACACACACATACACAAGGGACATGCACACATTTGTCAACCATTCCCTGCTGTATAGAAAATGTTGTAATGTTACATATATGTGCATTTAATAGCTGAAAATACTGTATGTGCGGTAAACCCCTGTGTTTGGAGCATCACAGCCATGTCGACAAATGTGTTCCCCTGATCTGTTGCACACACACACACACACACACAGACAGAGAAATACACACACCATTGTATTCTCTTTCTCTCTCTGTTCCCAGTTGGTACAGTAGCCGGACACTAAAGCACCACAGGGGAGATGTTGACCCTGTTTGAGTAGAGTAACCCCTGCATCTGTCTGCAATACTACTACATCAGCAGAAAGCTTGCCACAAGGTATGTCCAGGAAAGCAATTGTGTATGCAGAACAGCCTTTTCAAAGCACTGCATCACTGTAGTTAACAGCCTCACGGCTGCGAATGGGAGGGGGAGGACAGCCCAGCATGTTACCTATGCAAACATGTTTTAGGGTTTTGAAAATGAAGTGAAAGAACAAGAGATTGAGGGCAAGCTTTGAATATGATGCCTTAAAATGTACATACTTAAGGAATACTATTGAATTTGTTGTAAGATGTTGGAGATTTGTGATTGTGCTGCATGCCCGCTGTGTCTGACAGACATCTGGAGAGGCATCATAAACAGGTACCAAGAGCACTTATTGTAACAGCAGCTGGCAGATTTACAACGCTGGATCATTTTAGATAGTCGAGCTCGTCTGGCCCGATACTCCAGAGGTATGAAGTGCATCGGTGCTTTGGAGGAAAGAAAGAAAGAATGAAAGACAGATGGAAAGAAAGTCAGACACAAAAGAAAGAGATATTTAATTCTTCTACAGTCTTTAATAATAATAATAATAATATAATAGATTTATATAGCGCTTTATAGTATTCTCAAAGACGCTTTAACATAGTCGGGGGGAAAACGGTGTGAGACAGACAGGAGACGAACGATAAAAAGCGACATACACAGGCACAATCACGTACATACACATGGACTGATGGGTAGGGGGAAGGAGGGGCTACGGGTAAGCAGATGAGAAAAGATGTGTTTTGAGGCGGGACTGGAATATGGTGAGGGAATCAGAGTCTCTGATGAGATTGGGGAGTGAGTTCCAGAGCTTGGGAGCTGCCCTGGAGAATGCTCTGTCCCCATAGCTGCAGAGTTTGGACGTGGGGGTGGAGAGTAAACCAGTCTTTAGATGTATTTGCCAAGGAATGTTCTGCTGGGTAAGGTCATTCATTGATCCAGCACTTTGTATTAAAAAGCCAGCTGAGTAGTAGTGAGAAGAAAAGCATTAGGAATGAAAAATTTAACAAAAGTATTTGGCAGTGTAGGGACCTGCCATTTCTGGTGGCGGAGACAGTCACTTCATGAACTCAGTAACACAATCCTTGACTCTGATTTCAGTCCTCATTGGCTACAGTAACATTTCACCCAGAGGTGTGAAATTCAGCCAGAACAAAACCAGAGGAATGTTCTTTGTTCCTCCTCTTTCTTCTCATCTGCTCATCTCTCCTGACGTGTGAGAGGTGAGCTGCTGCGCTCTCTCTGCTCTTCATCTACTCAACCCAGGCTGACCTGGTTGAGGTGAACGGCTCTCAAGTCCAGAACTTGCAAAACAGTTCTGGTTCTGATCAATGGCCTGTTAGGAAACAGCCATTGCAACCAAGGAACCAAACGGCAGACGACGCGAGTGCTCTGCCCTTTTCACCAGCTAACTTCAAGCTATCAAGCAAAGAAGTTAGCACCAAACTAACAGCAAAGACGACCTCTTTGACTTGGAACCACAACTTCAACACATGGAATCACAAAACCGGTTCTTCCATGGATTGGTAACGTACTGGGCCTTAGCATTAGCAATCGCACACGGCTGAGCAAGACTGTCCAACTTTGATTTCTAGAAAGTACTTGTATTGATTTGGTTTAATGTTATTCATTGAGTTTGACTGTGTTGATTTATCTGTATTTGATTTTTGGGTAACTGGCTTCACCGCATCTGATGTGTTTAGTTTATGCTTCACATAGACAAGGTCTTGCATGCAACTAACCATCTTTTCTAACCCACTGCATATCTAACACACATAAAGATCACATACAGAAACTGTGAATTAGTTAAACATAAACATACAGCTTCAGATAATCTTAACCCCACATCACCCCCCCCCCTCTCTGTCCTTCTTCTCAGAAGAACAAAGAGGTCATGTGGTGACATGCTGATGGCCATCTTTGATTCCGCCATCTTTGATTCAGCCATCTTTGTAGTTTTACAGTGCCCGTCATTTTGTTTGTAGGTCATACAGACATTTGGAGACAAGAACCCATCTTGTTTCCCCCCCTCTCTCTCTCACACACACACACACACACACACACACACGCACACACGCACACACACGCACGCACGCACGCACGCACGCACACACACACACACACATTATTAATCAACGTTCCAAAGTGATAGTTTAGCATATATAATGAGACTATATTAACGTTTTGGTCATTGGTCCCTGATTCCAGGGTGGTGCCCCGTTTATTATTGATGTTTATTGATAATCTTTATTAATATTAATAATTTTATTATTTATTAATTAATTTGCTAATAACCAAAACCTACTAAAGTAGAACCCCTACAGCAGGTACTACACAGATCTATGATACATTTCCACCTTTATCCAACTTCACACACAAAGGTCAACTCAGGTAAAGGAGTCGATTTATCTTTTCTATCTGCCATGATATTCTCTTTTTTAAATTATTGTCTTTTATGTCGTGTGCTCTAATATTCAAGTTACTTGATATTGAGTAATGAAAGTGTGAAGACTCAATAAAAACCCACTGCACAAATGAAGCTTAGCAGAAGTTCAGTCAGGAAAACTCCTTTTATGCTCTAATTCATTCATTCACAAAATTCTCTATCTCTTGCTCTTCGGCTTATCAGCTGACAAAGTGCGTTTACTCTAAACCAACCAGATTTTGACAAGATCTCCCTAAGCCAATCATATCGTTGCTGTCAAACTTTAAATAAAAACTGTTTTCCTCTCTGCTGTCAGTTGTCATTTTAGTGTGAACGGCCACTCCTCCTCCCCATTTACCACAAGTTTTCATCACATCCAGCGCCCAAGGTTCCTTCCAAATCAGGGGAATATTCATCACTACCTCCCCTATATGACAACATTACAATGGGGTCTAATTACCAAAGATTCTCCACAATTTCAGTGCACCATGAAATAAATGCATTCACTCTAAATGCAGTCTATCCTGATTAAAATATATCTGATAATACCCACACATCAGTCCATTGCAAAACAGTACAACATAATGATGATACAGCAAATGCTGGATAGTTAAAGAGGACCTATTGTGCTTATTTTCAGGTTCATACTTATATTTTGGGTTTCAACTAGAACATGTTTACATGCTTTAATGTTCAAAAAACACTTTGCTTTTCTCATACTGTCTGTGCTGCAGCACCTCTTTTCCCCCTCTATCTGAAACGCTCTGTTTGAGCTCCTGCACCCCCTCCAAAATGTCCAGTCTGCTCTGATTGGTCAGCTTGCCCACTCTGTTGTGATTGGTCAACCAAACCGAACTCTTCGGACTATTATCCAGCTCCGCTCAAACTTGCTTTATTTGAGGGCGTGCCAAACTAGCCGCTAGGAAGGTATTATACAAATGTGTTACTTGGTGACATCATCACATTACGGAGGAAAAGGTCGGACTTCAATCAAGGCATTTCGGGCATTTCAGGAGCAGTGTTTCTGTGGGGGAAAGTAACTAAGGAACACACTAAAGGAAAGGGAAAAAACAGGGATGCACTGATCCAACTTTTTCAGGCCGATACCGATTCGGGATACCCGGGCTTTAGATATTGTCCGTTACCGAGTACCGATCCGATACCAGTGTTAATAATAACCAATTAATAAGCTGTATGCCTCACTGTGTGGAAGTGACTGGGATCATTCTTTTATGTGTAAGACAACATCAGGCTTGACTTAAACATTGTTTTCCTAACTTTGTAAAACAAAATGTAACAAATCAATACTTAGATATAATATTTATTATTTGAATTATTATTTATAGTAAAATAATAAATCATACACCAGCAACTTAGTTAAAAATCGTCAAAATTAATAGGAATTACAATTCAGGTGTAAACCTTTTTAATGCAGCCACAAATTGGTAAAACGTTAAACAGGAATCCAAATTCAAGTATATAATGTATATAGTATATAAATATTGAATCGTGTTGAATAGATAAGCACCATGGTCACAGATATCCGATCCAGCTATTTGAGTCAGTATCGGCCCGATATCCGATCTAGTATCGGTGTCAGTGCATCCCTAGAAAAGCACAAAAGCATAACAGATCCCCTTTAACCATTTTTTTAAGATTGTTTTGGAATGGCGGGGATAATCTTACCAATCCAGCACAGTGTTTCCCCCACTGCTATGAATCATTCAGTCATACCATCGCCAATGTTCCAAAGGGTGCTTTGGAAATACACATGGAGACATCAGGTCATAATACAATTTGCAGACAGCCTGCCCGTGAGCATAATGGAATCTTGTCACTCAGACGGAGCAAAATTGGAATTAATTCAATTTGTCACAGTGACAATTCGGACTTTGATTAAAAAGGACTTGCAGACAATGGCTTTGGTGCTAATGTGTGTTGTTTGAGTGTAAGTTAAAAAGAGACAATCTGCTTGCTTTTCAGTGCGCATGGATTTATTGACTAAAATTTAGACTCCGCGACGTCCCTGCATGACTTTTCAGTAAACAACTATGGCTGTGAATGCTGATGTCGCGCCGTGAGTCGAATGTTAGTGGAATACAAACGATTCAAAATGATCTGCGTTTGCTTTTAGTGTGTCTAAGAAACAAAAGCTCCACAACAAATAAAAAGGAACAATTACAGATAATGAACTCCAAATTGAAACTCTAACACAGCGGCTTGAGTTCATTACACTGAATGCAGAAGTTTGAAAATAGGCGGTGTTCATATAATGCCGCTGTTTACCTCTAAAAGCCAATACAGTGCGAGGTTCCTGCATTTCCTCTCTCCCCGCTGCTCCCTCCTCCAAATCATCCAGCTCCGCTCCCTCCCATTTGGTCCTGTGGATAACCTCCAATCATTTACAATAAGCTCTCCGTAGAGAGCTTAGTAATATGATGATGCTGTATTTCTAAAACTAGGTGGTATAAAACAATATCGCCATGTAAAAAATGGAGAAGGAGGGCCCAAACAGAGGCCCTGTTCAACCATACATCACAGTATAGATGCAGGACAGGGAAATATGCTGACATCAGGCCTCTATCTACCTTTCTTACCCTCCATGGACACTTCATAAAACAGAACGGTGGGTGTAAATTTAGAGGATGCAGCCGTAAACAATAGGCCACTGGGAAAAGTTTAGAGAGTTCAGCTCGAATAACAGTTTAGCCAGGAGAACCTGCTGATGATGAATAGGTTTGTTTGTCACCTTTCTTCCCTCTCTGGGGAACAATGATATGGATCACAGAGGGAGCGAGGGGAAGGGGATACGGGGGGGAAAGAAAAACAGCATCCTAAATAGAAGCACATTACAGCCAGCACAGAAAATAGCTGGTCTGTGAACCTTTAACAATTGCCCAAAATGTGACATGTCAGATTTTAAGCATTCTCAGTGGAAGCTATTTTTCAGTTGTCATGTAAAGACTACAGTCCATATTTTAGCCCAAACTCCACAAAGTTAATCATTATTGAGTGGTTTGCTTACCTCACTGTTGAAATGACTGAAAAAGACTGAGTGAAAAATGTCTTTTACAGCAGGCATGTATATAAGCATGAGCATGCACACACACACAAACTTTGAGTTTATAATAGCTTTACGAGCGCACACCTCTAAAAACGTACACAGATAACAAACAAGCTCCCCGGAGAATGCACTGTTCATTCAGTTCAGAACATAGCATAGCTTAACAAATAATGCATCACTGTTTCTGCAAAATGAATTATTGTGTGTGTAATGTTGGAGCGTTTGAGTAAGAGAGAGAGAGAGGGAGAGAGAGAGAAACCATGTCTGCAAGTGTGCTGTATCTTTCAGCATATCTCAGGGGAAATGTGGTGTTTCAGATAATGACAGGTCCCTTGTATTTGCTGATACCTGGCTCTGCATTATGCCATGAACAAAACCTCATCACCATTCTCAGCCCGGCTGTTGTCATCTATCAGCAACACACACTCTGAATGGGTAAACACAGTCGCTGCAAGGCTATAAAGCATACAAAAATCAGGTGCGATGATGATGATAATGGTGTGGCGTGTATGCACCTATGGACGCCACGCAATTTCACTGATTCAGCCTGAAGATCGGGCCGCTGTAAAATAACATAATTCTGTGTTTTACCGCTATCATGGGCAGTTCAGACGAGAATATAGACACGTGCACCCAGACTCACGTACACTCAAGCAGCCAGTTCCTCGTCGGACTGAAAAATGAAACAAAATCATCATTAACACTTAATGAAAGTTTTTTTTCAGTGAAACAAGCCAGTTATTATTTCTTTTATCAATAAAGCTACAAAAGGCACTGAATCTTCAGTACGAAATGGGTTGCAGGAGTGGTTTGTTATTAACATTGCCGTGTTATGTTTTTGCTGTTTTGTTCTGATCAATAACTTAAAGGAACAGTGTGTAACATTTCGGGGGATCTATTAGCAGGAATGGAATATAATATTCATAACTGACATAATAAAACATAATGTTTTCATTAGTGTATAATCACCTGAAACTAAGAATTGTTGTGTGTTCGTTGGCTTGAAATGAGCCCTTCTTATCTACATAGGGAGCGGGTCCTATTCACAGAGTCCGCCATGTTGCTCCACCATGTTTCTACAACAGCCCAGAAGGGGAAAAAACAAATACTGGCTATAGCGAGAGCCATTCACCTTCATCATACGTTAACTGAAGGCCACCGTAGTTCTCCAACACACTTGGAAAGGGAGGAGTGAGCAGAGGGGTACTCAGTTGGTCACAATCTGCAACCTCACCGCTAGATGCCACTAAATGCTACACACTGGACCTTTAATTGTTAGAGTTAAAAGTAGGGGTGTCGCAATATGCCGGTATTGACGATAACAATATTATAAAAACTCACATATGATATTGTGTTAATAAATCAGCGTCTCTTAAATCATTTAGTTTCTTTCCACTGTGTGTGGCTACTACTGCCACACAAAATCATGCCGGAGGAGATGACCGACGAGAGCGAGACACTCTATCCACACCCGAAAAAAGTCAGCTCGCCAGTGTGGGAGTTTTCTCACATTTCTTCTGTAAAAAAGACTATGTACAGGAAATGCCGATCAACAGTAACTGCAAAAGGGGGCAACAACACCAACCTGTTCACCCACCTTCACCTCCATCATCCTGCAGATTTCGCCACGTCAGAGAGACTAAGTTACGTCTTAGTTGTGTTGTTAAAGCTCAGTTATCATGCCGTCAGACTTCACAGTATTTTCTCTCTACTGGTTATTTGTTGGGCAGCATCAAAGAAGCGAGTGAGATCCAGGGATTCAGGTAAGCCAACAATGTTTGAGTCAATGAAGAAGAAGAGAAATGAAAAGAGGAAAAAATGATGTAAGGACATTAAATCAGAGTCCATCACAGTGGTTAGTTGTCAGCCTGTGGTCTCTCTGTCCCCTGCTCCCCACAAGTGATTCTGTTTAAGTTGATATTGTATTGATGGTAGACGTTAGGCCGTGTGGATTATGTCAGTTCATCTGGTTGCTTTTTCACTATCCATTAGTGCAATTGTTCTTTTTGTACGCTTTTGTACAGTTATGGTAACAGACACTCTCCACCTCCTTACACTCGCATTTTAAGTGTAATTCATTTGGCAAAAAAATACAATACAGGCATTTCAACATTACACTATGAACAACCAGTTAGGCCAGATATCGGTTAAAAGAAAATGTCTAGTCACTGTTAAGGTCAAATCTGTCAATAAAGCTGTGTAGTTTGAATGAAATGGATCACTGGTTGATAGCTAGTGGCTGTAAATTTGAAAGAGTGCAAAATCTATGTTGTTTTTAATGGTTTATAAGAGGGTATGCACTCCCTTCAAGGTACAATCTTCTCACGTAAATCTAAGAAGTGGAGTGGAAATAAACTTGGGATGCTTGTCCTCATGATGGATGAGGGTTCTGTCATGGAAAGGGCATACTTCACTGTTGTTCCACTGACTGCTGTTTTGAGAAGCATATCTATTGTCAAAGAGCAAATGTGCCTTGTCCTTCAAGAAACCCGAGAGTAGATCTGGAATGTGTTACGGAGGCTATTGTCTGGGCGCACACTTCACAAAAAACATCAAGCTCCATGCTTCATAACAGCGCAGGAAGGACAGGCTTGCTTGCATATCCTGGCTCAAATGTGAGGGAAGCTGTTTGCACTGTCTTTCTGCGTTAAGATCAAGTGCAGGCTTGGAGGAAGGATAGGCAATGGGATACAGAAGTCGCAACCTTGCCCTTTGCGGTTTGTGGACTGATCATGACAAAGGCTTCTTCAGTAACTTTAAAAAGAAGGACATATTGTGAGACACTTGGGAGATATGAACCTTGAAATCAAAGTGCCCTGGAGACTCAAAGCAAGAAAAAACTGTTTCACTCACTCTTTCACACACTCTCTGATACACACCCAAACACATACAGCATTGAAAGCATTTGAAAGGATCAAAGCTTTATTTTTTCTTCAGCTGTAGTGTACGGGTGAATGTATAGTTTGAGAAAGATCAAGGACTAACAGGTTACCATAGAGTCATACCTGTATTTTACTCAACCATTGTCCTCACAGCTACAGCACATTAATGCATTCGAATTGTTAAAGGCATCTGAATTATATTTCTGGGTATCTAAAGAAAACTGACAGAATAAAAAATGACTCAGAGCCGAGGCAGGAGTGATTTTGCAACAGCAGCAAACTCTTAGACACAAAATAAAAGATGTAATCTCATAGTCCCATTAACACATGCAGCTGCACACCTACACGGACAGACAGAGAAATACAAATTAAAGTGTCTTATCACTGGGTCATCTGTTCACGGTGCTATACCATTTCCTAGGGCAGTCATAGATTCCCTCTCATCTACACTGGGAATGACATAGCTACTGCCTGCTGCCTCCAGAGATCACACCAATGCATCACCCTCTATAAACAGACACACACACACCAGGACACATACCAAACCCAACTGGGTCTCCTATGAAATGGATTCAGACACTAAATTAATACATTTCAGAGGAGATGTAATTCCAGCTAAATTGTGTTTCTTATTAACCCAATGATGAAACATTTGTGTTAGGGCTGCACAATTAATCGAAATTCTATCAAAATATGACTTACTGCAATTTTCAAATCGCAGGATGAAGAGGAAATCGCAATATTTGGTAAAAGTGAAATGTGTGTTAACATACCATTTAAATATTGCTGTGTTGCAGAGATGTCCTGGCCTGCACATCATATTCTAAAGACTTAACAAAACATCATTGTTGGTACAGATCCCCAAATTCTCATGAAAATGAGAATAATGATTTAAAAGTGATCATTCCCTCTAATATCGCAAATCATATCGCAATTGCAATATCGGTCTCATAAATCACAATTAGATATCTTTTTATAATCATGCAGCCCTAATTTGTGTGCAGTATATCTGCAAATCTGTCGATGCTTGAGTTATTTGTTTGTATTGTTATTTGTTGTTTTTATGGTTGTGTTAAGGGAACTCAAAATACTTAGTGAAATATTGAAAAAGGCAACTAAGACTTGAAGTATGATAAAAAAAAAAATAGAAAGAAAATTATGCAGTGCAACAATGTCATATTACTTCCTGCATCAGAACAAAATGTTACAGGTGAACATAAATTGCTATTGCATATACAGTAATTGAGGGGACATTATGTTTCCTATACAGAAATGTTTTTTCCAATGTAAATTAGATTCATATGAACATTATTCGTAGGGGAAAGTGGTGATCAACCATACAGTATATATGTGTTCACATAAGCAACCAACAAATGAATATATTCTAAACATAGTCTTGCACCTGTAAAATTGTGTGGGTCCCTCGAAAACCAGTGGCCCGTTGCTGCACCTAATTGCCGACCCCTGACAGACGCCATCACTTCCTCTGGCGTTTTCATTATGAGAATTCCATTCAGTGGCGATTCCACACCTGCATGTCAACAAAGCCGCTTTGACGCAACGGATTTGTCAAACTAATGGAAGCAACGTCCAACGAAGGTCAGTCGTGTCACACGGTGATGAACACTTAGAGGAAGGAGGGCGGAGACTGCGGGAGGCTGTCAGGTGACTACATTGAACAGAGACCCGGGTTTGGCGAATGGACTCGGCACATGGCAGGATAATGAGGGGAAGAGGGAAAACAGGAGGCAACAGCGTAAATGATGCATAGAGGGTGCTGAGAATATGAAAAACAGATACACTGTAGGACGGAAGGAGGGTGGGGACAGAGGTGAGGACTCATGGCAAATGATGAGCTTTGAATTATAAGATTTCCATCTGACTTTTTTAAAAATTAAATTAAATTATTCACATGTTACTTTAGGCTTGGTGGTGTCTCTTATTACTCCATAAATAAGGAATAATATCAAAAAGACAGAAACTACATCACAGTTTTTTCCAGGCTGCACTAAATCGCTCGTTTAGAACCTTATGATAAACTAGCTCACAAACTGGTACTGGTGAGGAAATCACTGGTGTGTGTGTGAGCGAGTGGGTGTGCGTGCATGCAGTTTATCCACAACTCAAGCGCATATCTGTCTTTGTCCGCTTAAATAAAACGTATGGATTTGGATTCTCCAGGCAAAATAGCTGAGCTATCTTTGCCAAGAAAAGCCAAATGTCTGGAAATGCAGATGAATGGCTCATTTTAGGTCACGTTTATGGAGACGGACTGACAGAAGGGGAGAGTAGCCGTCGGTCAGGGCCCTGGCTAGGATTCATAATGACCCCGGGCCAGATTACCAGCCATCTGTACAGCGCTATAGATATCTGCAGACTGCTCCAGCGGCGGAGGGAGGAAACCTCGGGGACGGAAGAATGGAAGAGTGACCTTTGGGTGAATGAGTAAAGGGACAAGGCTCATAGGACAGACAGAGCGGGTGAGACGGACAGAGGCAAAGACAGAAAGAGAGAGGTGACTGACAATGATAGATGGAGACCCTCACAATCTGGAGGAAACGGAAGGAGCATGACTTACACCCAGCCATGTCCTACAGTATATCACTTATGCCTGCTTGGCACAGCCCAAGGCTTGGAGGAAGAGGAAAGGTGAAGGAGTCTGTCAGTTCCATCTTCTCGCAGGTGCTTTGGAGACAAGCCATTTGTCAGAGTTTGTCATTGGCTCTGAGGTTATCTTGCCTCTCTGATAGAAGATGATAGGAGGAACATCAGAGCTGTGTGTGTGTGTGTATATGACAGTGAGGTGTGTGGAAGTGGGGGGAGGGAGGGTTTCATTTGGTCTCTATATATAAAACATCCATCACACATCAGACGTGTAGGTGTCACCTAACCAGGCAAATCTAATGATGTGATCCTGCGGAGGTGAGGAGGAGGAAATCGATCTCGAAAAGTTGGGAGTGGAGTTTAACGCCACTCTGCTTTGCAAGAGCCACAAGCCGGCATCAGTCATTCAGAAACAACATGTTTATTTTGAATAAATGCAGTCTGCTGTACAGCCACAAGAGGATAACTTGATAAATATGTTGCTCTGCTGGCAGTGTAGGCAAAAATAAGCTGTCAAACAGCATTTATCTTTTATAAATGTTACATATAAAGTATATATGATACAAAATTGATTTGAAGCAGGTAGAATTGGAGCAAATATGATTAAAAAAGGTTATTTTTATAAAACACTGTCACTATATCCTGACAGTAGTGCATGAGACAGGTAATCTGAAGAAATCATGTGCTTCCGTGTCCTCCTGTGCTCCTAATGGCATCTGCAAGATTTCATAGACTGGAGGAAAACAACCAATCAGAGTCGAGCTGGAGTCTGCCGTCTCTCATTTTACAGCTA
Organism: Sebastes umbrosus; assembly: GCF_015220745.1. Classification (NCBI taxonomy): domain Eukaryota; kingdom Metazoa; phylum Chordata; class Actinopteri; order Perciformes; family Sebastidae; genus Sebastes; species Sebastes umbrosus. Next base: position 22,206,438 of record NC_051270.1, read on the forward strand.
AACAGTACACTATAAGGTGTTTCTGAAAACATTTGAGGGGAGATAGGCATTACAGTAACAAAATATTAAATCATATTTGATCAGCGCTGCCTAGTTTGACCTTTTGATCGGAGTTCGCGAGGGATTGACAGCTGCCTCCGTTGAATGAACAGCCAATAGGAATGCCCTCTCCCTGAAATGACCTGTGATTGGTCAAAGTCTCCCTTCACGGGCTAGATTTTATAAAGCCTGAAAACAGAGCTATGAGGAGGTGCAAAAAGTCTAGTTATCTCTCAGAGCATTTGAATTACAATATGCTGAAAGGTTATTAAACTTCCTGTCTACTGCAGGTTTAATAGGTAAAAAAATTTGATGGGATTTTAATTTAACTACAGAACCATTTGTGAAGTGCTTGTTGGTTTGCTCCATTGGATCAAGACCAGGAGCTTCATGGTGGCCAGTGGCAAGTGTTAGTGTAAAAAAGTGACCTGTCGCTCTAAACCACTGATGTGGTTCTATGTTGATGTCAGGCCTTACAAAGGACCCCCTATGACCGCACTGTCTGCAGAAGCATGATGTCCCCTGGAATGATTGGCGACACCAAAGCTGTCCAAACACATTTCACGGTCATGCTTCAACTTTCCTGACATAGCATGACAATGAGAGGCATCTGACGTGTCTCACCAACATGTACAGTAACTGTCGAACATGACTGCATGTACAAGAATATGACTGTCACTGCTGTTGCAAGCCCAACTCCCCTGCTGGCAGTCAGACCCGCTGTTACTTTACTATTCAATGCAATAACGGTGACGGGTATTTCGCTCATCACCATGGGAGCGAGCGGTGTCCAACTGCTGCAATCCTCATGTGTCATGCATGTCTGTCTCATCTCTCTCTGAGGCAGCCTTTGCCACGAGCAGCTTTAGTCCTCCCACTTTCTGCTCATTACAGGATTATATTTACACAAATACAAAGGGGACTTTTTGGCATCATTAATTCAGTTGGAAAAAAGCGCACCTTATTGGAATTAACATTAAAATATTATTAAACCCAAACAGAGCAATGGACATATGGATAACAGACTCCCACAGACACTGGCAAAATGATTACAGAAATATAATGCAGTGGTTCAGCTGTCTCTAACATGGCATAGTGCCCGAGAACAGGTTGGCTCCTATTCTCCAAAATAAAATAATAAAAACTATGACCTTGAATTAGCTGGGGTTGGCTCTCTGGCGCAGCCGACATGAAGTCTAAAATTACTGCTGGGGGGTCAACGAGGGCCCCTGTCGAGGGAATGGAGAACCACAGGCCGTGTTTTGCCTTGCCAGTGAGGTGGAGGAGAAACAGTCAGTGACAGACGAGTGAAAGATAAAGAGTGTGACTGTAGTAGAGAATCTGTCTCTCTTTGTATTTTCCTCTGTCCAGGCTGGCCATGAAAAGCCAAGGACAAGTCAAGGTCACACTGAGCGAGCATTACAAATATTAAAACCTGAAAGCTAGAATAGTAAAATCCGAGCGCTCGTTCATTTCTTTTATGGAAATGGCAAGCAATCCTCCTGTCCCATTACTATTAATTGGGTCAGAAGGATGTAAAGAATATCACATATTTTGTAGTGATTATATCACAGGGTAGATTGAACTGTAAAGTGGTGACATAAAAAGGGGAAAATAGATTTAGACAAGTTTGAAAATGTAGAATTAATTTCAACATGGAACCCGATTTCCCTACAAAATATGAGCACTAAAACAGAGTAGCATCAAAGTTAGTTTCTGGAGCAGATTTATATCACTAAAGATACAACATAGAATAGCATAAATGTTTTTGTCATGAATACTTCAACAAACACAAATATTACGTGGCAAAAATGCAACGAATGAGGTGGATTTTCTGAGCTTTCGCACCACGAATAAAGGCATCAACCAATCAAGTTCTGCGGAACGGGTTGAGTTGCACCTATATTTATGAAACGACAACACGGAGGCTCCGTAGGCCGAACCAAGACGGCAAACTTTAATACACCTTTCACCACCAACTCCCTGAAGATGCTTATAATTTCACAAGTGGCTATTAGCAGTGATCTTTGTGAATTGGACTGTTGTTGCAATGAGGCTCATTTTTATAGAAAGGGGCCATTTAGTGCCAAATGAATGCATATTACCCAATTCAAATACGTGCAAAAAGAACAGGAGCATGCTATTTGCTTGGCAGCACAGTTAGTTTCACCCTTTGCGGGTGCTTTGAGAATTGCATGGTTTATTTCTGTTTTATTTGTACAGGTTTAACAGCCGCAAGAGCAGCGCAATCCTTTTCTGAATTTGCCCCTCAGTGTTTTTAAATCGTGCTCTTCTCTGCTCTTTACAGAGCACAGTGTTGGGATGCAGTTCATAGTCTGAAATATTCATAAACAGAAAACACATGTAACATGTCGTACCCTTAAGAAGAGGAGTTATGATTAGTTGACATGGCTTTGGCAAAAATTCAAAATAGCCTACAGAAATTAAGTCCAATATCTTGACAGATGCCTTCAGCACAACATCTTCGTGGCCTCTGAACCCAACATGCCAAAGGTCATGTTAACTCCAGATGGCGAAGAGATAATTTAGATGATTTCTTCATCTGCAAAATGGACTATTATGTTTTTCTACAATATCTGTAGTTCATGTCTGTCAACAGAATATGGTTTTATTCAAATATATAATAAATCTCCATCGCTGTAGAAGTGAAGGCTCCTTATCAGCAGTCCCCATTTGTTGACCTCAATTATTATGCTATTGGCCGCTGCCTGATTGACACTTGTATCTATCACTTGTCAACCCACATGCTAAATACTAAATTACATATTTATTACCCAGCTTACTTAGCAGAAATACGATCAATAAGAACAAACACGACAGCAAGAAAAGCACCCATTTTTTTTAAAGGTGTTGACAAGGACACGGCAGGCAACACTTGACCTTGTGATGCTTTCCACACCATCACATGGTCTCCTCCAACATCCACTCCACAGCCTCCTTTCTGCCTGTCCTCTCTGAACATGGCTCACTGAAAGACGGCAAGCTTAACCTATCATTGAGTCCATAACCTTTGACCTCTGTGACCGTGTAGAGCCGCTGAGGTATGGTTGAATTTCAGCACATAAATGAATCGAGGTTAGAAGGGCGTTTGGCTGTAAATGGTGTCCGTGTGGAAGATCACAGGGCAAATGAGCATGACCGGCCCTTTGCCAGCCATCTAATTACTTAACAATGGCAGGGAAAAAAAACACCCAAAGACACACGCTCCAGCAATTTGTCAGGGGTGGAGAAGCACAAAAATTTAGAGAATTCAAATCTTCCTCTCAGACAACATGAGGATATAAACAACTGTAAACGGATGCTGAAGCTGTCATCAAGATTTTAAATGTTTTTCATCGAGTTCCTCTCAAAGGAGCAATAATTCATATCTAAGAAGAGGTGATATTGGAGTGTCACAATGGCTTCAATAAAATCGCATCCCCCTGAAGCTATCGGCAGTCTATCTTCATTACAGTCAAGCACTCTCATGAACCCTGCCTCTGTTGATATCACCTTTCATGAAAGAGCCTTTCCTCATTGTCTCTTTTCATTTTTGTTTATTCATTGTTAATAGAGGCCCCAACACTCCAGTGGTCACAGATATTCTCAAAGGTAAATAAAAGCACAAAAAAAGGCCTGTACGTTTGAACGCCGTCCCAACAATATGCACAATATGCATTATCTGTTATTGCTGATGATGTGAGCTGAAATTAACAATGCTTTAGGAAATATGAGGATGTTTAGAGGAGCCAGTGATTTATGCTGATTACCGGAGAGTCTCGCTCATCAAATAAACACTGTTGACCATAAGGAACAGGAGGATATTATGAGCGTATTGATATCATGTCAAGTGTAAGCCCCTTAAGCTATTGTATCTGCTTGAATGAGGCTGCATTTTTCACGCCTGAACAGATTAAGTATTGGCAGGTATCTTACTTTGAGTTGTGAAATTGAGTTTGACTCAAAGACGTTTGGCTTGATCCATAACACCCCAACACACACACACACACACACACACAGATACATGTACACACTATTAGCATATAGCTATAATCTAATACATTTGGTACATTTTATGTTAAACCTGGATAACAGCAGTACGGTGCTCCCTTTTAGTTTAAGTTAAGGTAGGCCCATTATTAGGATTTAGGTCACTTTCACACCTGTAGTTGGGTTCATTTGGTCCAGACCAAAAGAAAAATTATACATTGTTGCATTTTACTTCTGGTCCGGTTCCTAATCACAATGCCTCTTTACAAACAAACCAGAGGAGTAAACATGAAGTTACAGACTGACAGGTAACTCACTGATTGGACTGTTTTAGCGATTGTCATCCTGCATCATCTCGACCCACGTGGGTGAGTTTCAGAAGTTTATGCAGCACTTAACGCAACGCTCCCAGAAGACTACTGCAAATGCAGAGTCCGAACGTCCGGTAACGCACAGACGCGCGCATGATCGGTGTACTGTGGGATTGCTGTCAGACACTTTTTAATGGAGTTAATGAACTAACAAAGTACACTGAGTCGGATACAAGCACAGCAGTTTTAACATCTTTTGACCTATTAATCAGGGAAAATACCTGAACTGACGTACTTCTATACGTGGCCTTCAATACAGATTGTGGTTGCAATCCTGTGATTGCTTTGTTTGTTTTCAAACCACAATGGAACAGAGACCACCTTTTTTTTTTTTCGTAGTTTGTTTTAACCTTACCAAACAGGTTGGTGTGAAAGCACCCTTACACTCAATTCTCCTGTCCTCAAAGACGTATGGTGCAAACCAAAAGTATGCAATTCTCATGGCTCTCCTCGTCTATGATGCAAGCATAAATTCAGTGATAAAACCTACCAACCTCTTTTGTTGGTCAATTTGACTGTAATATAAATCACTCAAGCAAGAAAACGTCCCGGTGCAATTTATGCAACAACGCTGTCGGGATGTTTCATGATGCTCAGAGCGGAGAATTCCTCAGGGGATACCTGGAGGAACTATCGTCGTCTACCTAAAACTGTCTCTGCAGCGTTCTGTTTAGCCTTTCACCTGATATCATTTAACTTTCGTCTCACATTGGACGGCGGGTCTCCTAGAACAACCGCAAAATGCTGACCCAAATGTGCAATCCTCTCCCACTCTCATTCAGCATCATTTGCCCTCTGTGGTTTATTTATGATGCTGTATATTTCAATCTGTGGCTAACTGTGGGGGCTGGCAGGATGTAGACATGAAGCTCTTTCATGTGTGCATGATTTCATGATGACTGCGGTTTACATTAGGAATCGTGCGTTGATAGTGTACACAGTGAGTAGATTAGAGGAAATCCTGTGCTCTATAGCATCTGGCTTTTGCATACACAGCTTTGTAATGGTGACCAGCCCACGTGACTCTACCTACTTATCCCCGTGCTTTGATTATGACCTTCCTCCTAGCTGCCGCGGGTATTTAACACCCTACTTGACATGTTGTAGCAGTCGTTGCACTTCGGTTGATGCTCGACCCTGCTCCCCACCACCACAAGAGTTTCCTGTCCGTGGTCTCGGAGGATCTGCTACTCTTTTATGATGCTGTCAGGCCTGTGAACGTGTGGATCTAAGCGACAGAGTGCAGCCTCATGGCGGTTTGTCATTGGACCTGTGCCTTTTTCAGTGGATTCATGGTTCATGTCACTTCTAGTTTTAATTGTCTTTTGATAAAATTTTGCATACACTTCATTTTTGATAGACAGTGCTTTAACCAAGACAGGCAAAGATGAGTCACTTGAATTGACAGGTGTCTGATCAATTGGACAGTTTTGACAGGGTGACCTGTCAACCTGCCACAAGATAAAAAAGTTTATCATGATGACTCACATTAATAAATCATTCTGTGCCAAAAAAAAAAAGGGATTGTGTAGAAACCAGCACAGTGGAGCTCGATGCTTGATGGAATTGGATAGAATCACCAAAACAACATGGAGGAAAGCCCTTGCTGTGTCCAGGCAGCCCTGCCTTCATGACCCAACAGCATTATTGTTATTGTGACCAGAATTCAAAGCTTGATTTGCATAATGTGGTTCTCATGATTAGTGAAATGGTCTAATAATGGAAAATGTCATGAACTGTATGTGATAATGTGAGGAAGTCCCCTGATAATGATCCATTTTGGACGGAATGGGTTGGTTACATTATAATCATCTTTTGGTTGTGGAAAAAAGTCTAATTTGTAATTTTTTGCTTAAGCCAATTATTTTGTTTACGATGCTGTCCATTTTCAGCTTCGAGACGGGAGTAAAGGAGAAAATTAGATGGTTGGGGTTGAACAACAACATTGGTTTATTTAAACTATGACCACGATTACCTAACCCTATACCATGTTTTTATTATTGTAACCATGACAACAAAGGCCCCATGATATTAACAAAGCAGTAATTTTGACCAAAACCCTGATCTTTCCTAAAACCTAATATAAACAAGTCCTGTTTTGCTTAAATCAAACCTTAACCATAGTAGTGTTGTCACATTATAAAACTTACAGACAAATGATGTCCTGCCAGTAGGTGCGTCAGATCAGAAAACGCTTCTATGTGTGTCGTTATAGAGGGTAGTTACAAACAACGTATTTTGTCATTTCATTTGGAGGACTTGTTGGTACTGACAGTCCGGTTTCAACACAAATTCCAACGTATCCATGATCCCATGCCAGCAGATCCAACCGCAGTAAGGGGACACTAGTCAGTTACTGTCTGTCACATAAACATAATTGTCTACATTTAGGATCTGAAAAAATGACTGCTTAAAAAGGGACATGTTAGCAGTTAGCAGTTGGCTCGAATTCAGCCATAGGGAACCCCAGAACCGGGGCTCTGATCCCGGGGGACTGTTGCTCTCTGTAGCCTGATCAGCAAACTTTCTGTCGCTGCCCACTGTGACTCCCAGCGCTGAGGGTTTTTGCCGGCCGTACCAGAGCTGCCACTGAAGTTCGTCCCCCAAAGGTGCCGTACACCCCCCCTGAATCAAGCTCAGAGTGGTGACACTCACTAAACAAGCTAATACATGATGCCGTATCTGAGAAACAATAAAATGCAATTTAGCTGACCAACTGTGGTGTGACAAACACGGCCTCTCAGTCTGATCACTTAGTTTGGATCTCACAGGTAAGACCTAATGGCCTGAGTGTTTTATCCTTTGGTGCACTGCAGGAATTGTTATGTTCAGTCAATGGCCTGATGCGCTCAAACTGCTGCAGACCAAATTGAATTAGTCAAAGATCCGTCTTACAACTTAATCAGATACACTTTCAGGCCGCTAATTAAGAAGAATAATTACATATGCCTGTCCCTTGTGGGGCAGACTACTCCTAAGCGTGTGTTTTAGAGGGACTATTATTAATTATGGTGGCTAAGGACTAAAATGATTATGGCTTTCTGCATTGTCATGTCAAGTGTGGCATGACTGAGGAAATAATTGTTTTGATCTGCTCCGTTGCGTTCAAAATCTCAAGTCATCCTGATAAACAATTCAGGAACGTCATGCTATAATTGTCTTCTATAAGTTTTCCCTCAAAAGTGTCTCACTTAAATTGAGCGGAAAAGTTTCCTTCCCACCCCCATCTGCTTTTTCATGCTCATTATTTTAACTCCCTAATCCTGGCCTATATTATACAACTGTGACAAGGGCTGATCCACACTGAATCCCTGAAGAGGTTGAGTGAACCTCTGCTGGATTGTGGGATCTGGAAGATAGCACTTGGTCTATATCAGGTATCTTGACGATATGTAGGCAAGAGAAGAGGTGCAGAAACCTTTGTGAACATTGGGATTGTGCTCTCTTCAAGTGTAATAAATTTACTTCTAGATTGATTGAGTGAATTAAGTTGAAGTAGATCACAAAAGGATTTACTAAGGAACCATATTTGGTGTAAAGAGGGGAGCCAACCCTTAGTTTGTCGTTGTGGCTGGTGTTTTAACTAGAGACCATCGCAAGATATTATTAATGATTTCTTTGAATTTTGACTTCTTTGAACTTTTTTCGACATACTACTACTACGTATTATATTATGGGTTTTTTTATGACTTTTTATGACATACTACTAATGACCTTTACTTTTTTCAACATGCTATACTATGACCTTATTCGGCATACTATACAATACGTTTTTAGACATACTTTACTATGACTTTTTTGACTTTTTTGACTTTTTTGACATACTATACCAACTGCAATAATAAAATAAGAGAAGTTTAAAATGTTATTCATCTCAAAATAAACCACATCTTTTTGAGCACTAGTTAGCCCCTCAGCTCAAGAACATCCTGCTCCCTATGAGCATGTATGATGTACTATGTGATGTACTGTATTTTCAAAATACAGAGTGGGATTGCCAGAAATGTAAGTCCTAAGAGTTTCTATTATAATTCTGGATTTCTTTCTGCATGCCTCTAGCTGCAAAGTTATCATTAACAAACTCATTCCTAATGCTTTACTTTGCATGGTTCTCTCTGTCTCCTGGCAAACACCTGTCTTCTGTGTGAAATTAACTTTTCTAAACTTCTGTAAAATGGAAGATGTAATAAGTTTAGCGATGTGTTGTGGCATGAGGTGACAGTAAATCTCGTATAGCAACACTAAAGAGATATATAGGTCGCAGTAAGGGCACATGTAAATGATTTGTGTGAAGAATTAGATTTGTAATGTAACAAGACACAACACAGACATCCTTTTCTCATCACGCATAATTGCTTCGGGCATATACTCTGTAATACGCTTATAAGATTAAGACTCGCAGAATGAATGTGTCATCTGCAATTCAGAAAGAGATGGACATTTTCTTTATTAAGCATGACGATATAAGTCACAAAAGTTGAGTCATTCTGCAAAGCATTCTCAAATGCACAAACTTATATTGCTAAATTTCTCACTCTTTATCTCTTTTTACATATTCAAGGGTTTTTTTCAAGTCGCTGTGTCTCCCTACCTGTAGGCAGCACAAAGAGAGGAAGGCATATAACAAAAGTATGAGATAGAAAACCGATAACCATCAGTGCTTCACAGATGACACGTTGGTATGGGCACTGTAGATACAAGCACCTTCTTCCTGCTCCTGAGTGCCATTCCATATATACCTCTGTTAGAGCAGCGAGCGATCAATAGAGTCACGCAGATAAGAGCTCTCCTCATCTGATAAGGCTCTTGAAAAATCAGGGCTTTTTACCTAAAGTCTAATCATGGATTAGATACATTTTACATTTTTTTTAGATACATTGGAGATAATATGGGGTTGCCATGCCATTCTTTACTCGTACTTTTTGCTATTGTGTGTGCATTGATATTTCTTTTTCCTCAACATTGAAAGCTGTAATTAAGGAATAAAAGAGGTGACGGCCGTCTTTGGCATTACAGAAATCTGCTATCAATCATTTATCCTGAATCAGTGCAGGCATATTCAAAACTGTTTTTTTTTTAATCCAAAGACTAGCTAACACAAAAAAGTATGATATTATTATCATCACCAGGGCAAAATTATAACCAGCATCTACTGACAGCTGAAAAGAAAAGATAGTATTTTATTCTGAAATCACGTCCAGCTATACCCGGTCTCACGGGAAGGTGAATAAATAGCACATTACACTGATATTCTTTGTGTCATGAGGATGCATTTTATCCTTTTTGCTTGTCATTTGTATGCCGCCATGCAACAAACAGTAGTTAGGTTTAGGCAACAAAACCACTTAGGCTTAGGAAAAACGTCATGGTTAGGCATAAAATAACTACGTAAACTAGGTAAAATATGTACGGATACAACATAACATAACTACGGGAAACACTTGACAAACTTCACTAAACAACACGTGACAAACGTCACTAACGTAACTTGCAAAACAAAACATCCGTCACCTGGTTGAAAGTTGTGTTTTTATCCTACGCTTTTCATTCTAAGTCACTATTTCTGAGCGTATATTTACGTGGATTTGTTAACATTGGACTCAGTACAGACTACATGGCATACAAATGACACGTCAAAAGCAAGAAAGGTAACAGTCCTCCGGCTTTCAATCGGGCAAACATGGCAGGCCTGCTGTTTGTTTTCTCACAGTGACGTAATAAAACACTTTGAAAACCTTATGGAGGAGTTGTCAATTTGCCATTGCACTCCTCTTTGAAATTCTCTTATTACTTTTGAACTCATGCATAGAATTCTACTACTAGTTGATTACTGCTGTGCACTTGATTTGTTCAAGTTTTTCAAAACATTAAAGGAGTTGTCATAGCAATTTGCATGAATGTATGTTGTATGTGAAGCCTACGTAACCAACAGTTTAAATAAATTGCTTTAGAATATACATTCAAATTATATGCAAAATTGCAATGCAATGCAAATTTGATGCAAAAAGAGCTCTGATATCGGAATTACATCGGCAGATAGAAAAAAAGTGGATCGGTTCATCTTTAGGTTGTGTAATTGCACACTAAATGCCTTACTCATTATTGTAGCATTGTACGCCTTTTCGTGCAAATGCGCTATGTCCAAAATGGCACAACTGCCACTGTGTTAAAATGTAGTATGAAATAAAAAATAAATAAAATAAAATATACGTACCATATACACATTGTGTGTTTACATTTTTTTTTTTAATAAGGGGTGATTTACAACATGACAAGGAAGTAGGCTACATGACAACCACAATCACCTGAATTGTTATTGACCAACCTGTTTTAACAAGCAACTTCCAATCATGTATTGACAAATTTATATGTCACACAAATCAGTTGTTTACTTCATTAAATACCTGGGAGTCCCTTCCAGGCATTAGAACTGATGAAGAACCTTTGATAAAATGTCGAAAAGTCTCTCAATCTACTACTACAGTCCGGTAGATGGTTTCATTTCAACCCGACTTCATTACAAGCCTTTTCCCAAGAGACAACGGTGATGGAGCACTACTTTCTTTATTCTCTGTTGCCTTCATTTAGTCCTCCGTTGTTCCTAACAAATACGTGTCATTTGAATAGCTGCACAATTGCAAACCACGTAAATCAATAAACACACCATACAAGAAGAGTTGCCATCATAACTTAAACTGGGCTCTCATTCATTTTTATAAAAAATCCATATACTCTTTTAAAGGGATGCAGAGAAATTACTTCATTACTACAAATTCCAGTTATCGATGCATAATGCATATGTTCCCATCGCGGGTTAAGAGTCTCAACCACAAACATGTGGCAACTACTCATCAAGGTTTCAGGTCAAGAACATTCATAACAGAAGGAAGACGAGGCCAGACAACAAAACGTTTTCTGTGTACAAAAGATGTTTCGTGTCAAGGTTTTTTTTTTTTTTGGTGACCAATTATTTGTGAAAGTCTGAGAATGAGGCAGAACGGTCCTGTTGAAAATGTATGTGTAGTACTTTGGGAGGTTTAAATTGGTTTAAAGTGGATTTATAACTGGAGGTCACCAAACTGTGTCCACCCAGAGAAGAAACTCATGTCAGCTATAATAAATCCAGAAGGCGAATCTCATTATGTTCAACCTTGTCACTGGATCTCAGCTTCTATACAGCATAGTTATTATGAAACAGTGACAGACTGTGTATAATGTTTAAAGCCAAGTTAATACACTGGCAAAAGATGAAGGTTCATGGTCAAGTGCTTTTCATCTCTCCACTTACGTAAGCCTAAATGTTCCATTTACACCATCATTTACACCATCTGTCTGTCACAGAAAGCAAACTGTTGTTAAGGTGCACAACGATGTATACAGAAATGTAATATTTGTTCTTGACAGCGCAGTAATGACATTTGCGTTGTTGTTAAGGGCAGATTTTCAGAACAATCTGGAGTGCCTCTCATCACACACAGTGGTAGCATTATGGGAGTGAACTTAATACATTATGTTATTAAAGTATTGCACTTATCAATGAACCATGCTTTGCCATTGTTCAATGAGTCATAGGTAATTGTCTTAGCCCCAGCAGATGCTAATAAAGAAATGTGTATGTTGTTTTGCCAGTAATCAACACCCCTGAACTAAACTATCCATGCCCCATAAAACATAAACCTGTCACAGGGACATTTATCTTTTTAATCATCATCCCTTTGCCAAATGACACCGTAATGAAATGTTCATATTTTTCCATTTTTTATTTTTTCCTCCTCAGCCAGAAGGTGCGCCAAGTTGTCTCTGTGACCATCTGTGTGTATCTTTTCTGAGGGTCACCATGGTGAGCAGAGAGACAGGATGTGTTAGAGGGAGGGTTTCAGTGGCAGACATAATGTGGTGTTACCACACTCCTACAATGTTGAGGAGGTTTGCTGCTCACTGGCAATGAGATATGATGGTGAGGAGACAAGATTCATTTGTGATTTTGGCAATTGACTATACTCTAGCACCAAAGCATTTTGATGTTGATTAGTCAGTGATGACAACCTCTCCTAATGTCGAGGATGAAGTTGAGGCTGTGTGAAAGGTTGGTATTACCAAGCAATGCTCGGTGAGAATGAGGGTGCTGTAATTTATCAATACAATGTGCAGATCCTTTTTGTAAAATAATTAGTTTTAACTGTGCGTCATATCTTTTTTTATTTGTGAAAAATAGAATTAAAAGTTTTCTGATTCTGCTCTTTTATGACGAACATTTCCAGAAGAATTAAATGTTCAGACAAAGGCTGTGATATGTCTAAATAATAAAATAATCATTTAACTAGTAAGAATATTTGGCCAAAATTATGTAAAATTGCTTAGTTTTAAGTCAAAAGGAGGACCCCCAAACCCAATATCTCCTAGTATCTTTTATTCACTGTCGAAATTCAGAATGAGTCTCTTTATCCTGCTGCATAATATATAAGCATCCTGACTGGGACACTGCTCCTAAAACCTGAATGATACCCTACTATAGGCTATAAATAACACAGGAAAGCACTTTAACTATTACCACTATGTGTAAATATACAAACACACCACCTTAACCCTGTAATGTTCCAGTTGGAATATTATTGGAGTATTATAGGCCTAATAGAAGATGCATAGCCCAAGTATAATAATACAGCAATAAAATCACAGCTGATTATGACTGACACAGTATAACATGCTAATGAATAAATAGGGATAAGTCGCAAGAGACTGCTGAAACCGGCTGATACACACACACCAATATGTGAATATGAGAGTACTTGCATTTATTTTTTAAGCACTGTTACCAAGCACTAACCAACACATATTAGAGCCTGTTGTCAATATGGGTCATGAATGTCATGATAGTGCATTGTGAGATTGGGAAAACACAGCATTACGATTTATGTGGTGTCACTATGACAACAATACTGTTTTGGTTGTCCGACCTTATCTTAAGTTCTTTTTCACATGTTTTGTCCTGCAATTCAAAACTTTGAGTGCACACGAGCAGTGAGTGTCTCTACAGACTAAAATGTGCTTGCTGTACTCAGTCAAACAGGATGAGCATATTCAACCTGATGGGGGGCTATCAGTGTACATGTAATTGGGCAGCAGCAACCGTGCCCCTCATACGCTCTTCAGCTGGTAAAATGACAGTCAAGGATCACTTTTATCTGATGACACGCTGATCAAGTGCTGCCCGTTCTGCCCTAGCTTGGTCATCACAGTTAATCCTCACTGGCTCTTCTCTATGTGCCAAGAACACTGCTGGGATTGCACATAATTGTATTGTGCAGACTGCCGTGTTTTGTCAGGTGAGAGATGGCAGCAGTGATGAATGCACTTTCAGCGGTACTTCCTGATGACAAAGACGACTCGATGCTGCTCAAAAGAACCAAATGACACCCTCCAGAGCAGTTGCCTCTCTCATCAGTGAGGCCTGACTTTTTGTTGCTTTCACAGAGGGGAGGACCAGCAATTTGTGCTGCAGCATCTTACATCGAGAGCCTTCAAGGCACAGTCTGTGATCCAAATGTAAAACATGGGCAGAAACACCATCTGAATTCAAAGCAAAGGAAATAGATCCTGCTACCACTGCCAAACTGATTGACAGGTCAACACATGAATAAACGTTATCTAACTATCAATGAAAGAATCTCTGTCTATCTGTGGGTATGTCCTTCTCATATCTCGAGAACCATTCATATGATCTACTTCACAGTTGGTGGGTGTATTGCTGGTGACCGAAGGACGTGTATTGTCAAAGATGGTGCACTTTGGACATTTTAATAAACCATTAAATTAATTAGTTTTAATAAACTTTGAATAAACAAACGAACAGGTTCTGTGCAGCAATACCTCCACTAATTGAAACCTTGCTCTACTTTATAACCGCAGTGGTTATGTCAAAGCAAGCGACTAATACGCGTATTTGGAAATGATTACATCCTCTAAGTTTATTTCACTAGTGTTTACGACCATGAGTAACTGTACTTGGGTGTGTTTTACCCCTGAACTAGACTGTATTTCACCGGCGTTTTTAAGTAGCCAAGATGGGTGTGTGACGCAGCTATGCCATGGCAGGTGTATTGCTCAGGACCCAAGGAAGCGCAGTGTCAAGTGTGAAGTTGTCTGTTTAAGCGGTTCTCAAGAAAACAGCAAGCAGCATTCTGCATGTCGTCCGCAGCAGGACTTCACTCATCATTGTGTCATATCATTGTATAAGGTCTTATATACGACACCTCATCTTAACCTCCGGTTAATCAATAGTTGCTTACTCCTCAAACTAGTTACAGGTAATGCCCTATTTTATCCTTACACATAAACATTATGAAACCAAAGTCCAACAAATGACCAGTACACGCAATCTGCCAGGGGTCTTAGCAATAGGAAAGTACAAATGATGAATCAAGAATGCTTTTCACTTTTACACTGCAAGCAGCACATCCTGGGGCCAAGCAATCGGCCCGATCCAAACGGGCATGCGGTCACGCCCCGAATGGGCACTGCACTAGGTGTTTTCAGTGCTATGAAAGGTTTGTCAGTTATCAGTAATGTGTAAACACAACAGTAAAGCAGTCATATATTTTCAATTATGAAAAGATGAGAAATGTTCAATGCCTTTTCCCCCCATTTAGTCAACTGCAGACACTGTAACTTCTTTCAATTATTATTGAATTTTGTACTGCTGATAAGCAGGCAAACATTCCTACAGATGTTCTTGCATGAGATTTACCTTCATTGTTGAAAGTTTATCAGATGTAAGATTGCACCCTTTGTTATTGCTACTCTTTGCTGTGAGACTTTCCTTCAGTCTGTTGTAGGTACTCAATTTCTCAGACAAAAGTGGTTGTTGAGACTGTAGACTGTCTCCCTTGGATTACCATACTGATTAGCTTTCTCTCCAACAAGTGTAATACTGACTATTTCATGATAACATAATCTTTCCTTGGAAAATTTCAACTCATCATTCAGTCAATGCCTCTTTCAGAACTAATGTTATATTTCTAATATTTTAGTAAATGTGTTATCTCCAAAAAGCGGTAGAGAAGTAGATGGGGTGGGGGGTATAGGGTGTCACTGTTAGTTGGCCAGGTCATGGTTGGGCCTGAGGAATGCAGATTGTTTTGGGTGCTCTGCACCATTGCTGCTCAACCTAAGTGCGGCCCTTGACATGATTGATCATGGCAGTCTGGATGATAAATTGAGAAATGGCATTGATATCTGTGGGACTGTCTTGGACTGTCTTGGGTTCACACAGCCCATCCTTATACAAATGTTAGTCTACATTACAATAGTGAAATGTACATATTACAAACAATTGCTTTTGGGGGGCGTAGTGGACACCAAAATGCCATATTTGTAATAGGAAGTGTAGATGAGGTAAATCCAACAAAATGCTTTTCCATATGGGACCTACCCTCCCATTTCAGCCCAGTATGAAGTACATCTTGGTATAAAGCATGCCCTTTATGTAGCAAAGGGAAAAATGAGGATGTAGAATTTTCAGTAGTTGATGGACATGTACTTTCGATTTTTACACCGGAGACTGGAGTTTGTGCCCCATCTCAGAGGCATATTTGGTAAATGATGGTACCCATTTGAAAAGGCCCAAAGTCTGCTGTGCAAAACAAATTAATCTTACAATTCAGGGCCAGGTTCAACCCGGGACATTGTGCTCCCCTAACTACCACTGCACCAGGGAAATTACTCCGTATTTTCTTTTGCCTCTTTGTCTTAGTTGAGTCATTTACTGTCTGCCTGATCTGTAACTTGCTGCCTTGTTTATTTTGTTAATTAAGTCACTGTCTCATGCCCTGAAAGATAAAAGATCAGACTTTGTCAAATCTTCCTTTTAAGTGTACCAAAATACGCTCACAAAAAAACAATTATTAGTGCCCCATCGCTTTATATGTTCACTAATGCGTTTCTCCTTCGGCTTTTTGCCATCTTTTTATCAGCATCAAAAAGACCCAACGCCATCTGTTTTCTCTGAGGCTGAGGGACAATGGATGGTTAGATGAGATGGTCCTTAGAGCCAGCTTTTTTTACCTCCTCCATAGTCTGTGTGAACTGTTTTATATCTATCAACCCTGGCATGCTTGTTTTAAATTAAACACAAATAACTTTTAATTTACTTCTACACTTATTTCAGAAGGACTTATCAACATAAAAAACACAATGGTAATAGAAAGTTGCAAACAAGCTGAATTACCAACCCAGTCTCATGGGAAAGGGTATAAATAGCACAACATTACAAAGACATTCTGTGTGTCATGAGAACGCATTTTAGCCTTTTGCGTGTCATTTATACACCAAACAACAAAACTGCGG
Organism: Sebastes umbrosus; assembly: GCF_015220745.1. Taxonomy (NCBI): domain Eukaryota; kingdom Metazoa; phylum Chordata; class Actinopteri; order Perciformes; family Sebastidae; genus Sebastes; species Sebastes umbrosus. The sequence goes on from NC_051270.1 coordinate 22,223,183, forward strand.
TAACAGCCGCAATTAGGTTTAGGCAACAAAACCACTCACTTCGGTTTAGGCAACAAAACCACTTAGTTAGGTTAAGGAAAAACATCATGGTTGGGCTTAAAATAAATATGTAAACTAAACATAAATATGTATGGAAACAATGTAAACATCACTTAAAAACATGTCATTAACGTAACTTACAAAATAACTCAACATCACTTTGGGACATGAAGACCGGGCTTGAACATTAGCCTCCTGGTTGAAAGTCCTCTATTTGTTGGTCCTGCCCACCATAAGTGGTCACTTTCACTTTTTATTTGATCATAGCATATTTATGCAGATGCGTTTACATTGCAGTCAATACAGACTACGTGGCGTACAAATGGCACAATGAAAGCAAGGATGGCGTTATTATGGCACGCGAAATGACTTGTGATTACCTTTTCATTCATAAACAATGTAGTGCGACTGGGCTGGAATTAACCACCCGCGTGGGGCATATGCAACAGTTTGTATGATATCTCACGAAAAAGTCATTCCTCCTTTTTCATTCGTTTTCCTACAAATGTACATGTTAATTTCCGCTCATTGCATGCATGAAATCTTTTTAAAAAAAACGTCCGTCATCACAGGAAACAACTTCCTTAGGTTTAAGCAAGAAAGCTACTTAGGCTTGGGAAATGATGGAATTGGTTAGGATCAGGCGACAAAACTACTTAGTTTAGCAAAAGATCATGGTTTGGCTTAAAAAAAACTCTGGAAGTGGCGTTACTTAAGTATGTAACTTACGTGACAAATAAATCAACGTTGACTTCAGGTTTCACGTGGGACATGAACGCTGGTCTCCTGGGTGAAAGTCCGGTATTTTTTGACCCACCCATCCACCCCGTCCTCCTCCGTACACGGCGTTCACCTCTATTTATATTTCCTGGTTCATGATTACGGTAATTACACACAAACTAATTTCCTTGTATATACACAAATTACAGTGCATTACTTTTCGTAGGTATAGCTATGAACAGTGTATGAGACCAGCCTGGTAAATGACAGTTTACTGAGTTGTCGTATTTAATACACCATAGTGGTCCAATTTGATTTTTCACACAAATTTCACTTTATATTCAAATCAAATGAGTCACATGTTCTTGTAATTGTGTCACTGAAGCAAGTGACAAGTAATACTCGTACATGTGCCCGTGTAAGACTTGAAAATTAGGTGGATTTACAAAAGCTGTGGTGGTGCTGCACTGTTTCCAACCCACACACACACACACACAGGACTCACTCCGAAATGTACTGGGCTCAAAAAGTGGAAGGGGGTGTAACAGTGGGAGGTACCAGAACCGCACAGAGAGCAAAATCCACTACGCTCTGCTGTACCTGCTGTGATAGTTTTGCAGGGAAATTATGACGTCTGGTTAATTAGAACATATTATTCAGCATCCCAGTAGTGTTTTGACATCCGGTTCATTAGAACATATCATTCAGTAACAAAATGCAGTTTTGATCACACCTGTTGCAGCAATCTTACTTACAATATCAAATGTATCCATCAACTGAGACATGTTTTCCCCATGCTTCATGAATAAAGACATTACTCACTCCCATGTAGTCGCTGATTAGCTGCAAAATGTCATCCACTTTCTTAGGTGTAAAATGGCCGTTTTTTGTCTGGAATGTACAGGTTTGTTTCACTTGGTTGCTTTGGAAATTAAAGACCAAAGCAGTGCCAGCATACTGGCAAAAAGTCTCTGCTCTTCTCTGCAGAGAAATGGGCAGAGAAAAGATTTTTTTTTCTTCGTTTTTCACATTGAGTGACTCAATTTCACGCTCCATTGGCATATCTGGGGTGACGCGCCATGAAATCAGTCCAATTCTGGGATTTCAGAGGAACAGTATTTTGAAACCTCTAGAGATATGTGGTCATATTACTTTCTCCACCTCCGGACAGATTACACTATTATGTGACAGTTGCAAAGGTGAAACTGGCAACGGTATGTTCCCTACGTTGGTAAACTGGTCTCTAACAGCACTCTGAACAGAAACTATTGAACAAAATCACAAATGATTTGAGTAAAGGCATCGATTCATATTGTAACATAGACTTATTTTTTCATGTTAAAAGCTGACAGCAAAAATAAACTATTCAACCTGGTTTTCCACTTTGTGACTTCTTGAAAAATTTCACAAGTTTACAAAAAAGTATACTTATTAAGGGTTTGAAAAGTACTGCATGACTTATAGTTTTTTTTTCCAAAATTGTTAATAATCTAGTGGAATGTGAAAATTAGGATCTCAGGCAGGTGTGATGTAAAATGAACCTTTGTTTGGTTATTTTTAAAGCATTTTTGTTCATCAGAAGGATGTTTGACCCCTTCATTTCGTCTTCATTAAGGTTATGATGTTAAGTTTTTGTTGTTTTAGAGGGGTGTTGATTCAGCTTCATTAGCAGTAGTAGTAGATTGGCAGCTTCTCTGGAGCCTCCCTACAGAAGGAAGGGGGTTATTTAGTCCACGAGGAGTCCTTTCAGATTATCATCTAAAAACACTAGGGCTGTCAATCGATTAAAATATTAAATTGAGATTACCCGCATGATTAATCATGATTAATCGCAAATTAACCACACATTTTTTATCTTTTCAAAATGTACTTTAAAGGGAGATTTGTCAAGTGTTTAATACTCTTATCAACATGGGAGTGGGCAAATATGTAAAAAAAATAATAATTAACAACACAAAACAATGACAAATATTGTCCAGAAACCCTCACAGGTACTGCATTTAGCATAACAAATATGCTCAAATCATAACATTGCAATCTTAAGCCCAACAGGCAACAACAGCTGTCAGTGTGTCAGTGTGATGACTTGACTATGACTTGCTCCAAACTGCATGTGATTATCATAAAATGGGCATGTCTGTAAAGGAGAGACTTGTGGGTACCCATAGAACCCGGAGGTCAAGGGATCCCTTTCAAAATGGCAATGACAATTTTTCCTCGCCAAAATTTAGCGCAACTTTGGACATTATTTAACCTCCTTCATGACAAGCTAGTATGCCATGGTTGGTACCAATGGATTCCTTAGGTTTAGTCTAGTTCCATATGATGCCAGTGTCTTCACTCTAGCATAAAGAATGAGCCCGCTACAACCTCCGAAAGATCGATTGTGTTAATGCGTTAATGAAATTAGTGGCGTTAAAACAAATTAGCATTAAAGCGTTAACTCTGACAGCCCTAATAAACACCAAAGCATGTCATGTTTGTGTGTGATGTGAAATAGCCATATCGGTCAGCGAGTTTTAAACTGTAATCTTGATTTTCCAGTAAAGAGTTTAGTTGAAATAGCTTTGAAAGAGCTTCTCTCTGGACTCAGTTGCAGGCACAGAGTCACTTCCAAGGAAATGAGTAACTGGAACTAAACAGGAGAAGGTCGGCAGGCAGCAGGGGGGAGAGACTGAAGACTACAATGAGTGGGCACACTGCTGGGGAGACTGTGGGAAACTAAGGAGTGCAAGCTTGAGTCTAGTGATCACCAGCTGGTGGTAAGCCACAGGAGAAGACTGGTGGGTGGCTGAGGAGAGCAGGCAGGAGACTGCTGGACTATGATAGGAGCCTAACATTACCAGGGGAACTGCAGATGAGGAAAACCACACAGAGACAAGCAGCAAAAATAACTTGCAGCTAAGTTGGAATCTCAACCTCTCTCCCTTGTCAGAGCAACAAGACAAATTGACAAGCTGGAAAGAGGTGGCTGAAGTCACTGCCTTAAATACTCAGGAGCAATGAGCAGCAGCTAGGGCTGTAGCCAACCTAGGATACACTCAGGAACTGTACCAGCAACAACGTTTATGTTCATCTTGGCTGAGTAAGCTGTAACAAGCTTACATAAAATATCTAAATATTCATGCCGTATATGTAATAGTTACATGAAATTACTATTTGTATGTTTATCTGTCCAAGTAGGCTCATAGAATGGTGATGCTGTGTGCTAAAACACACAATTTCTCCTACATATCTTTTATGCTTTACTTGCCATTGCCAGATAAACAGTATACGGTATGTGGTCGTATGCAACAAAGTTGTTGTGAGCCATGATGCATATAGAAAAGGGGACTGTCCATTGTTCCGACAACCTGTTGCTTCGCATACTCTCTGTGCAACAAACAGAAGCACATGGCTAATTATTATGCAAAATGACATCATCAGACCTTCCCGTCTTGCTGCGTTGGATTGGTTGGTTAGGTTTAGGGTAAGAATATCAGGGTTAGCTAACAAGAACGGGTGTCGTTAGGAGGGGTGGTCATGCCTTCTCCATGGTAGGAAAAAAAATGTCCAATGACATCGAAGATTAAAGATTAAGTAGGTAAGATTAAGAGAAAAACAAACATGGGGTGTACCCATGGTTTAGGGGTTAAGAGGCCAAACGTCAACTGCAACGTCCCCAATTCAAAAAGAAAATATGGTTACTAAAACTTTTTTGTTATATAAAATGCTCTTAAATATATCTTTAAACTGTCTCTTCCTTCTACGCTCGTTGCTCCACCAGGACCGTTTAGTTGGCAACTCTGGAGTTTTTCATATCCTTGCAGGGAAGGTATTTAGCATCCTTCTCAAGGATGTCATTTCTCTTTCGATCTGAATCCCTCGTCCCTGGAGAAAGGAGCTGATCATTTGGCATTGCAGTCCTCACCCTACCTCATCTTATTATACTTGTGCCACTAGCTGGCTTTTCAGGTGGAAGAGAGAGATTGGATGTATTTTTTTTTTCAAGTTCACATGCTGTAGAGATGTTTTATTTCTTGACAAAATCTGCCTTTTTCCCCACTAGAAGTAAAATGGAAAAAAAACTGTCATAGTTTCAAACTATACAACTATACAAATAAGTTTGTACCAAAACTCTGAATGTGGCCTTAATAAGCCTAATTAGTCTGTCCTGCAGTTAACTGTGGTTTGGTCCTAAATTTACAAAATTGCATGTAGCATGTTTAATATTAATTACTTTTCAATCAACTTCACTTAAATTTCCACTAAATATTTTGCTAGAACACAGTACTAGTAAAAATACTACACTATAATATTAATGTCCTTAGCTGATGCGTAGACCGTTTTTTGAGAGCAACTAAATTGGTAGTGTCTCCAAGTGTTACTGGCGTAAACAGGTGGGTTATCGGTTGCATGATTATGAATATATTGCAAACATGATGCCATAAAGTAATTATGTATTACCAAAAAAAATTAATGGACCTGATATTGAGTCTTGTGGCTCACCACAAGTGAAATGAACAGTAGAAGAAAGCACTGTACAACAGGGTGGATTCTAATGTTTGAGACCCATAAACGCTGACATGTTAGAATATAATTCCTTTATTGTCATTGCACAGAGTACAACAAAATTAAAAAGCAATCCTTACAGTGTATACGCATATATAGTAAGAAAAATAAATAAGAGTAAGAAAGAATATATAAATAGAAAATATGTATTTGCTTGACCTATAAAAACAGTCAGATATTGCACATCAGATATTGCACGTTGCTGAATTGTATTGGCTCTATATACAAGTAATAAATAAATACAGCAATACAAATGTACAAAGGAATAACTTAGTAAATAATAAACCTTAATAAAGGTTAGTTTTGTTTTTTTAGTATTGAAGAAAAAAATGCTTTATTGCATACTTTAACAAAGTGCATGACAAGCACAAAGATACTTTTTTATTTGAAGCAAAGGATGGAAACTGGATTCTTTCAATTGTGTCACCTTCCTCGGGGCACACAAAGCATGAATGGACCAAATTCAAAACCAGCTTTTGCATACACTGTGAATCTCAATTAGACATGTGAAGAGATAGTGAATGTGTGAACATATAATTTGCATGTTGATCTCTCTGAGCAGACATTATTAATCTTTTTGCTATTAATGTGCATGTAAATGTGTGGGTTGAAAATTTAAGATAAATCCCATGACTTGATCTGACACATGCCCATGCTTTATCATCTAATATATCTATCTCTATGAACTGTCTACAAGATGAACTGTTCTCTCTCTCTCCACTCACACACACACACACACACACACACACACACACACACGCAGACACACAGACACACACAGTTGTGTTTCCTTCACTTTAAAGGATATTAGATGGACTTACATTAATTTCCTGGAGATTTACCCTAACCCCTACCCTAACCATAACCACTTCTTGCCAAATCTAACCTTACCCTAATGGTAAACCAAGTCTTCACACTAAAAATGAGTAATGCACACACACACACACACACACACGCACACACACACACACACACACACACACACACACACACACACACGCGTCTCATTAACATTGCCTGGCATTGCCAGGGGTTATGAGTTTGGTTAATTCATACTTGTCTGAAACCCACTGGACGGAGCACTCCTTCAACGGTCTGATGGAGAAAGCTATGGATGATTGAAGCACTTTTATTCATTTGAAGTTTACGTACACCTTTTATATGTAGTTATTATTACATTTGGAAACATGATTTTCCAAAAAACAACAATCATGTTCTTCATGTTTGATTGCTAACCGAGCATACTAGTGTAATAAAATTGTATTCTTTGTATTGTTGCATTTTCTGTGAACATGTAACATGGTGCATACTGTGTTGTTTATTTGTTGTGTTTCACTGTACGACACTTTCAATCCACAGGCTTAAGCATGACTTACTTATACCTTGTTCTTGAACAAGTAGATGCCGCTCTCATTTGGTTACATTTATTTTCTGAGAGTTACAGGAGGCCAGCTGGTGAATGGCTTCTTACTATAAAGTGTGGTGCCAGTGCGTATTTTACCATCTTATTTGAATAAAGCAGCTAGTACTAGAATAAGTTATTTTTACATTACCATAGTCAATTCAACCTCAGAGAAGTCAGTCCACTGAGGTTAAAAGGCTTGACCACACAAACCGTGGCAGCAGTAGTTTTGCTGTCGAAAGCATGCACCAACACTCCCTAAAATAAACTGACATTGACTACTGCAGCATCTTATCAGAGTTCAAGAGGTTCATCTAAGACATTGAAGGAAATTGTGTTTGTTCTATGCTCATAAACATCACAGAGGCATGCCTTGCCTCGGTCAAGAGGGGCAGCCAAAGTTCAAACTTCCATAGCCGCCTCGAAAAGCACTGCATATACATGACCAATCTACAGTAGACAAAGGAAAGAGGCAAAAACTTCCTCAATTCAAACTCTTCAATTTAAGGCCTTTCCTGAAGGCTGACTTATCAGTCTAGCACAGACCACCCCCAAGCTTTCTGACATTGACTTGGACATGTAATAAAAATGCTACGTTACTCATTGCGCCCTCACTTATGACAAGTGTCCAAAGAGTGATCAATGCAAAATCCTTGTCCCTTCAAAATCTCATGCTGCTAGAGATAAGGCTTTTTCTAACTCAATTGTACAACCATAGTGGATTCCTTTCAGGGAATACAAGAGGAAACTTCCTGGGCATCAATTGGACTTCACTTGTTTATCTTGCTGGTTGTGTAATTTCCTTGTTAAAACATTAAGCAAGAGTTTTGATGACCTTAAGAAGTTGTTAACACACATTTATGGGTTTTGGCACATACAGAACTGATGGAAGCCTCTTGGATTCTGATCTAACAATGCAAATCTCCCATGATATGTTTTATGACCTTAGAGGGGCATACTACTAAACTGATAATCCACTTCATCTCCCACTGATTACCTCAAATTTACATAACCTTAAGTGTTTAACCTAATTTCTCTGTTCTTCATTGACCAGGGATACGTTCAGGCTCTCAGGGGTTCATTTCTGCTGCCCTTCCCTCTCCCACTCTGACTCAAAAAGCAGGTTTCCACACAGTTCAAAACAGATTCTAGTTCAGGCATGTTTAATGAGCTTCTTTCACCATTATAATGTTTGTTAACATCCGTAACACTTGCTGAGTTTGCAGGCAATTTAGCTGGTAACATATGCCTCAGATTAGCACAGTCGGCCTATTAACAATTTGCTTTTTTTCATACCGTTTCAAGCACCTGCCTGTGCTGGAAGGACGCGTTGTTTATAAATTAGAGAGGGCTTTTGAAAGCTGTACAATTTTATATATGTTTTCCATTTTAGGTTAACTACAATTTATGACATGTGCATGCTTAGTATGTAACCCTGTATCATATAAAATCTTAGCTTGATCCTATGTGGGATCCCATCTCAATGAGAAGTGAGAAGTAGGGATGCAATTTTTTTTTTTTTTAAATGTAATTTAAATTTTATATCTAATATTTGTATTAGATATTTTTTTCCTTTTCAAAACGTGTTCCGTCACGGCCGTGAGCGTACAACTGTTAACAATGGTGAAGCAAAAGAGGAGCGATGTTGGTGCTGTGAGGTGGAATTGGAGGAAAGATTTGTGAAGCTATGGCAACAACACCCCAGCCTTTTCGATGTTTCCTAGAGGGAATACCACAACAGAGTGAAACTTCAACAACCTGGTGAGTAGGCTACTGCCATTAGCAACAAGCCTCCTTCCTGATGACATCACGCACGTCATGAAAGACGACCAGAGATCATTGGTCAGTGACTGAAGTGTAGTCTGTCATGTCTCTTGGCCAAGTCACGACAAGAATTTATGACTCTCATCAGGCATTAGCCACATGAATACCCAAGTCTGTTGCATGTAAATTTTACCACTACAGGAAGATCAACAGTGTTTTTTTTTAAACAAATATATTAAATTGTGGAGTATAATATGAGACCTTGTTCTTAATAAAGCTAAAACATGGATTGAGTCGCAAAGTGAGGCCGGCTTTATTGACAAACTATAATAGTCAAATTCTTAAAATACTATCCAATAGACTGCATAGGTTTCCCTTACTTTTCTATAAAACAAACTGGTATTTCTTTGCTGGCTGTGCTTTAGTTTCAGGAAGTCTAATGGTCCATAATAATCCATAGACTAATGCTTTTTAAGACTGTATGTAAGGCATTCATTAATTTACCTTTATCCTTCCTTTTTCTTACAAAGTGAGGAGTGGATAGCACTGAGATAAGAGCAAGCCACAGAAAGTCACACCATGGATTCAAATGCAGGACACAGTGGCTGCATTTACACACTGTTAAATGGATTAACCTTAAACTCATATGCACTAATAAGAAGACACCGCAACAAACCATAGCTAATGCTTTGAGTGTTTTGACCTTTGCTATAAACCAGCGAAATCACATCACTGTTATCCATTATTAATCTAATCTTCTGATTTCAGGGTACTTAGTTAGATGGTTCCAAGTGTTATGCCCTTTTTAAAACATCATAACTCCAGGTCAGGGTTTTCTATTGACGGCCTTAAGTCCATCTAAACTTGCCAAATGTCAGTAAGGTGAAACTGCACCCCCTCTTTTTGAGAAATCTGAGTTGGACATTGAAAGATGAGCTCCGTATTTCCTCTTTCTCTGGGTGAAGTCTAATGTGATGAAGATGAATATGATCAAATTCAATTACACTTTGCAGTCATTACTTATGGCAGTCCCTGTGATATATTTCCCCGAGTAGGGCTGTGGTGAACATGAAGTTCTGATAATGATGATTACTGTCCATGATACATTTTAACGATAATGTCAGACCAAAGGAAAAGAGCATTGGTGAACTTGAAAAGAGTTGGCACCCACAAATTAAAAAAAACTTTTGATGTCCACATCCTTTTGATGTCTACATCCACAGCAAAATTAACCCAACTTGAAACTTAACTTTTTAATTTATAGTCAAGTCAAGTCAATTATTATTTATATAGCGTCAAATCACAACAGATGTCATGCCACTTTAAATTTAGAGCAGGTCTAGACTGTACTCCTTAATTTGCAGAGACACAACATTACTCCATGAGTAAGCACTTGGCGCAGTAATCCAGCCTAGAATGAACAAATGCATGGACAAGTTTTTTTGCGACAGGAGACAGGATGTATTAGTATTAGAACATACAGAGGAAGATGTAGGAATGGCCATTACTTGATTATATAAGATGCAGCATGAGAGCAATTTGATCTTACAATCACAATTACATACTGGCATCAGATAGTAACGCTTACCTGCTAAATATATGCTTCATTGCAAAGTGTATCACCATTTATTCCAAAGAAATAGATGCTTTCCATTCATCCGCAGACATATCACACTTCACAGCCAGTGCATCTCATCATACTGTTGCTCTAAAAGTATGCAATATGTGTAAAGTCGTTTCGATGGCGTTTTAATGCCACTCATCATTTATGTAGACTGTCCTCTTGAGAAAAACCTCAGACAGAATGAGGTGGTTGTGAAACAGCTTAAAACACCCAACAGTATATTTATGTTTAGCATTAAAGCATGAGGTAGTGTGGGAGGATGGCTGAATGACAAAGAATGTTGGTTTAGTATAGAAACACTCACATTTGGTTTGGAAGAGGATTGCAAAAATGTTTTACTTTTCATCTTTTTTTTAATCTGACCTGACCATGACCTAATGACAACAATACTGCATTATTCATGCTTTACACTCCCACGTGGCAAGTCTGTATCCAGCGCTATGCTTGCTCTGATTGTTTGAATATCACAGCATCAGTGACTGTACCCTTTGTTCATGTTAACTGTAAATGAGTGTGTGTATATACTTCTACATTTATCACGATATTTCATGATTACAGCCAAATATATTAAAAAAGAAATTATAATCTTCATCATTTCTTGAATTTTATCAATATGAAAATTCAACAAAATTAAGAAAACAATCAGTGTTCATCAAAGCTCAACAGAAATAAAGCTTCAGTTCAGCACTGCATCACTTCTCTGTTCGCTTTAGTTTCAGGACTGTTGAACAGACTGACAGTTAGCATCATGCCACGCATAGGATAGCAGAAATGTTAACTGCTTGCCGTATGTTCTTGGCTACACTTCACTCGCCAGTTCTTGTTTGACAATTGGTGTTCAGCCTAAATCAGTGCTCAAAGAATCGAAACTGGGGCGTCGTCACCATCGCACATTGACAACTTCGCACCTCGCACCGTCGTCACTTCTTTGCTGGTGCCCCACCCTGGGCAGCACTGTCCAACACAGAAGTCCTGATTAGACTGAGTGATTAATAAGCCCGACCCAAGGCTTTAATTTCAAATAAATTCAGAAGTATACAGCTATTCAGAAAACTAGAAGGTACGATTTAGATGTTTGCAAAGCACCTTTATTATTACAACACTAAAAAATGGTTCATATCAAAGAGGCATAACCTATATCATGCATGCTCATATAAATCAAGTCATTAGGCAAATCATAGGCTCTTCAAGGTACGAATATGTATAGCCTACTTGAACGAGAGACCACTTCTGAATGAAGGCTGGCTATTCTACATAGTCATATGTCTCAAAAATAAATTGCATGAAAGAGAACATGAGGCCAAATGAAAACCTGCAGTTAGCTGGAACCTTGCACATTTGAAGTAAGTATTTCTAGCCTTTTACTCAGTTCCATTTTTCATTTATAGCTTTGTTACAACTAGTCTATTATCTACTGTGCATTTTGCCTGCATTGACCGAAATGAGCTGTCATGTGTGCGTGTGGTTTATGTAATTCAAATGCAGTACTTCAACGCTGTTTCAACGCGCCTCCCCTGCTGATTTTGAATGATTTTTGTGAGTGCTGTGATAAATGTATTCTTTAAACAGTAGCCTTTTGTTGTTGTTGTCATTTAGCCTTTCTGAGGCTATTGCATATTCATCCTGGTGCCGGGCCTGTATTTGTCAGGACTGTGCGCCGCAGGAGAGCTAGGGAACTATCCAGCATCTTGGAGAGCGCCGCAGCGCACAGTCCTGACAGTAGTATCGCTGTCAGAATGCAGTGAGGATAAATTGTGTTATGTGGAATGACATTATTTTGCAGTTTCATAGAGTGATGGAAATTTACTGAAATGGTTTCAAGTGGGTTTTATTTGCCATCTAATGTCACATTAATAATGGTATTCTATCCTTTTGATAACCCAGCACGGATTCTCGCGATGTCACAAGATCGCTTGAAAATCGCAGGATCAAATGTCACGTGAAAATGGCAGGCTTCAAGTAATGCGTTTGCGTTCATCAAGCCAGACCACGGACCAATCAGCGTACTGTGAGTCGGTACTGCAGCTACAGACGTGGCTTAGGCGTGTGAGAGCATAGCGTGAGATGACACGGAGAGGTGATTGTTCGTTCTAAACAACAATGGCGGCTCCTGAAGAGGTTAGCGCAGATGCTGCAGTACCCGTAGCATCCGTAATATCAGAACTGGAGAGTATTTCTTCATTGAAAGAAGAGCAAAGTACGGCACTGATGTGTTTGCCTTCAGTTAGTTTTGCTTCCGTTAGTTTGATTGACCGATGGTTCATCCAATCACCTGCCAAGTATTTTTGAAAGTGCCTGCCCTTTTCCAAACATTTTACATTGACAGCTTCTCAGATGGTTCTGTGAAACAAACCATCTGACAGGGTCAGGTTAGCAGCACTTGCCCCACCAGCTTGAATGGGCATGATGTTGCTGTAAGAAGCAGGTTGCATGTTGATTTAGTGTGGGATTCATTGTAGTGAGTCGCTGCTGTTGCTTCAGGGTTTTGCTAAGAAATGTAGTTGGTGAAATCAGGAAGAAAAGACTGACAGAAGGACCTGCAGCTCCCCATGCTATCACTGATGTAGAACAAGATTCAGTGAGTATTCTTACAGCTATCATAAATAAGTAATATATGTATTACATCATTATGAATTAAAGCTTGTCTCACTGTGACACGTGGATGTGAACATTAATGTATGTGCTCTGAATATGAGAATCCTGCTGTCTGATTTCTTACGAAGGAACTAATAATTCCTCGGTACAAAACTCATGATCTACTCAATAGATTTGTAGGGGCAGAAAAGAAGTAAGTAATGATCCGATGATCATGAAGTAATGACGGACTACTTAGTAACTACTCAGTATGATGTCTCACATTTTTGTGTTGCGTATTGTGTCACCAACTGTTCTGCAAAAAGATATCAAGCGAAATGTACGTCAGGTTTGGTTACACACATCAGCTCCTACCTTGACATTAAAAGCCAAATACAACTGAAGTGTGTGAGATTAGTCCTATGTGTGTGTGTGTGTGTGTGTCCGTGTGTTTCTTGGAGCGCGGGCGGTCATTAAATAATCATCTTGTGTCTGACTTTGTTTAAATCAGATATGGAGAGCTTTTTTGTCCTTCATGACATTTTGATCTCTGCTTTGTCATTAAGTGAGGGGATGTGATGAAATTTGCATAGCCCTAATTCTTCTGCCTGCTGACAACATATTTTTCCAGTGACAGCCATCTTTAATATTAAGAGTACTTTCCAATGCCCTTCAACTGTGCCTGCAGTATTAATGTATCCTTAATGGGAGAGGTTCCATAAATGAGCCTCAAATGGAGCTAGACATTTTAATGCTTGCTAGAATGGCTGTTATTTCCACACTTAGCCATAATAGTCTTTATTGCATATTTAATAAAGTGTAGGCTCGTATTAATTGTTTAGCAGCCAAGGACTTCATTAAGTGGTTGTGATGTTCTGGATGGGTTTTCCCAGTCTTCAGCGATCCCTTTGTCCCTTCTCATCTATTCTAGTTATATACAACACAGCACTGATTAGATAAATGTGTTTTTATGGCTCCTTTTCCTGCAGTCGCGCTGGAAGAATGCCTTTGTGTGTGAGTCGGTAGGGGGTAAACAAGGACAGTTGTTATTGTTGTTAGTTAATAAACTTCCTTATTAACTAATAACATACTTTCTTTGTTTTTATGGGAATTTGTTAGTGAGGCAAGTAAGGCATTCTGTACTATCTGAATATAGTTATTTAATCATGAGGATAATATTTGAGCTCCATAGTAACACTGGGTATGTGTATATCAAGTTCATCTCTCGATATTAAATTAAAAAGGAACATATGCAGTAATTGACAAAAATATGAATTAAATCAAATCAAATTAGAAATTAGAAATACATTTAAAATTAAAAACTAAAATGAATATGGAAATAAGTAAATCTTTTTGTAAATGCCCTCCACAAAACCATCACACATGAATTCTCATTTCATCTTATCTCTCTCAAACACATGAATAAGTAACTGTTTAGAAATGTATCTAAACCTAAGGCTGCATGATTATGGGTAAAATTATTATCATTATAATCAATATTGAGATCACGGGTTATTCATTGATTTCAGGGACAAAATATATATATTGCACTTTCACATTTAAATAAACAGAGCACCGCTCTCACTTCCATGTTGTGCTATAGTCCTGTTGATGAATTAATTAACAAATATTTGCATCAAAATATGACTTAAAATAAGGTTCTTCTTCATTCAGGAAGGTTTTTCACAGGCTACCGCTGTAAGGTGTGTTCGCAGTGGCATGACAGCTTCCCAAAAGTGAAGCCAAAACATCTCGATTCGCCCCCACTGGTGACTGGCTGTTAGTTTAAGAGGCGCTTGATTTGATATGCAGCTTGTGAGTTTTCTACAGTGCACTCATTTTAAACATCAATATCGAGGTCAATCACGCTCATTTAATTGTGGGAAATCAATAAAATGTTCATGTGGGAAGTCCAAATTGCTATACATATTCAATTAGTTGCCCAGCCCTATCTAAACCCACAACTGAGTTGTTGGTGTTTTTTTTTTTGGGGGGGGGCACTTGGGGCTAGGGGTGGGCGATGTGGCAAAAATATCATATCACAATTTTTTCAGGCAGGATCACGATCTTTTCACGATTTTTTTTTCATGCTGGTTGCAAGTTACTGAACACCACAACCAAACTAATTTCCCCATTTAAAAAAATACAGCCCGATAAGCTAATAAAACATAAGGGAAAAGAATAACAGATCATTAAGGCCAAACAGATTTTAATCAAGTGTGCAATTCTGCAAAGTATGAACATTCAGCAAGAATTTTGACTTGGTTTAGACTTTTGCATAAATCCCATCCCAAAATGAACATTGGTTTCAAAAGGTAAACAACAACACTCAAGTAAAGTGCACTCTTGCTACATAACATTAAAGGAACTGAATTTGGAATTGTAAATCAGGTAGCTTATTAGACACAGATCCACAGGTGGAATATAGACAGCCATTATAATTACTACTGTCAGCTCTCTCGGCAGATAGAAGGGTCGACATATAACTGACAGAGCCTCTAAATCAGGGGAACAGTGGCTGTCAGTGATTCGGCTGTTTGTAGACCAGCCATTATGCACATAAATACAGATTCCGTCCCCCTTGGCTCTTACTGTACCAGTCTTTGCTTCGATCCAGGCGGTGGATTGTGTGGCCTGCGGTTGAAGCCAGGTCCCCGTTATTAACATCACGCAGCAGTCCCTGACAGACTTGTTAGCTGCCTTCTGTAGCTCCAATTCGTCCATTTTGTGAACGATGGATCTTGCTTTAGAGAGAAAGATGCTTGGTAGCGGTGGTTTGTGTGTATGCTTCTTTAGCCTAGCCAGCAGCCCCGCCCGGCATCCCCGCTTCTGGTTCCTCTCTCTACGCCGCCTACGTCACTTCTCGGAGCCGACAACATCCACGTAGACCCCGGTGATCCGGACATGTTTGCCGGTATGATGTGCGTCCTTTGAAAGTTGCTTGTAATGGTGGTACTGTGCTGTAATCCGACGTTGATTAAGTCTTGACGATTATACACAAACTTTGCCTGCTAAAACTCGACAAGCAAATCCAGCATTCACACAAATAAGCACCAAACTAGGAAGCGAAGAGCCGCTGCACTGAGGCGTGCCACCATCTTGAAACTACCATTAACGGCAACTGGTAGAATGTACACTGTAGCACGGTTCCACGATCTCACTGTAGAGGCAGATCACAGAGACATTTTAATCGTTCACGATCTAATATTGTCATATCGCACACCCCTACTTGGGGCAGTAGAAAATTGCTAATTTACACATTCAGCAGATATGGACCAATATGGGCATTCATTTGGAGAGATGTTGCACCAACAAATATAAGTCCAATATCCACCCTCCTTTTAGCTCTGTTTTTGGTCTCCACCAACTCCCGAAAGAAATACCTGTCTCTTTAGTGGCCAAATGTGTTCACCAATTAGTCAATAACTGTGTCTGACAGCTGTTTGGTGTGGTGTTTGGAGAGCAACCATGACTCTGAAACAAAAAAGCAAAGTTACGAGCCAGAAAACCAAAACAATGAGTTAAAACGTTTAGAAAATGTTGTACAGCTGAGTTTTGTTATTGGGTTCGTGACTACGATCAACCTCTTTCACATTGCATACAGTCATTTGATCCATTGTTATTATAAAAGTATTGATTATAAGCACTATAAATAGCAAAACAAGTCTTGTGATGTTAGTTTACATTTGTGTCAGCACAAAGATCTTGACGATAGGCAATCCTAGTGATCAAAAATGGGTGACTTGTTTTCTCTCTTAACAGCCATATTAGCTCCTCTTACTATATCTCCAACCTCTGGAAAGTATTAGCTACATATCCTTATCATTGTTGTGATTAAATATGTCTATTTAAATTGTTGATGGTAATCAGTGTGTTTATAAATCCGCTCTTTGAATTCCTGCAGCTGGGGAAATTAATTCCAGTCAACTGACATTTCTGTAAAGCTCTCCATCACTTTGTTTTGTCATGCTGCTGTTTCTATTGCCCCAAGAGACTGCCTAAATAACAACCTATTCAACTCTAGTACAGTACATTGCCACAGTAAACACCAGGTTTATCTGTCTGATATTAAATTGAATTGTTTCTATTCCCAGTTCGTCCACAGAAGTCGATGCAACAAAAGATTAGCCTTACATCATTATCTTACAATTAATAACGCTTACATTATTATAAACATGAAAGCAGCTTTGATTAAATCAGTTTTTAATTAAATTATTGAGTGTTTTAATGATAAAATATTTACTTTCAGCAAGTGTAGCCTTTCGTGAGCCTTTCTTTTCCCAGCAACTCAACAAAAAGCTGAGATTCCAGACGCCAACATATGTAAGAACCATGGACAACTTGTTCCGACTGGTACCATTACTGGACATACAAAATTAAAGGACATTTTTGCCTCTAAAGGTCAAACACACATAAGAGGGGGCGCCATAATTTAAGGAGTCAGGAGTCGACTGGAAAGAGTTTTGAATCACAGTCCTTGCCTTTTGAACTCACTTCAAAGACATCAGAGTGCTTAGCAGTGTGGTTTGACAGCTTCACACTCGTAAGGACAGGCTGATCTTTGTCCCCTTTCACCATTTAATTCCCTGAATGGACTCGAGCTAATTGGAGATCATTATCGTGATGGTATGATGTATTAGAATGAAGTCGTCCCTCTTAAAGACCTATAGAGGCATTAGGAAAAAAGTGAAAAAGATGTCTGCTGCTGACATATAAAAACAATGTATTTTACTTTACTTCTGCTACAGTTCTGCAGTTTAAACAGTGATTATTGAGAGCACACAGTTATTGCTGAAAATTCAATATACCAAAACTGTGGTACCTGCAGTTGTTGGTTTAAAAGGATTTGCATAAAAATAGAGCCTTACTAACCAAATGAAAGTTGTCATGACATTCTCTTAACCAGAATAGTTGGTTTCAGTGAGCCAAACTATGTCTTCCTGTGGGTGCACTAAATCCAAAGTTGATAAACACTTGAGTTAGCAGCCTTGTGATTCAGCACACAGTCTAATGTACTAAGTTTGATAAGTGAAGGGCAAAGCCACCCTCATGCATTTTCATCAGCAGCCCCTGGACAAGGCTCAGACACACATTTCAATACCTCAGAGAGCCTTTACACAACAGATAGGCAGACTGTAGCTGTAATGTACATCCCAGAACAGCCATTATTGGAAAGAGGTTGTGAGGATGTCGTATTGAGGAGACAGTTAAAATGGTTTAATGAGAACTTGGATACTTGCTTAGAAAATTTACGATTAAGGATAAACGTAGAGTGGCCGTCGATAGACAAGCCTCAGCAAAGACTAAATAGAACACCTAAATTTGGATTAAGGAGCAGATATACCACAGACTGTGGCTGTTAGTGTGTGTGCCTGTGTACTGCACATATACAGTACTTCACTAGAGCTTTGTAATAGGGGTCAATATCTTGACTCTTTACCTACGTAAGGCTTCTCTGAACCCTCCAACGCATTGTCTATCTCAACAACCTTTCCCTGACAGCAGAGAATGCCAGCTATAAATACTGCCAGCCAGGAACATGACAATATATCCTGGATCAAATATACTAAATGTGTTTTATGGAAGTCAGCAACCAACCATCCATAACTGAGGTTGAGTGAGCATAACTTTTGCATCAAGGTTGTTTCAAGGAAGCTTGTTAAGCCCTGGAAATGCATGCCAAACCATTTGCCCCCCATTTCCTTCCTGTTCTTTCCGTAACACTCAGAGTTGTTTGAAACAGTTTGGTTCACATTTAAGCAAGTAAATATTGCTTTCAAAAGAAACAAATCATGGTGTGAATGCAAGTGTGAACAATGAGCCTTTTTATATTTTGCATTGTGCCTCATGCCATTTTTATTTGTCCATTTTGATTTGTTGTGTGCACCAGTAAAGTACGTAAAAAGTTCCCATCTATCCACAAAGTAAAGTTTATATATGATGACAGGAAGCGTGAAAGGTGAGTCTGCGTTTTGTTACCTATAATTTCTCGGTTATCATTTGACCATGCATTTCTTCAAAGGAGAGTTTGGCATTTCGGCATAAGCTGGTATGATTTATTAACCAGTCCAGTAATGTTATTCATGTTGCATGTTAGAGACCTCCCTTCCTGTTTGCCAGACAAAAATGGAGAACGACACACAGGTCATTATAACAAAAGCTTTTTAAGCTACAATGACTTTCGGAAACAAGTTACTACTCATTTTTGTCTGGTAGGTCACTCATCATTCAGCCCCCAGCTATATTAATGATATTTCAGACAAAAAACATACAGTTTGCAAAAGCATTTGCTTATAGTCTGCAAGCCAGATCACTGTGAATGGCAGCGTGATAGGTGCAGGGGTTCCACTGTGTTTTCTCAGATGACAAACATTTAGGGAAATCCTCTATTGCAGCCTCGGCTATGCATGATCCCACTACCAGTGATTGTTTCCAATGTCATCCAAGCATAGAGCCCTTACAGCAGTTTAAAACCGTAAACTGGATCTTACACTATAGAGATTGGGACTCAAATAATGAAACTAATGAACCTGAGTGAGGAGTAGAGTATTTTGTAACCTTCCCGTTTGGTGAGGCTGAGAAGACCTCCAGAGGGAAGTTACTAGGAGGCATCCCTACCGGTGCACAAGCCCTTTCTTTCAGTCAGTAGGCTACCTAAAGGATATTGCAATTGGCAAGGGTTACTTTACAACTTGTTTTGCTTCTTTGCAACAATATTCTAAGACAAAACTTGTATTACTACAGCCAGTACTCTTGAAAAGGCCATTCTTATATATTTTTTTAACATTACTTTTGAATAAAACCCCAAGATACCTGAACTCTGTCACTTGGGGCAGCTTGTCTGAGCAATCCATCTGTCTCTGGAACAAAACCAGTGGGCAACCTCTAGGTCTCAAAAAGTAAAGCCAACGCTGAAGTGCCTTAAACTTGCATTCTTTCTAATAGCCAAGCAGGGGGTGAGTCCTCTGGTTGAAAAAAGAAGTCTGATCGTATAGAAGTCTATGAGAAAATAACCCTACTTCTCACTTATTACCTCAGTAAACATTGTAAACATAAGTTTATGGTCTCAATCTCTAGTTTGAAGTGTTCTTCAATACAGTATGATGTTCATTTTGTAAATTATGGTCCAATTTAGAGTAAAAAAGACCATAAAGCAGAGTATAGGGCATGGCTACCTTGTGATTGACAGGTCGCTACCACGGCGTTGTCCGGTCTGAGAGTCGTCTGTGTTTTCGTCTTATAACTTTAACCCTTTCATAGTGTGTTTTAAATTCATTAAAGTTAACTGTAACATTTTGGTCTCCTAAAAATTTCTTATTCAGTGTTCGGTTGTACTTAGCTCCACCCACTCGTGTCACTTCTGGTTGCAAAAAATCAAGATGGCAAAGACCAAAATGCTGAACTTGAGGCTTCAAATCAGCAGTCCACAAACCAACGGGTGATGTCATGGTGAATACGTCCATTTCTTATATACAGTCTATGGACAAAACCTATAGTCTCACACTTACTGCTTATATTCATCCAAACCACATTATAAGATGTGTCATAGTCCTATTGAGCCAAAAGGACAACATCATCTGCAAATAGTATCAATGCCACGGTTCTTCACATCCACACAATGAAAAAACACCAGGAGCAAAAATAAGGTCACTTATTGAACTTAACTGTCTCACTTCATACTCTGTGACCTTTGTTTATCTAGTGCTGTACCTTTAATGTGGTAAAATGTGAGTTTGTATCACACTGTCTGTAACTGCAGTTGTTAATATGTGCGAGACAAACACATTTGTTACACTATGCTCTTAATTTGAAAATGATATATTATAGTTGATATTTTGCAAGCAGAGGCCTTAATTGGTCATTAATTGTCTTGCACCTGTCACCATTACTTGTGAAAACTGTAAATGCAGCAGTATGTCTAACAATGGGAGCCAAACATAATTGGTAGGTAAGACAAACCTACAGTAGAACATGCAATAGTATGGTATCTGACTCTGGAACACACAATGGTGGACAAGAATTAATATATATATTATCCTATTTATACTTGATATCTTGTTTTTGATCATATATGGGATGTGATGTTTACATGGAACATATAGTAAAGAAACCTGTGTTTTCATATCACTGTATACATCAATGTTATCCGACATATTATCTATGTGCAACATTGATCAATATCAACATAGTGTACTTTATTAGTCCTAGTGGGAAATTGTGGTGTTACAGCAGCCACTCAAGAATGTAGGTAAGAAATTAAATAGAAACAAATAAAGAAATTGTGCAATTATAGTAATGCACTGTACATTACTGGTGCAAATCAAGTAGATAATGTTGTACGGCAAAGTACTGGACTGAGTTTACATAAATCACCACCAGTCATATTTGTAGTTATTTTAGCAATTGAGGATTAATCTTCTTTTGTTCATGGCTGCCTGGACACTGCCTGCAGGATCTTATTACCAGTAAAGGAAGATGAAGAAACAAGTGATAATGAATTTAACCTCGTTATTACAGGAATATATCAACATGTAGTTCACAACTATATCATTTATCATCATATTGGTTGTTTTTTGGCATGACTTAAGTGTAATGTGCCTTTGTAGATCACAGAAATTGGTCAATGTCCTGACTTCTTTTAACTCAACTAACATACTCAGTTTCCCAGACCCAGGATGAGGCCTCATTGGCTTCTTTGATCAGTATACAATCTCGGAACCATCGGCTATTGTTGTGACGATGGGTAATCCTCTGGGGGCAAGGGGCTATATTTCTGGGTTTCCGGTGTAGTCTGAAGAAGAGCATTAGCTCGAAACATCACTTACTTGTGGATGTGCTAATAAAGTGCACCTAAGGGAGCTAGAGTGTGTGGACGGTGATTTACATTATCATTGGGGTTCCGGTGTACCCAGCGGATATCCGGGCCGAGACTTCCTTTTCTGTGCGCCGCTCATTATTTGCAGTCCAATTACCAACGTGAGATGCAAGACTACATTTGGAGTTGAGAGATGACGTGTACGACCAGATTGTTTCACAAGTAGCCGGTTTACAAGATCATTTTAAACCAATAAAAAGCTAAATCATCATCAGATGATAGCCGGTGGGTTCTGAGACATTTTGGCCGATGTGTTCCACCTCTTTTGCTCTCGACAAGGACTGCATTCAATACTCAATACTACTACTCCGACTACAAAATGGAAACCGGAATACTTCCAATATATGAATGCAGAATCTGTTAATAGAGATTAATCAGTATATGGTGATTACATGCACATCCCAATCTCAAAACCAAATCCAAACCAGCATACTAGTAGTCCACATATTTGTTATCAGCAATCGCTCTACAGTTTCCTCCACAGATTCAGCAGACTATCAGTGGGTGTAGGAGATTTGGCAGCAAATTACATTATGATGCAAGGATTGTGTCCATGTGCTGGACACACATACCGAAGCAGACACACACACGGAGCATGTTACACTCTGCAGAGCAACACTGACGGAGAGCGTGTTTGTTTCCCATCTGTCTCTCCCTCTCAGTCTACTGAGCTCTTTGCTGCTGGTGGAATTTCACTCAGTCTTAATTGATTTGTAACTGTGTCTTTGCCATTTTGATCACCCTGGCACAAAAATACAGATATGTGTTGATTCAACACAACTTTTTTTCTTGTATTTTTTGGAGTCAGTATTAAAAGAGTTGGAAGCTCTTGCAATAGCCACCATGTTTTACCACGCTGTTGGTGTCAGAGTTAAATTGTATTTTTTTTTACTGGAATTGAGTAAACTTGATAGGGAATGTGCCAGTGATTTGTCTTATTTGAATTTATTGCTGATTTCAGGCTCACATACCATATGTTTCTCTTCATCAGAGCCACAGCTTTGCGGTTTTTGGTAATAGATACACGCTTAAAGTGGCAATCTCAATATGTTTAATTGATATAAGTGTCTCTCAGTGACGTAACCAACTACTTTCACTTTCGCTGTTAACAGACTCATGCCGTATACAGTATAAAATCAGATCACGGTTGATCACAGAATGATTGAAAAAGGCTAATTATCGCCTGAATTCTTTATTAAAATGACAATAGTTTGTTATGCTGACCCCAATATCCTGAGGTTATGTATAGAAGGTAACCCACAAGTTGCGAAACTCTTGCAAGATGATTAAGGTTAGGCATTGACCTAGAATGGATATGTTTTTTAATAGTTTTTGCAAGTTTTCGCAATTTGTGGTGTGGGTTACCTTCTGGACACAACCGTATTCTGTGGCCTGTAGTTTTTAACCGCATTTGCTGTTATCACCAATAAATGACGCCAAATCAACCAGGACAGAAGTCTTCAGGTTCGAGACTTTAAACCAAGTTACTAAACTGACACTGCGGGAACAATATCAGGAGGATTCCAGGAGAAGTTAGTCAGTTACCACGAGCATTTTTCATTCAAACAAATGGACACCACAAGCCACATACTAGCGTGGCACATATTAGCAATTCAAGCCATGCAGCTAGCTGAAGGATAAGAGAATAAACTATTTTTTCCAGAGTTAAAATTCCCTTGTATAGGAGAATAACATTTTAATTTAAAATGTCAAGCTTTCCCTTTTAGGCTCGGCTTCTATTGCATGAATTGATTGTTATTGATCATGACTGATGTTCATTGTTCAGCTCACAAATGTAATTTCCATCTTCTGTTTAGCATTTGGGAGAGAGACGTGACAAACATGTGAAACAGCATCCTTCTGTCTCTCTTGTTTATTTCCTTGTTTTTGATGAACAGTGATGGGGATTTCAGCAACCCCTGGGTTCTGTTGTGTTCTGTAAGCCATAAATGTCCCAGCAACTGGGCATTAGTCACCAGGCTTTTACCCCAGTTGAAGCCAATTACACCTGATCCTGGAGATCCTCCACATGCACAGATCCATGTTATAGGCTGCTGTCTGAGGGAGGACGTATTTCAGCTGCATCTGGGGGATTGTGTGCACCGGCCCATGAAAAGGTCAGCATGCAGCTAATTTACTGGTGTGTAACTAATTTACAGTACTAATTTTTAGTCTCATCAGATGTTCATTGTGGGGTGATGGATGAAATAAATACTCCAACCCCACTGATAATGTTATAGCAGCACTAATACACTCAGTAAATCAAAGGGTTGCCTGTGAAGGACTATTAAGGGCATAATTCAGAACGTGCACTTTTTTACATTCACTATGAATGTCAGCATGAGAATCATGCATATCTATGGAAGTGTTGCAGCAGATGTGGTTAATATGTCACTATAAAACAAGACAGACAGATGAGATTGCTGGATGACTTTCAGACTGTGGTGAAGTAAGATCACCACACACCTAAAGGCCGATGCTATTAATAGCAGGTGGACACAATAGTGCAAACAGTTGAGCAATATAGATTAGTGGTCTTCAAGGGTACACTCAATTCCTTGTAATTGACACCCAACCCGGGACTCAAGCTGGTCTGGGTCCGGGTAAAGCCCTGTTATATTGTATCTCGGGTCTGAGTACCGGAATAGATCCGAGGAGACACACTCAGGTCTCATCATGTGGTGTGTCATAATGATCAAAGGACAAACGTGTGTTTTTTGATGCGTTAAGTGCAGGAAAATAACATGTAGACGATTGCTGCTCTTTTCAACCACGGCAACTAGATAATTTGTGGTGCGTCATCGCCAGTATTGTTGTTCTGAGGATGATTTACATCAGCCTAGAAGAAAGTTATTTCCTATAACATCACATGCTAGTACGGAAATTTGGGGGCTAGGAGCAAAAGCAAGCTCACAAAAATTGTTAACACGCCAGCAAGATTAAAGAGAACCCCAAGAGAAAGCTGGTGGGGCTGAATGATACACAAATCAGGAGGAAAACAACAATATTAGTTCAGAACCTTTTACATCCTCTGTTTAATGAATTTTGAAAAACTGTCTTCAGGATGACGACACAGGGTACCCACAGCAACGAGAAACATATTTAAGAGATATTTTATGCAACGTATTCTCCTACAACGGTTCGTATGAGATCTTACAAAAAAGTTATTCCTCCTTTTTTGTCAAATTTCCTATTTCCTGGTTCACGATTACGTGAATAACACAGGGTATTCCTTTTTTTAGGTATATGAACAGTGGAGACCAGCCTGGTTTATTCCATCCTCTGTCATCTTAATCAACAAATTATTTGTATTAGATAATAGTGACCTGCTGGTGTCTATTGAAGATACTGGTATGTAATGATTGTTAATATTTTAGCACGCTCATCCAAACAGTTTGGCCCACTGAGACTATTACTTAGTTTTTTGTTTTTCTTTATCCCATGTAATTCAACCTATGGCAAAAGAAGCTTTTAAGTGTATGTATGTTTGTGAGGCCACAGACAATTAAGATGTTTATTCTAGTCTATTCTCTCTCTGCTGGGGACTGGTCAAGTCAACGGCCTTTTGGATCGAGTTGAATTACCCTTGGGTCTGAAAATAATGTTTCCTTTTTGTTTAAAATTGTGCAACTGAAATATTGTTTCAAGTGCATAGTGATTAACACCATAGCATGCTCTGTCATTGCATTCAAATTAATTATATTAAAATGTGAATTTGTTCCCCAATTCACACAGGAAAAGACATCGCTGAAAGGAGTCTGAACCTGAAAAGCCACATTTGTGCAGCCATGAGACATGTTTCCATGAGAAATAAAATGTTTTGTGTGTCAGGGTTAAAACTGTCAAAACAAAAAGAAAAATGCCTCAATAGCTTCTTAAGGGCTTTTCAGTATTAAATTGTCATTTGGCAGAATGATTTTTGACATGATTGTTTTAGCAAGAAAAAAATAGACTTCTGCACCTCCTCATGGCTCTGTTTTCAGGCTTTAAAAAATCTAGCCCATGGTGGGAGACATTGGCCAATCACAGGTCATTTCAGCGAGAGAGCGTTCCTATTGGCTGTTCATCCAACGGAGGCAGCCTTTTGCTCCAGCTGATGGGCGGTGCTTGGTATTTCCTCAACTGATCTCAACATGGCTGCAAGGTCACAAACTGTTTCATTTTACAGCTGCAAAGTACACTACAAGATGTTTCAGAAAACATTATTAATATAATATTGATTCATATTTGATCAGCGCTGCCTAGTTTGACCGTTTGATCAAAGTTTGTGAGTGATTGACAGCTGCTCAGAGACGGCAAGGCTTCAGCTCGGCTCTGATTGGTTGTTTTCCTCCGGTCTGTGAAATCTTACAGATGACATTAGGAGCACCGGAGGACACCAGAGGACACAGAGGCACATGTTTTTTTTCAGATTACCTGTCTCATGCACTACTGTCAGGATTTAGTCACCATTTTATAAAAATAGCTTTTATTAATCATATTTGCTCCAATACCCACTGCAGCTTTAATCATGTAGTGACATACGGTACAGTTGGAGATTAAAAAAAAAACATCACATCAACAATCATGGTTCATTATTTCAACTTAAATGAGATGTTGCAAACAGAATAATTTTTTCCTGTCATGCAATCTACTTCATCATACTGTAGAAGTGAAGCAGAACAAATCTCAGTTACAGAATAAAAGCCTAGGAACAAGGTACGTCTCTTAGCCTGTAGAAATGCGGATATGCTCAGCTTTAAATCTTTAGAAATAAAAAGAAACATGCAGGTTTGTTCTGCCCGTTCAAAAGAAAAATGAGTCTAATGTCTAGTAATTCACATACAAATTGTGTTGTTAAAGTAACTGCTAATTTTAATGTTAGCCTTGTTCTGACATTTAGTTGAATATGGTTTGGTTTTAGTGTGACTTTCAGAGTCTTTTAACTCCCAAGGCACTCATGAGAGTGATAAATAAAACTGACCTACTCGAGGAGAAAAAAGGAAAACAGTTCAAATTAATAGTCTCCTAAAATGTTATTTTCCACTTTTAAAATTGGTGTTAGATTATGAATAGCCTCTTGTTCCCTAGAAGGACGAAGAGGAAAGTACAATGTTTAAATCACTACAATCATAGCAAATAAGTTCCTTCAGGCACCAAGGAATAATAAAATAAAAGGTGTTAGTTCTGTTTCTGGCTCTTCTTGTGTGAAAGGGTGATATGTTCTCTTTTCCTCCTTCATTGAAAAAGAGTCTTGTGTTGTTGTAAAGCCTGTATGATTAGTGTCATAACCTCGACCTACATTGGTAGTGTGAGGGAGGAAGTTACTTCAGAGGTCCGGTGCTTTGATATAACAGCTGAAAGCGCAGTCGACCATCTTTAACAAGGATCATTTTCTCAAAATGTTCCTTTTTTACATTAAATGATTACATTGCCTATGGTGAATTGAGTCTGATGGCAGTAAGAGTTTCCTCTGTCGAGATTCACTTAAATATGATTGGTAATGATGCATGTCTGTGTTCTTCAGAGAAGTACACTACTTTCCATCCTTAATGCTTCTGTTGTTGACTCAACTGATGATGATTGGACTAATACCTAAGAAGATATTCTTATTAGATCGTTTAGAGGTAGTGGTCAAATAAATGTCACAGATCTAAATTCTAAACTTTAGTGTTTTATTATGGCCTGAGGGAAGGAGAGGAAACATAATTTGGCTTTGCTTGGCCCCCAGAAGTTCTGCTTGCAGTGTTGTCAAGAAGTGTGACATTGTTTGGATGAACGGTTCTCGAGATATTTGACGGGATATCATACATGCATACATAGACAGACAGACAGACAAAGAATACTTCCTTCGTAGATAGATGATGCTGCTACAGCGCCACCTATGAGCCAAATGGCACTAAATTTGCCATGGTCGCTCAGAAATCACATCTATACTTGTCCACCAAATGTGATCACAATAGCACAAAGCATTCAGGAGATATGACATTTCTTTGTAATATAAGCCCTGCCCACCTACAGCTTTGCGCTAACTGTGAGGCTCAGCTATAGCAAAACTATATGGAACATAAAAAATCCAAAAAAGTAACTTTTTCTGGCTTGGTCCAGAGATGTTTTGTACCATATTTGGTGGTAATTGCTCAAACTGTGTAGGAGGAATAGCAAAAAATCTTATTTGGATAAAATTCTAAATGTGTCTTGACACAAATGGGCGTGGCTTATATGGATAAATTCGTCTGGACCCACAAAATCCAGGGAAACAATTTTGTTTCTGAGAGTTACAGTTCATAAGTCACAGGCCAAAACATAAAGTTCATTGTTATAGTGTCACCATCTGGCCAAATTGCACCTCATTCAACACTGCACTCCCTTGGGTCCCCAGCAATACACCCGCCAGGAGAGTCGATTGGATGAGCGGTTCTCGAGATTTGCCAATAACACACAGAGGGACAGACAGACAGATTCCTCACTTTAAAGTTAGAAGCACCTTGACTATGGAGTAGATAATGATCCTTAAGTGGACGTCTATATTTCAAACAAATATTTGACTCTCTCTTCATCTTATTTGATCACAAGTGTGACTGCAGAGCAAAGTCACATCCTGATCAGAGAGGTGACACCTGTCCCTCCTTTCTTTGCGAGACTAAATCATGTTCAGCCTGACGCTTTGCAGTGCGACGAGAGCAGCTACACAGATCCTGTTAAGGGCCAGTGGAGCCGACAAGTACATTCACTGTGATTTAGTTCCAATGACGTGCACAGCAATCTTCAGGGCGAAGAACTGTGTGTGTGCAAGCGTGTGTGTCCGTGTGTCCGTCTTTGTGTAGAAGGGTCAGGGTCACACTCCAATTCCCTGAGACCCCGGAGGGAACAAACCGAGCCTGTTAGAAATAGTGCAGAGACAAGCTTAACCTATTTTTAATAGTCCCTCCCTCTCCATCATCCCCTTCCCAGACCTGTCTTCTCTAACAGAAGGCTGCTGTTTTGAAGGTTAACATACTATCAATAAACTGACATTGAATAAAGTCCACATAGTATTTCAGGACTTCACAATAGCACTTTAAATGTGCAGCGAGTATATCGAAGCCCTTATGGAAAGATTTATAACACATCTAAAGATAACCGCAGTTTAAATATAATAATAATAATAAATAACACTGAAGGGTAATTAAACAATTAAAAGTTAGGAAATGATCCTGGATTCACACAACTTACCTGTGAGGTACTAAACAGTTTATGGTGGCAAAACAGTGCAATACTTTCCATTTAAGTGCTCCTAAACAACATCACGTTTGAGAAATTAATATGCAGCAGAAATGACAGCTGTTAATTATGTCTGTTTCTTGATGCCGGAATAATAATTTTACACTACATTACGGCAGGTATTTACAATTCAGAGACGGAGGGTGCATACTTAACTACGTCAATTAAGGAAATAGTTGCGGAGATGTCAGATACTCCACTGAAGCAAATCTTCAGCAGACGAGGATGTGCCATGTGTTGTATTATGACACCAGCTGCACCGGCTTCCCAATGGGAAATAGTTTTGATGTTTTCCATAACTGCCACTCTTCCGCTTCATCAGGATCCCTCAAAAATGTTTTGACAGGTAAACATGTGGTGATGCACACCCTCAAGTGAGGGACATTGCACAAGTTGAAGAAAGACTGACAGGGTTGCTTGTATTGCTCGCGGCAATGAAGGAAGAAAAGGGGAAATTTACATTAGTTTTTACTGTAATTCAGCTATGGCTCAACAATGCTGCACTGGTGGGAACTGGCTTCACTTTCTTTTGCACGTACTAGTTTAGTTTAGTGACAGTTTGAGTTTATTCTGCACTATGCAAACAGCACAAACAGAAGTGAAACAGATGTGACGGGAGAGACTGTAAGCTTATACAGTAATGTTACTGCACCATAGTGTTTCCCTCTCTTATAAATTATGTTTATATACTGCTAATTTTCAACAGCAAACAAGATTTAGTGAAACATTTATAACGTGTCTGCCAAGTCACAAAATGTTAACACTTGACACTGAGCGTATCTACAGAATATCGTTTTACAACATATTAACCTTTGTTTTCCCACAATATCTGCTCCTGCAATACAATATCCGCTTGTAGCAACTGAAGCATGATAAAGATTTTTTTATGGTTCAAGCACCAAGCGCTTGGTTAAGGTTAGGGAAATGTCATCTTGGTTAAATATTGAAAGTCAACAGTGACTTGAAGCACAAGACATGATGTGTTTACTTAATTGGCATTTAGCAGAAATCACACTTTCCCTATACCCTTAACCATTTGTAGTCTAAACGTTGCCACTCACAGGATGCGAACCCTTGTCTCTGGTGTCAGTATATATAAATATTAAAACTAAGATTTGAAAGGTTGATGGTTTTAAAACAGAACATTTTAAAATAAGATTTTAATGTATGAAATAATTGCTTCAGTTTTACAATGTCTGCAGTGTAAAGTTAAACGTTTTCTGTATTCAAATCAGTGTCTTGTTATACGGACATTCAGCACAGCCCTTTCAGAGGTTCAACTCACTTTTTTTCAGAAATTCAGCACTCTCTTTTCAGACATTTTAATCTGCTCTTTGAGAAGCTTTTGAGAAATTATTCAACAAGTGTTAAAGTATTAAGCTAAACAACCTGGCTTGATTCTTTCATCAGAGTGAACTTGACAACGCATAAGATCATTTTCACAAATTTTCTAGCTACCTGCTCCAAAGAAATAGGAGTCAGCATTTCACCTCACTATGGGTCCATACAATCTAAATAGGCCTATAGTTTAGCCATCTTTGTGTTTACCGTGGCACTAACCGAGGGCTGTGCAGAACGTTTTTTGTTTATTGGCTTGGGGTCTCGGGTGGCAGATACCGAAGGAACGACTCGTGTTTTTGTTTCGTCCTCCCCGCCGACGGGGGACTACTTAGCCAGGAGAGGAGCGTGCGGCAGCTCTGGGTGACGGAGCTTCAGTTAGGGCTGTGGTGGCTCGGATTCAGTCAGCAAAAACCCCAGTGCCGGAAGTCACAGCGTGTCTGGTGGAGTGCTGGGTCTAACCTGTGTAATGGCAGCACAGAAAGTTTGCTGAGTCTGCTGGGAGTTGGCGCTGTCCCTCGGGATTAGACCCCGGCACTGGAATTTGCTCTGGCTGAATTCAAGCTAACTGCTAACTGCAGGTCTGTCCTTGTCTCCCAGAGCTGCTGCTCGCTCTACTCCCTGCAGAGTAGTCTCCTAACAGCGTGGAGGAGGAGGCGAGGGTGTGAGTCGTTTTCTCGTTTCTACCAAAAAGTACAGAGGCCATGAATGTATTATTGACAAGCCCTCGGGGCAGCTCTCCTTCTTCATCCTCTAGACTGAGGCCTGCAACACAGTAGACGTATTTGACATAACGCCAGCATTGTTACCTCTTCACATTCTGTTGATAATGTTAGTTCATATTTGAATTTTTAAACTAAAATGATTGGCTATAACTTACACATTGCACCTTTAATGAAATAAATTAAAATTGAATACAGAATGCTTATGCATTGACATGAATCATGTTTGTTAATTCACTTTAAAACATTTATAGTAATTACACAGAGAGTTTGTGGAGATCAGAGGTAGATCTGCCTGATACAGTACTCTGATGGATCAGTGTCAAACAGGCTGGTACCTGGAGGTAGCTTGACAGAGGAACAACAAATATGTCAGGGAAGAGGTGCTGCTGGAGACAACTGTGGGAGACCTGGCTATTTCCAAGTTGTTGGTTTTATTTTATTAAGTACAATTTTATTTTAATCTTGTGTACTGGTGAGTTCGCTCTGATGGAAGAATCAAGCCAGGGTGTTTAGCTATAATATGCTTGTTGAATCACTTCTCAGTGAATGGAACTTTTGAAAGGACCGTGTTGAAAGTCTGCAAAGCAAGTTCAAATCTTTGACAACAGATTTGCAACAAGGAAAACTTGACCTTGCAGACATTATGAGAGTGATGTCAGACATTCAAATCTTATTTTCAAATGTTTAAATCCTTTTTTAGGGGGGTTAAAGCATAGTTTAGACGTTTAGAATATATTCATTCATGTACACAGACAAGTACAAGTACTTTTGTTGCCTAAGCCTAACCTATTCGATATTTTCTTAAACCTAACTAAGTAATTTTATTTTGAAAAGACTGGAGCAGAAACTGAAACCTGCGTTGCTGGACATTCGTAGGAAAAGGCCTGAAATATCATTTGTGGAAAGTCGTGCTGAGCATCACGAATAAAAAGGGAATTTTGTGTCTTTGTACACAATTAAAATAAATTATTTCTTAACTATTTCACAAACTGCCATAAGACTGTGTTGGCTTTGTACACACCATCCATCCTGAACACCTCACTATCACAAGCATGCTATACAAGAACATGGCACCTCATGCGCTCGAAAAAATGTTGCAAGTTACTAATCATGTTTTCCCCAAAACATACTTATTCTACTAAAACAAATATAAATGTAATATCTTGGAGACAGGGTTGCCACTCTGCTGTCACAGCCGATCTTCACCTGTGTCAGCTAATATAACTAGATAAACTAAATATGGTGAAGGACGTGAATAGGTCATGAAGATGTATACAGATCACAGAAAGAGACTGCAAAAATATAACTCACACTGTGTCTTAGTTGGCAGCTGGTGGCATCTTTCGATGTACCTATGTGAACCTAGGAAAGGTATTGTAAACCATACCTGGAAAGAATACAGAAACACGTAGATAGGACTGGACTGTGATGACAGTCGCCTGTTTGTGACGAGCCAGCTCAGCTGCGTTGGTAAGGTTACAGTTATGTTAAGAAGGTGAAAGAAGAAGGGAGACATGGAAGGCGGCGAGTGTTAAGGGCCGTCATAATAAGTGAGAGGTGGGAGCAAGAAAAGTGTCAGAAGGTTGAGAGGACTGTGAATGGAAACACTGGCCCGGCTTGTCGTGTCATTTCAGCAGACTCTCCGAGGACAGCATTGTTTCCGGAAGCTTCAGCTTCCCCCTGCCGCCAGTACAAGACGTTCCTCTCTGCGGCCGTCGCTGCTAACAGACGCCATCAGTCACACTGGCTCAGAAACCACTCGCTTCCAATCTCACCACTGCTGTGAAGGCAACTGCTCGAGCTTGTCTCACAAATCTGCTCCTCTGTGTGCTCTGCAAGCAAAGACATATATTTACCCACCGTCACAACAACACACACACACACACACACCCACGAACAAACGCACACAGAATTCTTTCGTCACTTTGCCAGAACCAAAAAGCACTCCTACTGAAATTTGTCGCTGTCCTGCTTTTTATATCCCTAGTTGGATGCTGGATTTACACTGACAGAATCCACCTCATGTCCACCATGTTTCCTGGGCTTACTGTCTTCAATCTGAGCATTAAGGGCTCACCACGCCACATATTCTCATGTACTCTACTGGATGGAAACTTGTCCACGGACCATTTGGGAGATTTTGGTCTAATAACAATATAATGCCGGTAATTAATTGTTTCTTTTCTGTGATTTTCCTGTATCAATGTCCCAGATTTTCAGCTTTGAATACTCATTTAAAGGACCAATGTTTAACAATTAAGGGGATCTATTGGCAGAAATGGAATGTAAATATGAATAAGTATGTTTTATTTAGTGTATAATTAGCTGATAATAAGAATCGTTGTGTTTTCGTTACCTTAGAATGAGCCGTTTATATCTACGTAGGGAGCAGGCCCATAATTCACGGAGTCCGCCGTGTTGCTCCGCCATGTTTCAACAGTAGCCTAGAACGGACAAACCAAACTCTGTTAACTTCTGCTGCTTGGGCCGGAGTCAATAACGTTACTCGCTCCCGTCGCTGCCACTCTCTCTCTTGCTTCACCACTCACTTCCCACAAACACACACACTCTACACACTGGTCACTCTGCTCCAAATGACTTACACTACTCTTACAACAACTGGCTCTAAAGAGGGCTATTCACGTTTTTGTGTTGGCCACTGTAGCTCTCCAACACGCTTGGCACACGGGGGAGGTTTCAGTTGGTTGCAATCTCCACACCTCACCGCTAGATACCACCAGATCCTACACACTGGACCTTTAACACACAGAGAGGTCACATGCTTTTCATGGACACTTACAAAAATGTAATGACATTCTTGTCACTACAGTGAGGAAATTATTGATGGTGCACACATTAAGGAGGAAAAGCATTGGTGATTGAGTTGAACGGTGATGGCTTGATGTACGCCAGGTTTTATGTAAATGGTGTCACTTTTATGTGCACTGTCTTTTTTGTTAACCCATATGGAAGGTTTCAGCATGTGTATTTTAATATGTTTTATGTGTCTCATGGTCAAGTGCGTGGGCGTTCATTGTTTCACCTGCAGCTGCAAGATAAATTTCCCTCAGGGACCGATAAAGATAGAGCTGAAAGTTAAAATCGTGCTACATGAACTTAGAAATATGTAAACGTGTGTGCTTCACGTGTGACAAGTTATTACATTTTGAATAACATAACATACAATAACAAGGTAGAAAAAACTGCTTTTGCGGAGACTGACTGCATCGATAACTGTCATCATCATTAGAAGTAAATTAGCCAATAACAATATTGAGTTTGGTGAAGAGAAGCATGAGGCTACTGCTGAAAATGGAAATCTTTAGAGCTCCCACATACAGTACCTTTTTATCTTTTTATGAACCCCATACAATTTCATTTTCATCCCTCCCTACACATCTACATTAAATGTGTACATCATTTCATGCTCTGTTTTCTAGTCTCCTCGCCACTGCACCTCCCCACCTCTATATATGCACATCCTTCTCCTGCACAACCCCTCCACAAACCAGATCAACATGCATTCACTCCTCCCCAATGAACACAAATGCATAATTCAACCCCATTACCACCTCCGCTCCTCCCATGTACCGTAAGTGACAAACTGACTAATATCCATAAGCAGTTGAGTTGTTGGTGGATTTGACCTTTGATCTCAAAAGCAGCCATGTGTTTGAGAATTTGTATAGCCAGCGAACCATTCACGGCTACACATTAATCAACAAGGCAGGAAGTGCAGTGTAGTGTAATGAATTGGTATTATTCCCAAACAGGGGTTGGCTTAATTTTCTTCATATTCTGTATCATACTGTATTGAATTCTGGAAATTTTTGCTGAATGTTTATGTTTTGCTTTGTCCAGAGCAATGGGCACCTCTGGGTCTGAAAAGTGAAGCCAATGTGAAAGTGCCTTAAACTTGCATTCTTTCTAATAGCCAGCAGGGGGCGACTCCTCTGGTTGCAAAAAGAAGTCTGATTGTATAGAAGTCTATGAGAAAATGAGCCTACTTCTCACTTGATTTATTACCTCAGTAAACATTGTAAACATGAGTTTATGGTCTCAATCGCTAGTTTCAAGTCTTCTTCAATACAGCATGATGTTCATTTAGTAAATTATGGTCCCATTTAGAGTCAAATAGACCATAAAGCAGGGGATGATTTAGGGCAAGGCTACCTTGTGATTGACAAGTCACTACTTTGGTGTTGTCTGGTCTGGGAGTTGTCCGTGTTTTTCGTCTTACAACTTTAACCCTTTCACAGTGTGTTTTCAGTTCATGAAAGTTATCTAAAACCTTTTTTGTCGCCTAAAAATGTCTTATTCAGCATTCGCTTGTACTTAGCTCCACCCTCTCATGTCACTTCGGGTTGCAAAAATACAACATGGTGACAGACAAAATGCTGAACTTGAGACTTCAATACAGCAGTCCACAAACCAATAGGTGACAAATGATACAGAGCGACAAAGTCCACATAGGGAGGAAGTTAGGGTGGATGGATGGGTCAAACAAACACAGGACTTTCACCCAGGAGAAAGTTGTGCACGACCCAGTTGTTATGTCCCGTGTGAAACCAAAAGTCAGCGTTGACCTATTTTACCCTACTTTTGTTACGTAACTTACACACTTAACTAGTGCCATAAAGCCTACATATGCAACAAACATACTTTATTTTTACCCAAACCACAATCTTTTCCTAAACCTAACCAAGTAGTTTTGTTGTCTAAGTCTAAAGTTGTTATTTTTTCAATTCACTATGTTAAATTTCACTTTCACAATGTCGTAGGTGCAGTTTGGCCCATCTGAAGCATTAGAATGGTAGTGATAACCACTGGTAACGCTCATTGAATCGGCTGATAACAGTTAAAATGGGTGCCTTCTCTCTCCCTCTGTGTGTCTCTCTCTCTCTCTCCCTCTCAGCTGCTATTATTTATTCAGTTTGTTTGGCGGGACTCAGTAGTCGCGGCAGCCCCGGCCTGGCAGACCTATCGAACTGTGGCATAATAGATGTAATACATCAATGCGTTTGAGCTGAGAGCCTTTAATTAGGCCTTCCTGCTCGTTTCATCAATTCCCCCCTGCCCTCCTGAGATTTGGGGGAGGGGTGGGGGGTGATACTGAAAGGCCTCCTGCGCTGCATGTGAATCACTGCACCTCCACCTCCCCGGCCCATTCCTCAGCCTCCTCAGTAGACTCTTTGTCCCTGAAAATCGCCAGCCCCCAGCCCCTGTCCTCCTCCTTACCCAGCCCACTGCCACTCATGTCTGCAGGGTCAGACAGCATAAAATGCTAATCCTCACCTGAATGTCAATAATTAAAAACCTGTCGCCCTTCAGGATTTGAAAAGCATTGGCTTTCTTTCAGAAAGCAGCAGAGATATCCAATAAGAAATGAATGATTCGGAGAATGTATTTGTGTGTATTTGAGTGTTTGTGCCTGCATACATGCATGTGTGTGTGTTTGTGTCCATGACCTTGCTCCCCAGGTGCTGTTGAAATGTGTCATGTTAAATAAACGCCAAGCAGGACCCAGTGGTGACCAGCGGCACAACTGCAAACACAGACCAATCTCCTGCTGATTTTGCCATTTTCTGTTTACCATTCCTCGCCGTTCGCATTTCAAATGAACCATAGCAACAACATCTGACATTTACCACAAGTTAAAATATGACCACACCAGACCACATAACTGAGGGCCGGCAGCACTGGAGGCAGAGGCTGATCTAAGTAAGCATAAATTGAGGATGACTGCTCTACAGCCTTTCAGTGCTGAATGCCAGACCATTGATTGCATTCACACGTATTATAGACATTATAGATTGCTTTTGTTTCAGATGAACAAAACCATTGAATGAAATTCAATCCTGAATCCAAATGTAACTCTATTTTTCATGACATTCAAGAACACACGTTATCCAGGAAGACATTACATCAAGCGTTTAAAGGGGTGCATATGTGTGTGTGTCTGTGTGTGTAAATTAATGCAAGGAAAATCTGTATGTAGCACTGCGTTGTATTTCTCCAGGCGGTATTGAGTTTTTTTTTTATCACAGCAAAAAGAAACTAGAGGGAGATTAAGTTAACCAAGGCTAATGTCCCTCAAAATTACCTCCACTTTAAGTAAAGATTCTGTCGGTGTCCATGTGCTTTTGGTAGCCTAAAGGGCTGCACTAGCATACATATTTACAGCCAGACATTTTCTCCATGATCGGGTGATCAAAGAAAAAGCATGCACTGGCTGATGATGGTAAATACAGCTCATAGGAACACATTAGAAGGACTAGCTTGTCCCCGTACAGATGAAAAGGTGCCAGAACGTACCGTGCCAACAGCACATCGTGGTTGTATAAGGTAAAGAATGTTTCTTCACGGAGCATTTGAAAGTAAAGGTTGCGTCCCGCTCTCTGAACGAGACTAATCAATAACATTGCCTCAGTACATAATGATATTTCCACACAAAGAGTGCAGGCTTTGATGAAAAGGATTTTCAAAAGATGTGATCCTGCACTGAAAAAGCATCTTAACCATGGAGATCAGCTGAAACATAAAATAAAATAAAATAAAATATATATTTTTAGACGGTCATGCTGGGGGAAGTATATTCCATACGAAGAACAAAGCATTCAAAATATTCATAGAGTTTGTCAAATACATGCAGTACTCGACATTATCATGCTGGGGAAACACATACAATATGAGGCAGCCCATGCTGTACACAGCAGGAAGTTTATACCCTGATGGGATTGAAGGCCAAACAGCGTAAATGCTGAGAGGCCCAATCAGAAGAGGAGACACCCTGGAAGAGCTGCAGATCAGAGGACATCGCTGGAACTTATTATATTGACTCGGCTGCTTGCCAGCTGAAAGGGCGAGACCTTAACCGAGGCTCAGATTCCTGCTCCATGATCATAAACTTTGTGATGTGACAATAATGAAAAGAAGACAGGCAAATTGTGAGAAAGTTTTGAAAGCCACATTAATGCAACAGCAGTTCAGTCCCGTTGGATGTGCAACTCCAGTGAACAGCATATAAAATTGATTTAGGATTTAGGAAAACGCACTTGGCACGGGCTTCATAATGAACGACAGATGGCATCATTCTGTTATCCATCTTGTCAAGGGTGCAAAGTATTTTTTCCTAGAAAAACGTAGAAAATAAGCACATTTGTGCTTACATACACAAGCATATATGAACATCAAGCATCGACTGTATTGGTTTATAAATATAGTATAAATATTGTATAGTACCTTCACTCCACATGATGAACTGCCCACAGTCTGTTAATTCCACAGAAGCTAATCCCTTCAGTCTTTTGCTAATATATCCATTACATGAGTGATGCTCCCATAAGCCAGCCCTAGTCAGTAAATAATTCTGGTTAATTAAAGCCAAGACATCCATCTTTGCCTTGGCTTTGTGTGCCGACTCTGAGAAAGGCATGTTCTATTAATAAAACAGTGGTTATCACCACTGTTGATGTAGTTTCAAACCTCTTAATTAGACTGTAGATTTCAAATGGAAATTAATGGCCAATAATTAATTGGAAAAGGGGAAATGACACTTTATGTCCACAATGGCGCACCCATCAGGACACCAGCAGGGGACGGCTCTGTAAGGCAAACACGCTGAAGTTAAAACTAGTATTGTTTTGTGTATTTAGAAGTTCATGTCAGTAGACTGCTTCTTTGCCAGGGGAGATTGGTAGTTAATGACCAGTTAAAGGAAGCCCACAAGCTTGTTTGCAGCATGCATGTCTATTTATGCTCTAAAATGCAATGTCTATGAATTCAGTCTTGTGGTAATATGTGAATAATGTCTGTTGTGTTAGTCATGTGTCTAATGTGATGTTGATGTCTATGTTTTGATGTTACTGACACTGCATTGTGCTTACCCACCATGCTGCACCGAAAGCAAATGGGGGTCATTAATAAATGATTGACTGATTGAATATTTTGTAAGACAAAACATCCTTATTTGTGTATACGGTATACTTTATCTGAGGCAACCTCCTCGTCACAAGTTTAAAAAGATACAAGATATGTGTTTTCATGGGAGAGAGGGCTCATTAGTAGGCCCTTGACTTTTAGTGATCTCCAATATTGTTTGAAATTTCCATTTAATTTTTACAAATGGGAAATTATACCCAAGAGGAAGCAGTCAGTATTTAGATTTTCTATTAAACAGCAAATTAATTTCATACACCGCAAAATGTTGATGATTTAACTAGCATTAGTTCTTCCCCAGTATACCAGGACCAAATGCATAATGTCCCCAGGGCATTACTCGAAATATGATTATTCTCCGCTGGTAAAATAATTAACTGTGGAAAACACATTAGGTCTTTCTGCATTTCTCAACAACAAATTAACTCATCTACTGTATGTCTCTCTGTATGTCTGTCTGTCTGTCTGTCTGTCTCTGCCAGGTGTACAGTGGAAGGAGTTGTTTAAAAAGACAAATACATGCAAGCATATGTATTTACTGATAAATCAGCATAAATCCTGTCTTCAGTATTAGTAAATGAGAAGAAGATGAAGCTGGATCTATTGCTAATATGAGAGAAGAACGATTCAATTCAATTCAATTCAATTTATTTTTATATAGCGTCAAATCATAAAAGAAGTTATCTCGAGAAGCTTTATATATAGAGCAGGTCTTAGACCGTACACCATAGTTTAGAGATCAAACAAGATCCACCAAGCGCACTGTGGCCAGGAAAAACTCCCCGTTTAGTGGGAAGAAACCTGGAGCAGAACCGGGCTCTGGGTGGGCGACCATCTGCAGAGACCGGTTGGGGGAGAGGGGGAGAGAGAGAGGGAGAGAGAGAGAGAGAGAGAGAGAGAGAGAGAGAGAGAGATAGAGAGAGAGAGGCAACCACAATAATAGCACAGGAGCTGTAATAACTAATACAAGTAGCACTAATAACAGAAATCAACAGCAGTGGATGCAAAAGAGTGATAATACAACTATCGTAATTGATATCATTGGGTCGTCCTCAGACGGGCTTTCAAGCGGAGCTTCCAGCTGTCTCAGTCCACCATACATCTGTTTAGCTCGCCAGCACCATCCAGCATCTCTCCTCAGTACGTCCATGTATGTTGGTGTGGGACGTCCCTGTGATCGATGCCCGTGCGTTGGTTCCCGCAGCACCAGCATGCTTGCTGGGAGTTCTTGATGTCTTTGGCAGTGACTGAGAAGTCTCATTCTCCAGGCTGCCACATCATTCATCTCTATTGAACAGTGAATTTACTAAGGACACTGATAATTAGGTTATTTACATTCATTTTTGTTTTGGGATTTTTTAGAATATTTAAATGCATAAGCATGTATTTTTAATAGGGCTGTCAAAGTTAATGCAATAGTAACGTGTTAACGCAAATTAATATTAACGCCACTAACTTCTTTAATGCATTAACGCAACTTGCGATAAAAATCTGACGGGCATGCCAATCTTTTGGAGGTTGTAGCGGGCTCAGTTTTAAAGCTAGAGTGAATATACTGGTATCCTATGAAACTAAAAAACCTAAGGAATCAATTGATACCAATATCGTACCAGCAAAGGTTCCAAACTTACGCTAAATTTTGGTGAGGAAAAACTGGCAAGGCCATTTTTAAAGGGGTTCCTTGACCTCTGACCTCAAGATATGTGAATGAAAATGGGTTCTATTGGTACCCACGAATCTCCCCTTTACAGACATGCCCACTTTATCATAACCACATGCAGTTTTGGGCAAGTCATAGTCAAGTCAGCACACTGACACACTGACAGCTGTTGTTGCCTGTTGGGCTTGAGTTTGCCATGTTATGATTTGAGCATATTTTTTATACTAAATGCAGTACCTGTGAGGATTTCTGGACGATATTTGTCATTGTTTTGTGTTGTTAATTGATTTCCAATAATAAATATATACAAACATTTGCATAAAGCAGCATATTTGCCAACTCCCATGTTGATAAGAGCATTAAATACTTGACAAATCTCCCTTTAAGGTACATTTTGAACAGATAAAAAATGTATTTGCGATTAATCACGATTAACTATTTTAATCGATTGATAGCCATCATTTTTTAAAGTGTTCAATTTGGGATTTAATGTAGAATATTATCCACATAAAAGACAAAAAAAGGGAACTACATTTACAGATAATGGTGAATGGGATTCAAAAAATAAGAGCTAAAGAACCTTTGGGGATGCTAAGAGAGACATTTTGAGCAGTGGCAAATAGTGACATATAGGGGTCTATTACTGTAGTACAGTAGCTGTTATCAGAGCTTTAGTGCTGTTTCCAGCAAGAAGCCAACTGTATTAAAGGCTGCATGTCTATCAAGAAAAATATAGGAGTGATGCATTGTTTTGAGAGTTTACATTTGGCTCGGTTTTGAAAATGTTTGACAACAGGAAAAGACCAAATGCCATGTATTTCAAATGTCACTTTAACAAGAGTCTACAACCGTGCTAGCGGTGTTTACCATGTTCACCATTTTAGTTTAGCTTGTGAGCTTGCTAATGTTGGTTAATTAGCACTTACATAAATACCAGATATCGAGAGAAATCCATTCAATCGTTATATATTTAGTTCATAGATAGTTCAGACTGGACCAAAGCGATGGACTGACCAACTTCGCCCTCCCTAGAGCCATGTGTCCTTGTTGACAGGTTTGCTAAACACTCCTTTATTTTGGTGCCATTTTTTTTTTATATCAACCATAGCTCTTTGCAAACGGTGGATCTCTGATTTTCTGACTGATGTCTTTGTGAAGTTGATCACTATAATTGATTGGTTTAATAGAGAACAGCACCCAGTCTGGTATTAAATGCAGCAGTCTGTTTTCACCTACAATAATAGGAGTGTGATAATTATTTCATTACTCAATATAATCATCATTTTTGCCATTTGTGAGTGAACAATAAGGTTTTCAGAGAATCTGTAATCCACTTTAAACGTAGAGTCCACAGAACTGTGATACAAAAGGAATTATACTATAAAACAATCTCTCTGTGTGACAGCAATCAGCAATCAGCAGTTTGAAAATGCCAATATGTCTAAAAATTAGAAGCCATTTTCTCATACTGACGATGCTCTCCACAGGGAACATGGTGCTAATGGAAGTTTGGGCAGGGAGCCTTTTTAATAGTTGTGCAAAAGTCATGTAAGAAAGGAAAAGAAATTCACTTTGCCTTTAGCCCAGTCTTCAAACTGACACTTAGACATCATCTGCGTCTTTATATAATCACAGACTTCACTCAAGACGTGCATGGTTTTGCAGGTATACAGCAAGCTGGTAAGTTTTAATAGAAACTCTCCCTAA
Organism: Sebastes umbrosus; assembly: GCF_015220745.1. Taxonomy (NCBI): domain Eukaryota; kingdom Metazoa; phylum Chordata; class Actinopteri; order Perciformes; family Sebastidae; genus Sebastes; species Sebastes umbrosus. The sequence continues at coordinate 22,265,342 of NC_051270.1, forward strand.
ATTATATAAAATTCGCCATAAACTGCAGATCTTAATATAGCCTAACTGTGGGGTTAATTTCACCTGCAGCTCATGCTCTTTGGCCTGATCCATATACTGTAGTGGAAAGTTTCCCTCCTCTTTGTAGACCACAGACTGTATATAAGATGTGGATGTAGTCACCGTGACGTCACCCATTGGTTTGTGGACTTCTGTTTTGAAGCCTCGAGTTCGGCATTTTGGCCGTCGCCATCTTGTTTTTTTGCAACCAGAAGTGACACGAGAGGGTGGAGCTAAGTACAACCGAATACTGAATAACACATTTTTAGGGGACCAAAATGTTACAGTTAACTTTCATGAAGTGAAAACACACTGTGAAAGGGTTAAAGTTGTAAGACAAATACACGCACAACTCCCAGACCGGACAACGCCGTGGTAGCGACCTGTCAATCACAAGGTAGCCACGACCCAAAACATCCCCTGCTTTATGGTCTATTTGACTCTAAATGGGACCATAATTTACTAAATGAACATCATGCTGTATTGAAGAAGACTTGAAACTAGAGATTGAGACCATAAACTCATGTTTACAATATTTACTGAGGTAATTAATCAAGTGAGAAGTACGCTCATTTAGACTTCTATACAATCAGACTTCTTTTTGCAACCAGAGGAGTCGCCCCCTGCTGGCTGTTAGAAAGAATGCAGGTTTAAGGCACTTTTCAGACCCGGAGTTGCCCACTGATATAGACTCACACTGCCCATTCAAAAGTAAACCAAGGGTTGTAAACAAAAGTTACATGGATTAGTTTACAGACAAAAGTCTGTCATCCTACAGTGTAAAATTTGATGGCGAGGAAATCAAATGTGAGTTAGTGTATTTGTCAGTACATTTGCTATAGTTTACCATCTGTGGTCTTTATCTAAGGTAATATGAAATGTGTTTTTGGTACAAAAATGTGAAAAAAGACAGTGTTGTTTGATAATACGGCACATACCGGCTGTCATTGTTCTCGTTTGCCAAATCAAGCCGACTAAACTGTCAAGATTTTTTCAAAAAGAAAAGAAAAAAGAGGAGAGTTCACTGAAGGTGTAAATGTGTCATAATTCCCATATGCCTCGTGTCTAAAGAATCCCAGACACTTTGACGTACAGAGGAGACGGAATAACAACAAAATATTGTAAACTATTCATGAAAACGAACTTCAACTTTGAAGTGCTTACATCACCACAGCTATAAATGTGGGTCATATTAGGCTGGATGCCAGTTAGCAGAATTTGTCGATTCCTTTTATGTGTCCATCATTTCCATGTTTGCTAGTTTCAGCTTCTTCCTCTAAGTGCAGCTTGTCTGTATTTGAAATTTGATGGCGAAATGTTGAGATGCCCCTGATAAATTAAATGATTTGCAAGGTTTTCTGACAGTTTTTCTTGTTTTGGTGGCACAGATAATCCGATACCACTGTTATTTCATACCTGACAAATGCTGCTAATTGGCATCCAACCTAATACGACACACCTCTGCAGGAGAGGTGTTGAGGTGCTTTCATTATTTTGGTCTAGCCCTCCTCATATTCCTGCTGCTTCTGCATCTGCTAGATGTAGAATTTTTTTTGTTTTTGTTTCAGACAGAAATTTAAAATTAGTAATAATTTGTTTTGTAAATATTTTACAATACATGTGCAAGAGTGCACACAGTAATAACAGCAAAATATTTGGTACACCTTATAACATAATGCAAGCAAATACACCAACATGGTGGCCATAACAAATAACACATAGATCAACATATACAAATGGTTCGTATGATATCTTACGTAAAGTCATTTTCCGTGCGTTTTCCTAAAATGTCAAGCAACATGTGGCTATTTCCACTCAGGAAACTTGGTTAGATTAATGCAACAAAACTACTTTGTTAGGTTTAGGAAAATATCAACTTGGTTAGGTTTAGGTAACAAAACTACTTTGTTAGGTTTAAGCAACAAAACTACTTATTTAGGTTTAGGCAACAAAACTACTTAGTTAGGTTTAGGAAAAGATCGTGGTTTGGGTTAAAATAACACCAGAAGTGGCGTAACTTTAGTGCGGAAGTTGCGTTACAAATAAATCAACGTTGAATTCTGGTTTCACACTGGACATGAACACCGGTCTCCTGTGCGAAAGTCCAGTGTTTTTTGACCCGCCCATTCACCCTAACCTCCTCCCTACACGGCGCTTGTTGCTCTTCCACTTCATGGTTCACATTACATGGATTACATACAAATTGATTTTGTGGGATATACATGAATTACAGTGCATTCCTATTCGTAGGTATAGCTACAAAAGGTGTATGAGAACAGCCTGCAGAGGAGAATCAACACTGCTCCTGGACAGTCTCAACAGTCTATTATAGGGCTATTGTATTGAACTGGGTTGCTATTTTTGTGTTTCATGTTTCTAACATGAGCAGTATAGTTCACCATGGGAACAAAACTGTGTCTATATAACACAATAAAGAGGGGACTAAAAGACTCACAGCCTCTTTCCTAATGAGCCTTGTAGGACCTCACGCTGTTTGATGTCTAGTCTGTTTCATCCAACCCAGACACCGTCTCCATTGCCCCCTAACCCTCTCTGTCCAAGGAGGGGACTGGCAGGCTGGCACCCCTCTGCCCTGTGCCTGCCACCCACCAGGCCTGACCATGTTCTCCACTTCATTTACCTTATGCTTTGCTCCTCTGCCAGGCTGGGGCCAGAGGCCAAAACGCAGACAGATATGCACCTGCAAGGCAGCGTCCCTTGGGATTAAAGCAGGCAGTTAATTTTGTTTGCGTTTTGACAGGGTGTTTTTAATTTTACCTGCCAGCGTGGGTTTGTTCAGGCGGTCTCTCTGGACCTCTGTCTAGTGTGACCTATCATCACCATATGGTCACAGCTCCCACAGCTCACTACTGATAGACCTGCTGGCGCTGCTGTAAAAGACTCATTTAACCTGTGTTGATGCAATATTATGGTTTTAATGTGCCAAATATTGTCTGAACTCTCATTCCCAACTGTTTCCCCTTGAAATATAATTTCACACAATGTTGTAACAGACAGGATATTGATTTTTGTTAATGCCGATTGTTTTTTTTGTTTGTGTGTTTTTGACATGTGCTCACAGCTTTCTTCTTTTCATGTTTTTGATCACCAAGTTAAACTCGAGGCAATGAAAACTTGACAGATTTGATATCATTGTTCTAGATCTGAGGACTTAACACAGTTAGTTGAGACAGTGAGCCTGTGTGTCTTGGCAACTTCCAACTTCAAATGTTTTCATGTTTTCTCCATGAGATTAAGGTTTGATTTAATGGAAAGGGTTGTTCTCACAGTAAAAGGCACAGAAGATGAAAAGGAGTGAGAATGCAGTCAAAGTAAGAGTTGGAGGGGAAACAGAAGTTCTGTGAATGTTTAATAAAACAGCCAGAAAAGAGAAGCAGTGAGTAAAGTGCATCGAATAAGGACCAACCAGTGTTGAGATCATAACGATGCTGGACAATTTTACTGCAGGATATATGCTGGCATGAGATGTGTGTTGTGTGTGAGGAATGCAATGTATGAAGAAAGCTAGTATGTTAAGAAAGGAGCGTTTTGTTCATCTCTGGCTTACATGTCATTGACAAGACAAGCTGTGGCCTCTGGTCTGCACACTGTTTGCATTGATTTACTCTTATTTTCTGATTAAATCTATTTTCACTTTTATGCACATTACCCATCCCCGCTCCTTTTTACATTTACTGTCAAATGACAGTAATTTCTTGACAGCTACTAGCTCCCCACTATCTTTTTAACCACACCACAACTACACAATTATCACTTATTTTGTTACAGCAAAAAGCATTAAACAGACGATAAATGTGCACAGCAGGAAAGGTTGCACTGAAGCCTCAGATTTGCCTAAATTTAGAGATTGCAGAAGTGCCAAATGTTTGTTGCCAATTAGCACTAGGTTACCAGGAATGACATATTAAACTCAGGTTGTGTTGTTTGATTGTTTTATGGCCCTGTTCAGACCTGGTATTAACATGCGTCCTGAGTGATCCGATCACAAGTGGACAGCTCTAAGTACAGGTGTGAACGCACTCAATATGCATTGAGGACACATTGAGCACCCAATCGCTCAGACCAGATTCAGAGGTGGTCTGGGCCACATATGACCACATTATTTTGGCGGTGTGTACGTGAATGTGTCCTGGGCCACACTAAGAGCCACCTACTCAACTTACGTCCAGCTGGGATCCGCGGGGTCTCACTGCGCCCCTCATGTGAATAGACAGGCAGATGCGAGCGCTTGTCTACTTCCTGGCATGGAAACGGCTTCTGTGCTCTACTGTATCTGTCGGTACAACTGTATTTTATTAATCTTATCTATAGGCTAAATATCTGCAGACTATCAGACTAGGCACGCAAAGTGCATTATTATCATATTGTCGTAGATGTGTCTGTGTTTTTGTTCCGGTGCTCTGCACAGAGCTAACACTCGCTCGCTTGCTCGTTCTCTTCGCCGGCTCTCTGAAGCTCTGTACCCCCCTGTTGCCTGGCAAAGGCAGAGGTGCTGGCGGTGCGGAGGTCCCCGGGGACTGCTGGTACAATAACCTTTTATTTTGATGTTCAAAATAAAAAATAAAATGTTCCCAAATTCACGAATATGTAGGATATTACTACTGACATTCATGTAATATTACGTCACAACGTCTGCTGTATTGGCCATGTGTTTATTATGTGTTTATTTGCATATAGAGCGGGGAAGTGAGATCTGATCACAAGTTGTCAGTCAAGACGCATGTGGAGACGCATTCTAATGCCAGATGTGAACAGATGTACTTAAAGCTGTCCACTTGTAATCCGATCACTCAGGCCGCATGTTAATGCCAGGTCTGAACAGGGCCACTGCCACGAAACACAGTCACCTCTCGAGTCAAGTGACTCCTGAATTTTATGTGGGTGATAATGGCCATGACCACTGCGAATTGTCGATTCCGATTGGCTGGAAGGTATAACCCGACGAGGAAAGCAATAGTGAGACTTTTGCTTTGAGCTGAGTGGAAAAAAAGGCAAATTAGCTTCTCAGTCAGAACCACAGACATTTTATCTGATGTTTGCATCCATCTGGACATCCAAATCAACTAAGAGCATGAGGAGGAAAGAGACAAGATCAGTCTGAGGGACAGCTGTAGGGAGAGGGAGAGACGACATGCGGCCAGAAAACTGAACAGAAAAAGAGATGTGGAGAAGTGAGATGTGATGGATAAGAGTGAGCTGTAAAGAGAGACAGCGATGAAGACTAAAGAATAAAATGGACGAGCTGTGGACCTGCGTTACGACCTGCTCATGCATTTTGGTCTTCACTGAGACATGGCTTCATCAGGACATTCCCGACTCTCTGTGTGAACTAAAAGGCTTCTCCCTCATACGAGCCGACAGGAGTGAGATGTCAGAGAAAAACAGAGGAGGGGGCCTCTGTGTTTACATGAATGACAACTGGTGTAGACAATACACGATGCGTCAGACCGTCTGTAACCCCGACGTTGAACTTGTCTGCGTGAGCTTGAGACCCGTTTATCTGACTCGAGAGTTTGGAAACATCATCCTCTGCACTGTGTATGTTCCACCTAGCAGGAACGCTGCTAGCGCAGCCGCCCAGGTCACAGACTGTGTTCAACAACAACTTTTACGCTGGTCTGAGGCTCCGTTTTTTATCTTAGGGGACTTCAACCACTGGAAACTGAAAACGTCACTTCCAGGTTTTGAACAACATGTCAAATGTGAGACCAGGGAGGACAAACTCCTTGTTAAATGCTATGGTAATGTAAAGAATGCTTTTGTGTCTAAAGCCAAACCCCCACTGCCAAACTCAGACCATAACATAGTGCACCTCATCCCCACTTACAGAACTGTTCTCAAACGTAGCAAACCACAAACCAAGACCATAAAGGTTTTGGACGAATGACAGCATTGAGTCCCTCAAAGGATTTTTCCTTTCCACTGACTGGAATATCTTCCATGGGATGGCCGTGGACACTGCTACTTAGACTGTTACGGATTATATTAAATTTTCTGTGGACATGGTCATACCGCAGAAATAAATAACCTTGTATCCGAACAATAAACCACATATAACTAAGGAGGTTAAGGACTGCATTAACCGCAAAAAAACTAGCATTTAAAAAAAAGGGACAGAATTCAACTGAAAACTTTACAAAAATAACTTAATCAGTTGCTAAAGGAAGCCGGGAGGAAACATAAAGAGACCATAACACAACTTTGCGGCTAATAATACAAGTAAACTGTGGGATACTATGAGGAAAATCACCAACATGGCTCCATCTCATAAAAGTCTAAGCACCCCCAATGATCTGCAAAAAGCAAGGGAGCTGAATGACTTTTACCTGAGATTTTGAAATAAGGGACTTTTCTTCTGAATGTAGAGATGTTTCTGACTCAATCTCTGTCTCTGAGCAGGACGCTAGGTTGGTGATGGAACCTCATAAAATAAAATTACTTTTTAAACAACTCTGCACTAAGAAGGCCGCAGGGCCAGATGGGATATCTGCTTTTCTTCTAAAAACACGTGCAGAGGAGCTAACATCAGCATGGTGCCCCATCTTCCAAAAATCTGTGGACTCTCACACCATCCCCTCCCTCTGGAAGAAATCGATAATTACAACAAAGGGCTGCACGGTGGTGCAGTGGTTAGCACTGGCGCCTCACAGCTAGAGGGTCGCAGGTTCAAAATCCGGCTTGCGGCCCTTCTGTGTGGAGTTTGCATGTTCTCCCCGTGTTAGCGTGGGTTTTCTCCGGGTACTCTGGTTTCCTCCCACAGTCCAAAGACATGCAGGTTAGGTTAATTGTTGACTCTAAATTGCCCGTAGGTGTGAATGTGAGGGTGAATGGTTGTCTGTCTCTATGTGTCAGCCCTGTGATGGACTGGCGACCTGTCCAGGGTGTACCCCGCCTTCGCCCAATGTCGGCTGGGATCGGCTCCAGCCCCCCCCCCCCCGCGACCCCTAACGGGATAAGCGGTTGCAGATGGATGGATGGACAACAATGTCCAAAGGTCAACAATGACTTCAGGCCGGTGGCTATGACATCCATTGTCTTGAAGTGTTTTGAGAGGATGATGGTGACACTGCTCAGGAAGGAGGCAAACTTTTCAGTTTGCCTATAAGCAAGGCCGCAGCACAGATGATGCTATTAATTGTATCACTCATTTGGTAAGTAAACACCTTGAGGATCCTAAAGCTTATGCACGTGTGTTGTTTGTTGACTTTAGCTCAGCCTTTAACACCCTGCAGCTGCACTTGCTCATGGGGAAGATGAGGGAGATGAATGTAAATCATTTCACCTTAAAATGGTCCCTCTCCTTTCTGACAAACAGAACGCAGCAGGTCAGGTTCAACAGCGTCCTCTCGGAACCCAGGTCGATCAGCACTGGTGCCGTGTTAGCTCCCCGGTCCTCTTCACATTATACACAAACTACTATAAACGATCCCACCCCGAGAACTTTATTATTAAGTTCTCAGATGACACAGCCATACTCAGCCTGCTACACAGAGCTAGAGGCTCACTGGACTATTTCTCTGAAATAGAGGAATTTGTGCAGTGGTGTGACAACAACCACCTCGAGTTAAATGTGAGGAAGACCGAGGAGATGATGTTTGTACCAAAGATGGTGGGTGACCTCAGGCCTGTGGTTATTAAAAATACACCTATCACACAGGTCTGTTCATACAGGTATTTAGGGGTCCACATCGACAACACTCTCTGCTGGAAGGTACGTACATGTTGGATACCTCTGCTCCAAACTTCAACAGCATGTGTACTTTTAAAGCAGACTCAGGTTCTTTGGAGTGGAGCAGAAGATCATGTTACTTTTCTACCAGGCTGTCTTGGAAAGTATCATAAGATACGGCATCAAGGCCTGGTACGGTAACCTGACCGTGCAGTTGAGGTCACAGATTTCTTGCCCGGTGCAGACTACCATGAAGATTATGGGGGTCAAAAACCACCCTACCCTCCAGATGCTTTATGAGCAGTCCGTCATCAGACAGGCACAGCAAATTGTGTCATACCCACCTCACATCTTACATCAGGAGTACCAACTTTTACCTTCCAGCAGGAGATATAGAGTCCCACGGAGCAGATTGAACCGTTACAAACATTCATTCTTGCCGATGTCCATTAAACTTCTCAACAACTCGTAATATAAAGCTATCACAAGGATAGTGCAAAATACACAGGGAGAGGGCAATATGTTAAGACAGCAAATAGGTGGCATAAGTGCAATATAAAGGAAGTACAATAGGTGACAAAAAATCATAGTGCAATGTGTTATACAGGGACAATGCAGTATGTTAGGACAGTGCAATATGTTAAATAAGGACAGTGCAATATGTTTAGAAAGTGAAATATGTTAGGACAGTGCAATATGTTAAATAAGGACAGTGCAATATGTTTAGAAAGTGAAATATGTTAGGACAGTGCAATATGTTTAGACAGTGCAATATGTTAAATAAGGACAGTGCAATATGTTTAGAAAGTGCAATATGTTAGGACAGTGCAATGTGTAAAATAGGGATAGTGCAATATGTTACATCTGTGTAATATTGGGCTATTGTCTGTGCAATATGGGCAAGACGGTAGACGGTGCATTGCACTATCTGGGTGCAATACCTGCCATGGTGTGTGTGTGCCATTATGTACGTGGACTGTGTATGTGTTGAAACATTTGTTTCTGTCAAACTGTTTCCCTGTCTTATGTGGAATCGTTTATTATTCTTGTTGTTGTTGTTTTAATTTAGTGTTTGTAACTGCAGTTGGACGGAATCCAGGAAAAATGTCCGCACAGGGGACAATAAAAGTATATCTTATCTTATTATTATGACTGTCTGTGACAGAGGAAGGGGGAGAGAGAGGCAGCCTGTGTGAGGGAGAGAGAGCGCTAATGTTAGAGAGGGTCTATGGCTTTCACTTTTTTATTGCTTTTGGAACCAGCCTCAAGTGGCCATTCCAAGAACTGCAGTTTTTGGCACTTCCACGTTAGCTTTATTTTTCAGCCACGGAGGTTGTCGCTTTGTATTTGTGTTACTCATTGCCAACAGCTGTGTTTGTTGGTAGCAAATGTCAATTTTAAAGAAAGTATGGCACACAAATTATCAGGCAAAACATACATTTCTTGCATACATTTCCTTTATGAGTCTATGCATATTTAAATGTGCCAGGAAGGCAACATAGCGACCACAGAATAATGTATAAAGAATGCAAATACACTGATTCTTCCAAAAATGCCAGTGAGAAGAAGTATCTTTTTTATAAAACGAGAATCCTACAACTAAACTAAACTTTACTGCTTCATCCTTAAAGTGCCTGTTGCCCATTGTTACCCCCTTACCTCTCTAACGAGTTTACTAGCAGAATGCAGTGCCATCTATTCTTGATATTGAGGTCAAAATGAGTTATACAAGTAAATGAACAACTGATATTTTTTTTAATTTGATTATATGCTGTTTTGTTCTCAACAGTATAATACCCTCTAAGTTTTTAGGTTCTGTGACTGTAATGGATGACGTGGAGGCGAACAACCATCCAATGTGAAGCTTGTCTGGTATTATTCCTTACTTATTTTCTATAACAGGACACCTTAGAGTGTAATAATACATTTATGCCATGACCTCTTACCACAAGTAAAATGAGAAGCTGTGTTTAAGTTTTTCATTTGTATCTATTTTAGGCCAACACTTCATTAGTAGCCTACAGAGTACTATATCTGTGTCTTTGATGGACACCGGCAGCTAATCAGAAGCCAGTATTCCCTGGCCATGGTACATTGTGGTAACTATTGGACTGCGTTGTGTGTCAAATTAAGGGCTGTTTTTATTATTTTAATTTGTTTGGCTTTTATGTGTCTGGAGAACACTAGATTTATAAAAGACATCTCCTGATTTCAACCGCATCTGGTCATAATTGGATGAAAATGATGACACTTCAGCATCCACTGAAATCTCTACAAGTCAAATGGTCTTTTTGCAGTCAATAATATGAGGTAAGCAGAAGAGTAGACCTACTGGGATGGGAACAAAGCAAAGCAATTGACCTTGCTCATGTTAAATTAGTAAACACAATAATAAGGCTGCACAATTCCCAGAGCAAACAAGAAGCATAAGATGCAATGCTCTTTTCCTCCCTCTCATCTTTTTTATCTCTGTATTTATCTGAGAAACCCAAACAATCCTCTCTGCTTCTCTTCTGAGCTCAATGGGTAAAAAAAACAACAACAACAAAAAACAGCTATATTTTCATCTGAAGTTGTTTTCTAAAATAGCACAACATTAAAATATATATTTGGAAGGAATATCCATTTAAAAGCATGGGATATATTCTCTGCAATTATGATCTCATGGGCGGATTATGAGTCAATGGGCCCCTGGGCAGACATTCAGAAGGCCAAACCATCTTCCCTAGCCCAGTCTCACAGCAAAGCGTGTAATAGACCAGCCTGTCCACCGGATGAAAGCGTGTCAGTGTCATGTTTTGTGTCGTGAATAGTACACGCCTGCATGAAGGTGCAGTGTTTTGTAGTGACGGAAGTCTAACTTCAGAGCTACTTAGGCAGTATATAAAGTGAGAAAGACCACTTATGGTGGGTGGGTCCAACAAACACAAGACTTTCAATCGGTAGACCCGTGTCCAACTGGTCGAGGAAGATTACCGCATACCGAGCCTGGTTCTGCCCAAGGTTTGTACACGAGGGACGTTTTTTTCTTGCCACTGTCAGACCCGCCATCAGGGGGGTTTAAAGGGTACAGATGACCTCCGGTCCAAGGCCAGGGGGGTCCCATGCAAAGGTCTATGGTTGCCCTTTAAATGGATCAAGTACAACAATTTACTCACTGACCTATATCACTGACAGTACAAGTTAAATGTATTTACATGATACACTAGAATGGCACTCGGAGAGCGCAGACCTCCGCCAAGGTGCCTGACTTTAAAAAGAGTTTTAAAGCTAGAGTGAAGATACTTGTATAAAACTACACTACCTGGAGTGGGTGTGGATGAGGGGCCCAATTTGGAAAGTCTGTCCCTCTGCCCGTAATTCCTAATGGCTGGCCTGGCCACTGTCGCACCGAGTGCATGCTCATGGTGGGTCTCTTGTTGGGTCTCTAAATTATAGAGTACGGTCTAGACCAGCTGTCTAGCAGTGTTTTCCGTTCTGACATTACGTTATTTCCATACGTGTTTTACTTAGTTTATGTACTTATGTTAAGCCCAACAATGACGTTTTCCCTGAACCTAAGTCAGTGGTTTTGTTGCCCCCTGCTGGTACTGTATGTTAATACAGGCGTGTAATATTCACATCTCTGCGGGGCAAAACGTGACACTGACACACTATCTTCTGGTGGACAGACGGGTCTATTACACACTTTGGCGTAATGTCGGGTTGGAGCAAGACATGGACTTGAGATGCTTTGGCCCATGTTTTGCATCTCTTTGTAGTCGTAACACATCTGTCTATGGTTTTGTGTCTCTATGTGGTCGTTATGCATCTTTTTGTGGTTTTGTGTCTCTTTGTGGTCATTTTTGCATGTCTTTGTAGTGGTTTTTCTTTTTCTTTTTAGTCTTTTTGAGTCTCTTCCTGGTTGCTATGTGTCTCTTTGAGTGACATTTTATAGGTGAAGGCCAGGGGGGATCCTAACACTTTGGGCCCCTGGGCCTGTGCCTGGTAAACCTGTTCATTAATTCATCCATGGACCTACATTGCTGCTATAGTGAGAAATAAATAAACAGGTAAAAAATAAGAGAAGAACAATTTGGACAGAGTGTGATGTTGCCGTTTCCCTCCTGCTGTGTTTAAGTTGAAAAGGCTGATACATTTAGTTCCATAAAAGCTTTTCTTCGACTCCTGTGGTTTTCTGTACAGTTGCTTTTCAGAAAGGAAGAGAATTACAAGCTAAGGAATATCATTACCTGTAAGTAATGCCAGGAACTATCCTGGTGATGCATATTCAACGAAAGTTATTATTATTGCTCAGTCAAACAGGAAAAGGAGACAGCGACGAATGCATCTTTTTGTACTAAATTGTTTGTGGACTGTTGTGTCTCTGTATGAGACACCAAAGTAAAACTAAGTAATATTATGCCTGCTGCTTTAATCAGGTATCGGAGACTCTACTGCACATAATAAAAGTGCTTGCACATCTACAAATGACAACTTAAAGGTACCCAGTGGCGTTTTCTTGTAAATCAAAGAAGTTGTATTTAGGTAGACTGTTTCTCACCAAAACCCATTGTGTGTATCCCTGACGTCTAACAAACATTTGAAAAGCTCTTTCTTTTAATATTGCAGGGCTTTGGAGCATTGGCTTGCTAGCAGAAGGTGGTGAATTGCTATGTTTCCTGGTGCATTGCCATCACCGACTGTCAATCAGTGGAGTACAAGGAACATGAATCACATCTCACACATGCATGTGTGTCCTCGATGAGATGCAAACAAAACAGGGACCCACTCACTCCATAGCGCTATAGTGGTCAAAACCAGCCAACTCATTTTAAAAGCAGCTCTCATTTTATTTACAGTTTACTCTTGTGAATACGTCTGTCAGGTGTGTCTGTTTTTGTGTGTAATACATTTTCTGTCCCACTGCAAATTCTGCTGCAGGCATACCTGAGCTCTCAGTCTTCAAGAATTCATTTAGTCTGTTTTTATTGTAAATAAGGAGAGCGGGGAAATACTCGGGGCAGCAAAGCATCCTGAACACACTTAAAGATGTTTACTATCTCTTAAAATCATACCACAGTAGCGTCTTTTGAAAATTCCCTGCAAGGTCACCCATGAAATGGTATTCATCCTTTTCCTACAGCAGAGCATTCTCATCTTGGCATAGGACATAAACTGTGCAACATCAAACACATTTCATTTTGCGTGCAGCATAAAAACGGGCTCTCCACATATCACCTCACTACTTTCTGTAAATCTGCATTGACAACTCGAAAAACACATAAACATGTGCTCACACACCCACACTTCATCAAAGTATAATGCACTAGCACACACAAGCCTCCCCCTCACCTGCTCAAACACAGGAGCACAATTAAAAAGACACCATTACCGGCACCCCAGCTCCAGCACACTTCACTGACTTCCCCACAGTGATGCTCTAAACAAATCACTCTTTATTTACTCTGTGGTTTGTGAGAAACCCTACGAAATACTCTCAGCAACATACAGTATCTTAAATAACAATGAAACTGATTCTATTGAATATATGCTGTATTTAACTGACATTTTGTTTGTGATTAAATCAGCTACAGATGAAATGTGGATAAATGTGGTCACTGCTTTTGACAGGTTTGTGAACAATTTAAACCACCACCACACAGCCTTTTATGTTACCTCAAATAGTGTTAATAAAACTAACATCAGTGTTGTGGAGGAGTGTTCAGCCCTTTGCAAGTGTCTGTGTGAGTGCAGTAAAGTGAACAATACAAACTTGTGTGTTTTGTTAAGGCACAAAAATAATAGATGCCTGTTTTCATTAAGGCGAGACACCTCAGGCAAAAACATGCACATGTTATTTCATGCACTTGTCAATTTTTGAGAGTTTGGGCTATTTTGCTTTCATTACATGTCTTCTTTCAGACTAGTGAGAAGAATATTGTAGATCTAGCTATTGGTGTCTGTAGATTTCTCCTAAATTCACCAAAAGTTAGCATTAGATAATGCCTCATTTGCATATTTAAAGGTGCTAAATACGATATTCAGAGCATTAATGTAGCAGCAAAACAACTATTTGGTATGTAAAGATATAGAGGAGTAATGTCTACCTGAGCAGAGAATGAAGTCACTCTCTCTGTGTGTGTTTGTGTTGTAATTCAAACTTCTCTGTGCTTTGTTGACATAGCCGGGCCGGTCACGTGTGCCTTTTAGTGCATGTTCATGCATGTGTGCGTACCCCACTGGCTAGCTCACGGCTGCCGCTCCGCACTGCTCTCACACGGTTACAGCTGAGAATGCCGTCCCTAACGAGGGTGTCGTAGCGGAAGCGTAGCACCCGACCCCTCGGGTTTACACTGTTATCTTCTATATACAGTATTTCAAAAAACTTTCATACAAAAAATGGATTGTCTTAATATAAGCAATCAACTGGGGATGTTTCATGGTGATATCTAGTTGTCTAGTCTCTATTCCCCTGTAACGTCTTGCAAAATGGATAGAATTTTACGATACCTTTAAAGGTCGTTTTCTCAAAATTATTTTTTTTCATACTCTGTCTAGAAATCTCCACTTCAGTAGCACTTACATACACCAACTTACAGTTTCATTCCTATCTATATTCTGAAGGGTTTTACAGAAGGGTTTGTTCATATATCATTCATAGCCCGATTTATAGAAAATGTTATTCCTAAAAGCATGGTGAAAATGGATTATTTTATGGCTGTTGACAGAATTTTCTGATTTATGGAGTGATAAACATATCCAAATGATCTCTGTAATGTAATCTCTGTTGTATGAAAAAGGAATTTTTAACCCAGCTTTATCAAATGATTTCTGTTCTGGAAATGTATGCAAATTAGCACATATTTAGTAAGAAAATTACTCAGTTGCATAATTAAACATACAATTTCATAAAACTTATGGTACAAAGAATAATTGCCTTAATCTAAGTAATCAACTGGGGAAGTGTCTTGGTGATATCTATTAGTTAAAATGTGAATGTGAAGCATATTCACCCGTAGTGTCTCCCCTTAAAGGACCAGTGTGTAACAAATAGGGGGATCTATTGGCAGAAATGGAATACAATATCAATAAGTATGTTTTCTTTAGTGTATAATCACCTGAAAATAACAATCGTTGTGTTATTGTTACCTTAGAATGAGCTGTTTATATCTACGTAGGGAGCGGGTCCTCTCCACGGAGTCCAACATGTTGCACTGCCATGTTTCTACAGAAGCCCAGAACATACAAACCAAACACTGTTAACTTTTCCTGCTTGGGCCAGAGTCGATAACTTTACTTGCTGTCATCGCCGCCGCTCTCTCTTTCTTGCTTCACCACTCACTTCCACACGTACACACACTCTAAGCACTCTCGTCTTACAACAACTTGCTCTAGAGAGGGCCAATTTGCTTCGCACACAGGGAAGTTGTAATCTGCAACCTCACCACTAGATACCGCCAGATCCTACACACTGCTCCTTTAAATGGAAGATTGACATTGGTCTATTTCCACGATGCCATATGGCTGTACCTGCTGCTAACAAGCCACAACCTTAGCTAAATGCCTTGGTTCCCACCAACAGGGAAAAGGAGGCAGGCCTTACCTTGTTGGGTCCTTTTTCATGTCGCCAACCGTGTACTGAGCTCTGCATTGCTTTCAGCTTATTTAGGTTAACAAATAGACACAGAGTGTATATAAGGTAAGACCCGCCTTCTTGGCAGTTGGCAACCAATCAGAATGACAAATGACAACCTGTGACCGTGAGACTATCCCAATACAATGCTCACAATACTGCCATATGAACTTTAGGAGAGTTATTGGTCATTGTTAGCATTTGTCCTCTCCATACTCCATACTGTGAAGTCATTCCTTCGTAGAGTAGCTATACTATAAGAAAAGGGGGACGAAATCCACAATCTTTGTTCTGTGCAAAATTGTTTTTTAAAGTTCATGTAACGCTAAAATGAGACTTCAGCAGAAGGTGTCTTCATCCCACCGCAGCTCAGCAGGGATATATGGAGTCTGGGGAAACACAGTGAGAGAACGTCGTGCCACAGTAAAAAGACTGTAATTTTGGGAGACACCCACTTATTTTTACACAGAATGAGGACTGTGGCTTTTCTCCAAGTTGACTATGAAGAAATCAGTTCACAGCCAGTATGGTGAGACAAGATGATTACTGCTACCCATAACGCTCAATATTAACATATGGCACGTGAGTATTGTGTTAAAATTACCTTGCAAAAATCTGAACCTTTGACCTTGTGACTGAAAGAGCTCATCTTAATGTTGATGTTTGTGTTGATGTTTTCTCCGGGTTGAGAACCACCTTTGGCATGATCATGTGCATTGTCAAATGTTAAAAACACAAGCAGCCAATAAATATTCATTACATGTATCATCAGGTTTTGCACAACAAAGAGGGTGAAAGGATATGCATTAGGTGAATTCTCTATTGTTGCTTTGTAGCTGTGTCTGTGTTATGTGATTACATAGGAATCAGCATCTGATTTTTCACAGTTATCCCTATGGAGCAGAGGTTGTAGTGCAACTTTTTTAGTAGCAAGGTAGAAAAGGGAACAGGGCCAATATGCGTTGATCTAACAACTTGAATATCCGACATGGAAGGCTGCTCAAGTGGTGCTTCCAGCGAAGTCTTAAAACTTCAGCACTTGAATGAACAATAAGATTTAATCTGCTGTCCCTCAATACTGCTGCTAGCCCGGTTATTTAATGCAGCAGTAGGAAGAATTATAACAACTATGATTTAAAAAAGTTACTATGTCCTGACGGTAGTGCATGAGACAGGTAATCTGAAAAAAATCATGTGCCTCTGTGTCCTCCGGTGCTCCTAATGGCATCTGCAAGATTTCACATACTGGAGGAAAACAACCAATCAGAGCCGAGCTGGAGCCTGCCGTCTCTGAGCAGCTGTCAATCACTCGCAAACTCAGATCAAACAGTCAAACTAGGCAGCGCTGATCAAATATCTATCAATATTCTGTTACTGTAAAGCCTATTTCTCACTTCAAATGTTTTCAGAAACATATTGTAGTGAACTGTTTAGCTGTAAAATTAGAAAGTGTGTGACCCAGCAGCCATGTTGAGATCAGTTGAGGACATACCAAGCACCGCCCACCAGCCGGAGCAAACTTTCTCATTTTACAGCTAAACACTACAAAATGTTTCTGAAGACATTTGAGGAGAGAAATAGGCATTACAGTAACACAATGTTGATTCATATTTGATCAGTGCTGTCTGTTTGACCGTTTGATCGGAGTTTGCGAGTGATTGACAGCTGCCTCCGTTGAATGAACAACCAATAGGAACGCTCTCTCTCTGAAATGACCTGTGATTGGCCAAAGTCTCCTGTCATGGGCTAGATTTTTTTAAAGCCTGAAAACAGAGCCATGAGGAGGTGAAAAAGTCTAGTTTTCGCTCAGAACACTTGAATTACAATATGCTGAAAGGTTATTATGGAATTTTTGCCAAATGATGCCAAAAACATTCTGCCTACTGCAGATTTAAATACTCAAATAGGCAACAAAAAAAAAGTGGATGGACTTGAGAAAAGTGAGAACAAGCAGTGATTAAGTCTGAAAAAACATTCCAGCTCCAATAAAATGTGAAGCATTGCAAATTCATAAACAGTGACAGTGAGAGTTATATAAGCTACTGTGGCAGATCTGAGTCAGTTAATGTGATTCCCCCCAGCCTGACCCAGTCGCTTAGAGAACGTACCTTTCTTGACGTGGAATAACAAAAATTTGCATGAAATCCAAGTGGGTGCAGGAGGGAATGAGATTCGTGACAGAGAGGCGCACAACAACACTGAGAGACTGGGAAGGATGCTCAGTCTCCGGCCTCACAGTGTACCTCAGCAAGGTATCAAATATAAATTTGACTGTAGACAACGGAACATTTTCTCATTCATTAGAACCATATTTTACATTAGTGTCTAATGAAAGCTCAGTTTTCAGACAATCAGACAAAACATAACATATTCTCCACTATCATGAAATCCATCCACCCACATTTCAGAGGTCATGCTTTTGTGTTTTAAACATCAAAGTTTCACCCACTACACCCTCCTCTGTACCTCTCTGTGTTGCAAGGTTAACACTCCGACCTGGTGAGAGGCTGGGAAATATTGTACGAGCATTGAAGACCGTCAAGGGCACCTCTGGCACTCACGGTTGTGATGGATAAACAAGCGCACATACAGAAAGATCACCCTGCAGCCCCGGAGTGATTCACACAGACTGCACAGAACCAACAGATGACTTTAAACCTGGCATCCTCTATCGCTTCAGATGGCTTTAGCTGTGGCACTTTGCCGCCTTTCAAGAGGCAGGCCACATAATGTCAACTGGCTGGCTTTGATGGTACATTTAACATCTTCTGAATGTGTTAAAGGCACAATCCCTTATCCGAAAATAGCCAGGTGAAAAAAATAACATAAAATAGAGAAACTCCTGTAGACATATTCTCGGTTATTCCAGTCTTGCTGTTCACACCAATATCAGACAGCAGGGTGAGTAGTTTTACTTGCTGTAAGAGTGGTGAAGTTACTGAGAGTTCAGGAGGCAACAGGGAAGGAAGGTCTCATTTTTTGCACATTTCTTTTACTGGAAAGAAGGATGCTGGTGATGGTGACGGTTTAAAAATGATGATACAAAAAGATCTGTATAGGCCAGGAGAGCTTATTGCCTTTGAAATCTGGTTGGAAACTGTGTTAACCAGATGTGATTAACAGTACTAGAGGTAGGAGTGGAGGGAGAGATTTAGCAACTTCTGAATTTATTTCAGTGTTACCACATACAGTATATTGTTTAGTACATACTTTATGCAAAAAGGCAGTGTTTTAATTTTCTGTTTCTTCTCTTTTGTAGAGGTGCCGCTGCCGTCATCTTATTTTGACAGCATTCACCATGGGAAATTGTAAAAAGACTTGCATTTATATAGCGCTTTTCTAGTCTTCCAACCACTCAAATCGATTTACACTACAGACGCGACAGCGACGCTTATAGTGTTTTCACAAGACTTTTGTGAGTCTGTGTGTATGTCATTGTGGCAAAATGTGTACCTGGTGACACCTACTGTAGTGGGAACTACCACAGAAGCAGTTTTGAGTACTTCACCGGGTGTTTATATTTCTGTCTGTCTGTCTCAAAAGTGTGTAGTTGAAATGACTGAAGGCGAAGTTTTGAGGGGACAGCAGCTGCCTGCCAAAACCCAACAGCCCATCACTCACCATCGCATTTCCAACAAGAAAACACATCTGCTAACATTAAGTCAACATACAGTTAGTTACCGCCGCCAAGGAGTTTATAGTTTGGTTTAGTTTGTTTGTTTGTAAACGCATTATGTTTCACTTTTTTTGCGATATATGGCATTTGTGCTGTATTTATATGGTATCGGGATAGTTGGAAAAATGAGTTCACATGAGCACCCCCGCAAGACAGAACAACAACTCAAACAGTTAAAGTGTTGTTTAAGCAATAAAATATTACACATCTTCTTTGTAGCTTCCATGTTGTTTCCAAATTACGACTTAAAGTTCACGAACACACCGAAGTCGGAAGAACAACTTCCCATCTCGGGAAATGGGACCATCCGAGGAGTATGTGAATGCACCATCGTTCATTCTATTTTTCTTGTAAATTGCTTCTAAACTGTTCCAGTGTCAATGTGTTGGTGCCCAGCACAGAACTACAGGTGTTTAATCCGTGCTTGCTGCCTCTCCAAAACTCTTTTGTTAGCCTACATGCTGGCAAACGTCAACTTCTGCTGCAACTGGTTTTGGTAGGCAGTTGTTTTTCGTGCAATAATCTCCAAAGTAAAATGACAGACAAATTATGTCATGATGTTCAGTTTAGTTTGACTACATTGTCAGCGTGTCTCTGCCATAGTTAAGCTCCACTTCTGCCTTTTAATTGGATCCATTCTGACTTTATTTTTTATAGGTTTTGGAGAAGACGTCAACAAATGTCAATTCATCAGGCTTCACAAACCCAAAATACTGAATTTAAATCTGCAACAATTAAAAAAAACTGATTAAAAGGTGTTGCGGTGCATCAACTAAGAACAGTGAAGTCTGAGTTACTGAATTTATGTTAATAGGCATGAATTATACCACCAAATCCAGGCTGACTGCCACTGAGGAAAGGACTTTTGTTTCACTGTACAGTGCAACAGTGAACAATTAACATGCATGTCACAATCCATTTCATTATACGAACTATGGCTCATAAAAAATTATGCAAGTACCACTTCCTGGTGTCAGCAGAGACTCCTTTATATCCCTTTCTCTGTTCCTCTCGCTGTTCCAGTGTCCTACATGTGTGTGTGACAGAACTGTAACAGAGACCTTGGGAGCAGTTGAATAGGGTTGTGTGAACATGTGTCAGTGGAGTCTCTAATGGGAACACCATGCTCCTAATATACAGTCCATCTGTAGCCTGCACAATGAATAACAACAGCTCTTTGCAATATTGACTCCTCCCTGCTCCCCCATTTTAATGATTATGCCTTTGTCCTTTGTGGTAAAAAGTCCTGTAGGAAACATTCCATTACTGCATTACAGGGTGGGGGGGTGGGGGAGCACAAGGCTGCCTCTCCTGTCACATCAGCTCTTTATTATTCATTAGGATCTCTTTCTTTTCCCAGCGTAAAAGGACCTTGATAAGCTATGTTTATTCATACACTAACCTTTTTAAATATTTCCAAGAGCTCTCCGACAAAGACCTACCTGGCATACCTAATACCTAATCTTTGTTTTATTATTCAGTCCTCATGCTCCCACTTCTCACTTAAGATGCAATACGTGAATTGTGCCACCACACTTCTTCTTTGTCTTTCCATTTCGCTATCTCCCTCTGTCCCTGTACCTCGCTTGCACTATCATTTCATTATTTAGGTTTTCATGCAGGTGTTTTTTTGGACTTCTTCTTTTCTTATTATATTGCATTAGTTCTTTCTTCTCTCCTTCTCCTCCTCCCCCTCCAGTCTGCCCTCCTTTTCTCTGGCTTTCTCTCATTCAGAAGTCCTTGCCTCTGCAGACTGATCCCTCAGGGCAGCCTACTGATTAGTGCACTCATCCCCTCCACCCCCTCCTCTCTTTCTCTCTCCACCTCCAGCTCACCTGCCCACATTTTTTTTATTTAAATTATTTATTGCACTGAGGTTATTGTCACAGAATGTACTGCTCTATAAAGGAAAATAAAAAAATAGCACCTGTGCAGTAGGGGTGTAAGAAAATATCAAATATCTCAATATTATGTTTCATGATACTGCATCAATTCTCAAAAACACTATCAATTTTTGATAGTGTTTTTTGATAGTTTTAAGATTAACTCAGTCAATTCTTTATTTAATTTGCAAAAAGATGTGCCCTCTCAGTGTATGTGTCCTCTCAAAGTAGTGCCATGATGTTAGATGTTACAGGGACTGTTATAAATGCAAATGTAGATCCCACTGTTGTGATTGCATAAAACAAGTTGTTGTTTTTTTACTCAGATTTTATGCATATGGTGGTGTGTTCTTTGACAGCTTTCATAAAATTAGATAAAATATCACTATATATTGAGTCGTTACCCCTGTGTCATGATATCGTATCGCCAGATTCTATACTGCGCAGGTCTACTATGCAATGACACTAAAGGGAAAACCACAAAACAGGTGAATCAGGCCACTGAAATCACAGGAAATATCATAGTTAGTGCTGGATATCATTTGAAATACTTTAAAATATTGAAATAATAAATATAATACAATACTGATCCAATTTAGCAAAGTGACTCTCCTATCAATCCGCTTATAGGATAAGTATCTTGATGCTTTTCTCCAAAAATCTTAGTTTTTCATTTAAAGAAATCATTTTGACATTTTGGGAAATCAGCTCATTCACCGTCTCGAAGAGATTTGGAAGAGAAGAACGACACCACTCTCACACCCTTTCTCAAATGTAACGCTTAAAGGAAAAGTGTGTTAACCTGACCCGCCAGATGGTTTGTTACACAGAACCATCTGACAAATCCACATGAACCACTCTTCACATTGTCATAAATCAAATCAACCGCACAGCACTTGTTTAAAAGGAAAATGTGTCACTTTTAAAGCCTGTACAATTATAGGGGACACACTGGTATTATTTAAATTAGGAAATACACAGTATGATAAGAGAAGGAGAAAACAAGACTAAGAATTGTTCTGACAATGCATTTGATTGCAACTTTCAACTTGTTCAATATATCCTAGTTACAACAGGAAAAAGCTACTTGTAATTACCACGAATGGGAATTATGCCGGGACAATTGTTAGAGATGATGATTTTTGTTGTAATATATCATTCATCCATAATTAAGCCCTAAAAAATATCCCTCTTGAATTACACTTGCTTTCGCAAAACGTTTACTTTAAAGGAATAATTTGTGTGTTTTGAAGTGGGGTTGTATGGTGGTACTTATCCATAGTCTGTGTATTACTTACAGTAGATGAAAGTCGGCACACCCCCAGTTTGGAGAAACAGACAGGAGTACCAACACTGGAGCAAAGCAATGTACTGCTGTGGACAGGGGCAGCATCAAAACATATTTTAGCCACCTAAACAAGATTGATATCCGTTTAGGTGTATGCTATATTTAGAATATTTTCTGATGGGGACCTGAACTGAAAGTTGATGGAGTCTGCTGGCTTTGGAGAGAGTTTCACTTTCATGTCAGTTCCCCGTCGGAAAGGGCCGTCTCACGGCAAGATGAAGCGGTGAAAATATTCAAAATATACCGCACACTTTAAAGGATATAGATTTTTTTAGGTGAGCTTTTCTTTTAGGTGGCTAAAATATGTTTTGCTGCTGCCCCCGTCCACAGCAGTGCATGCTTTGCTCCTGTGCCAGTACTCCTGTCTGTGTCTCCAAGCTGGGGGCGTGCTGACCGCCAGCTACTGTCGGTAATACACCGACTATAGTTAAGTAAAACCCCACTTCAAAACACCCGAATTATCCCTTTAAATGAATAAAAGTTAAAGGGTGCTTTTTCATACATCCTTCATGAATGAGATGTGGAGAAATTCAATGTGAGTTTAACATTTAACATTTAACATCTTAATTAAGCTACCTGTCTAAGTTCCATTGGGCCTGAAACAGTTTTTTCCCTCTTTTCTACAGCTTCTAAATTGTCAGCACATAAAATCATGTTCCTGTCCAGCTCCATTTGTCTTCTATAAGTGGCTCAGCAAACCTTACTCTGCTCCTCTATTATACCTACACCGCTTGGATAGATACAGTTAGCGCTAGCAGACATGTCCCTTTTTCTCTGTGACCACATCTGCCAGTCTGCCAGCCACCCATGATACTTGGCAGGCTTTCATTGGCTACAGTGAGCGCTGTAGCAGCACCACTGGTACTGTCGACACAATGCTAAGACATGGGCCAGCTGTAAGCCCAGATACTGATGTACAAACACAGGCAGTGGTCCCAGTTAACACGGGTAATCTGCAAGGTTTCTAGAGCAGCAAGGTTCCAACACAAACATGGCTCATATCCAAGAGGAGAAATATACTGCACATAGCCAATAAACACTCAATAAACACTTACTGCTAACCTGTGCTTCCCATTTCTGCTGTTAGAACGGATTCAAGCCTGTACCATCACAACATTTAGTGCAACAGCAACTGTTTATTTTAGATATTTAACATATTTACAGTAGGCTACTTCCATCCATCTCAGAAATGGTGAAAAATTATATAATTTTTTATCAAATAATAACATTAAATATATGATATTAACAAACGATATCAACAACATTAAATGTTGATAAGTTTTTTATTCCATAAAAATTGTAAATGTATTATTTCAAAATCACTACTTTTTACCCATACAGGACAACGTTGGGTCAAACATGTTTTTAGACAGAAAAAAATATAAATATATAATGGAATGACATTAAATAAATAATAAATTAGTACCGTATTAACAACAATGAATGATCAAAAGTTGTTATATTTAGCAGAAAAATAACTAAATTGTAATTACATCATTATCTTTACTAGCTTTACCATAAAAGGACAACTGATCCGTTTGGTAGAGCATGTATTTAGAAAATGATTTTCCTGTTATTAGACTTTTTATTTTATTATCAAGTTAAATAATTCTGTTCAGTGAGGCCTCTGAAACTATGATCTGTCGAAAAAAATACGCCTACCTTTGAAAATGAGACCTCATGTCTGGAGGGACTTTTTTTGTTGCTAACTTCCTGTAAGAAGGCGAACTGAAAAGGTATGCTATTTAAAGATACAGCAGCATCTAGTGGATTATTTTAGCATAATATACCGAAACCCAGTGGTAGATATGGCTCAATCAGGTTGAGTTAAGTTCAACACATTTTTCAATAAGATATAGTAACTCAAAATGTGCTCTACCAAGCAGAACATTAAAGGGTTAAAATACAAAGAATTCCCTGATGCATTTATGTTATTTGTAACCCAACTCTTGCCAGAGATGCTTCTCCACTCCATCTACATTGAGGCCTTCGGAGCACTGGCACATAGAAACTGAAGCAATGAAAAACCCGTTTTTACACTCTGTGGTTTAATTTCAGGATTGATTTCTGAATGGTGGCGACTTTATTCCTGTGGCCTTTCTGATGAACATCTTTTTCCATCCCCCTCCAAAGACAAATAAAGCACTGTAACTGAGCTTTGACCTCATTTGTTTGGATTGGAAAGGACTGACACAAGCACAGCTGCAAAATGATAGAACATGATGGGGAACAGGTTCAAGTGCAGCGGGAAATATCCGTTTTTGCTGACAGCTATTGAGCACATCAGGAAATGTTTATTAGAGAAATTAATTACTAATTAAGCAACTGCGCCAGTTTTCCAATTATTCTGTCTGGGTTACTTTATTTTCTATTTCTACTTTCCTATGTGCTCTCGTACGCCATCAGCCTCGTGGCGCGCTGTCGATCTCTATATAGATCTGCCTGTTTGTTTTCCCTTCTCACTCCCATTCTTCCTTCAGATGAACTGTCACATCCCCTCCACTGAGCATCAATCCACTCTCCGCAATCTGCCCCAAAGTTAGTGATGCCAAATCCATGACGGCCTCACTCAATCCACATTTTCCACCCAATGGAATTTGAGGACACATAAACCAAACCTTGCTTGGATATGCACATTCCCACTCAGGCTCATCAATCAGGCCTCGTGGGAGCTGCTGTGCTCCAGATTGGTTTTTAGCTTTCCAGTGAATTGATTGAGAAAGAGAAACTTAAAGTAATGTGTTTGCCAATAAGTTGCCACACCGGCTCGATTTGAAATGGCATTAGGCATCGTGACTGCCTCTACCTACGATTACTAAGGTTTTTTGATGCTATTCTGGAGCACCTTCTCTATTGGCCACACAAACTATGTTAAAGTACCCCTGGATATTACCTGCTACCTGTCGTGAAAAATAGGAGTTTGTGTGAAGCAGTGAACTGAGTGAATGTGAGGGAAAGTAGAAGGGGGGGAGAGAACGAGTGGTGAGAGCGAGAGCTCGGCACTGAGAGTAGAAATCTGAGGGGGAGAGAAGAAAGAGCTGCAATTCAAATGCGGCAATCTGACAGAATAATTTATTGAGTTTCTGCAGCTTGGTAAAGAGTTTCTGATAAATGGAGCAAGTGCCACTGAACTGTTATCAAAAATGAGAAGGGGGTCACACCAATTGAGAAAATATATCGCAAAAATCAGAACTCTCAATCCATCCATCCTGTACCCGCTCATCCTTGAGGGTCAGGGGGGTGCTAGAGCCAATCCCAGCTGACATTGGGTGAGAGGCGGCGTACACCCTGGACAAGTTGCCCGTCAATCACCGGGCTGAACCTCAACTACATCCTTCAATTTGATACTTAACGACGACAGAATCTGAAAGGGGTGGTACAGCGTTTCCTCTTCATAGTGAAACAGTGATGATCACCAAAAATAATTTTATTCAATTAACTTATTGGATGTAAATAAGTTTGTCATAATTACAAAGTATTAAAAATATTGGATCAGACTGGTTAAAGTTATGCAGGATGAGTGAACCCAATTCACACATGTGTTGCTGTATATACACCAATAAACAGAATATTTAGGTCATTGTGACTGAGAGGAAACTTCAACCTCAAAAACATTAAACAGAATAACTTCGGTTGAGAACCTCAAAACAGCTTTGAATGTTCTACAAACAACCTTACATCAACTGAAACTTATTTGTAATGCCTTAACAATAACAAAATATGATGTTTACAAACTTGAAAAACAAAGAGTCTTTCCATCTGTCTTTGTCACAGACGGCAAAAGAGATTTCTGAACCCTAGTAATAAAGTTTTTCAGGAATTTTAATCGTGGGCTTCATTTTCTTCACATCACAATTTCATAAACATAGTGCTTTTTTCATTTATTTATTTTGTGTTTACTTCCCAATTATTAGTCTGTGCCCTAATCCTAAAGAATTGACTTAAATCAAAAAATCGGTTTACATGATGCAGGTAAGCGCTGATTTCCAGCTTTGCAAATAGTTTCAAGCAGGAAGTTCTGGTCTCTGTTGGCTTGAGGTTTACACTTATGAAGACGAATCAATTGGCAGACTCAATAAGGGGCTGACTGTGCTTTGTCTAGTTAATATTTAAATAGATTTGGCTGGTTTGCTATTGGACTACTTCTGCACACCCTGTCACATCGCTCTAACAGCATTTTGCACTCTCCTCTATATTCTGATTTTCTAATAAAAGAAAAAAAAAAGAGACATTTAAAGTCCACTAAATATACTGTAGATAAGCATTGTTTGTATTTTGATTAGGGCTGTCAATCGATTAAAATATTTAATCACAATTAGTCGTATGATTGTCCATAGTTAATCGTGATTAATCGCAAATTAATAGCACATTTTTTTATCTAATCAAAATGTACCTTGAAGGGAGATTTGTCAAGTATTTAATACTCTTAACAACATGGGAGTGGGAAAATATGCTTGCTTTATGCAAACGTATGTATATATTTATTATTGGAAATCAATTAACAACCCAAAAAAGCCATTAAAATCAGGTAATAAGATTTCTTATAATCAAAGCTACTGTTTTTCCAACAGAAATGCAAAGAAAGACATTTCTAAAACTTTAAAGGTGATATTACACACCTTACAACACCTTTCTAAAAGCTCTGTGAATGTATTATTTTTTTTACATATGCGTCATCAATGCGTTATCAAGAAGACCTTTAACGCTCCACTCATTTTCATTTTCTCCACACAGTAACTGACATAGAATACCATAACAGATGGAAGTTTTGGGTACTCGCAAAACTATCTAAAGCTAGAAGAACACTGAATCTCTTTATTATGTCTCCATTGCAGGAACATGACATTTTGATCCTGGTTTCAGCTTAGGCACTTTTTTGATTTAGCAAACCACGAATCCTACACTGCAGCAGCAAGATTAGAGCAGAATGTCATCTAGTGCTGAATTCTTATGTGAATGCCAAATATTAAAGTACCTACAATGGGGTTCATCGTTATAAGATTGCCTGACAGGTCTTTGTGGCGCCGTGTCCTCTGAGATTCGGCTGCTGACACGCAGGAAATATGTTCATAAAAGACCTGTTTTAAGTGCGGCGCTGTTACAGTGCTCTGAACCTCCTGTCTGTCTACAAACAACACCTCGGTCTGCTGAATTACAGGTGCAGCATGTGTTAAAGCAAAATAATGAGCACAATGAACCGCCCTCATTCCAATGAAAACGCATCATGTGCTGTAAGGTCAATTACTGCATTAGCAAAAGGATATTACGCCAGCAGGCCGATAACTTGATATGGGTGAAGGTAAGGTTATATGACAGCAAATAAAACAGTGATTTGCAAAAGAGATTGCTTGCTTCGTAAACACTTTCGATGGCCAAAGCATGCAGAGACAAGTTCCCTGATTGCTTATTGATCATGAATGAGCAGCTCAGTGAGAGGAGATCAGCTCAAGGTTACAAAAGGTCAGTTAAACAGCCTGCCAGGCCTGGGACAAATCTGTTATTAATGCTTTACGATGTTCATCAGAAACGGATGTGTTATTGATTCACTGTGAAGCATTTTGTTTTATTTTATCCATTTTCTAACTTAAAGGTACATTTTGTAACATCTGGCGGCATCTAGTGGTGAGTTTGCAGATTGCAACCAACTGAAGGTTTTCCCGTGTGCCAAGCCGAGCTATGTTGGCCGACGTGAAAATGCGAATGTCCCTCTCTAGAGATGTTGTAAGAGTAGTGTAGGTCATTTGGAGAATAGGAGAGCCAGTGTGTAGAGTGTGTGTGTGTATGTGGGAAGTGAGTGGTGAAGCAAGAGAGAGAGAGAGTGGTTGTGAATGTGTGTGAGTGAACAAGTGAGATAGTAGAGCAGAAGACAGAGTTAGTTTAGCTTTGAGAATATCAAGTGGAAGTTGCAGTTTGTGCAGAAATAAATGCTGCAGCTCCTCAAAACCAACAAAGGTTTCCCGTGTTTCGTTTCCTGGCGGCGTAGTGAAGTGGAAAGACGATGGCTAACTCCAGAGTGAGTAACGTTATCAACTCCAGCCCAAGCAGGAAAAGTTAACACAGTGGTTTGTCCGTTCTGGGCTACTGTAGAAACATGGAGGCCGGCTTCACGAAGAGAGGACCCTCTCTGTATGTAGATATAAACGGCTCATTCTAAGGTAACGAAAGCACAATGATTCTTATTTATCAGGTGATTATAAACTAAAGAAAACATACTTATTAATATTATATTCCATTTCTGTCAATATATCCGCCAAAATGTTACACACTGTTCCTTTAAAGGACCAGTGTGTAACATTTAGTGGCATCTAGCTGTGGGGTTTGAGGTCAGATTGCAACCAACTGAATACCGCTCATCCCTTCCTTTACAAGCGTGTCGGAAAACTACGGTGGCCTTCAAGTAACAAAAAACGCCAGAGTCTCTCTCTAGAGCCAGTGTTTGGTTTGTCCGTTCTGATCTACTGTAGAAACATGGTGGTGCAACATAGCAAACTCCGTGAAGAGGACCTGCTCCCTATGTAGATATGAAGGGCTCATTCTAGGCTAATGAAAACACAAAGGTTTTTAGCTTCAGGTGATCATACAGAAAACGAAAAACATAGTTATGAATATTATATTCCATTTCTTCCAATAGATCCCCCTAAATCCTACACACTGGCCCTTTAAATATTATTATGGCTGTTGTTATATTGCCACATTTGATCAAATGGCTATAGCAAAGGGGTCATGTGAAGAACCCACCGAGCTGCATTTCGCTTTTAGCTGATTGTTTTGGTTTACCGTCCTGCAACGTTACTGATTTTGATTCACAGTCACTGCTGTCAACGATGTTGTTGTCGTAGGCAGCTGTTTACAACAAAAAAAAACTCTTAAAACCCACTGTATGCTATCTTTCTAGCACCAAACAACAAACAGACAAACTAAGGAACCTGACACTTTCCTCAGTGCTGGTTAATGCTGCCGAAGAGACGTATTGTCAGGTCTGACCTAAAAATGCATCTCCTGAAGCAGCGCTGGTAATCAAATAAAGTGGCCAATCAGACTGGACCAAGTGCCCGCCACATCACGGGGGGATAGAAATGCATTAGAGCGTTTGTTAATATCATGTTTTTTGGTTGATTATTTAATTATTTACGCTGATTGTAAGATCCTCATAACAAATGTCTTACATTTGTCACTGCATTACCCCTTTGTTTCTGGAATAGGCTGATCAATCATTATATGCAGTATAGTATGCACCCCTTGTGTTCAGTTGGTCTGGTCGGTTTGGTCTATTTGATTGATACAGTTTGAGTTTAGTTGACCTCTTTTGTGGACCCAGAACTTGTTTTATTTCATATATGTAAATACATTTTTTGTGCGTTGCGTAAATAAAACCCCCTTTTTTTAAATCCATCTGTGACTCAACATGCCTGCCAGCTCTGTCTCTCACTGTTTCATTCATTTCATTTTCATACCATAGAGTATCTAAAAATCCAGTTTCCAAACTAACTTTACTTTAAAGTTAAAGCTGCACATGGTGTAGATATTGGTATAATTAGAGTGATACACACACAAAGAGAGAGTATATGAGAGACAGCATGTCTGCTGAGTTGGCTTGCAGGGTTCAGAGTAGACAGGCATATCATGTGTCTTTTCATGAGAATAAGGGGAGACGTTTGGCCGTCTTGTGTTATAATCTATAGGTTCTTAGAGGAAAGGGGGATGAGCAGAGGATTGTAAACCATATTTCAAAGGAAGTGAGCAAGATAAAAAACTCCTCAACAATCCTTTGCTCTCCTCTATTCCCCAGCTGTGAGTATCAATCATTCTCTAATATTCCCAGCATGTCTTCAGGGTCTCTCTGTTCAGGCCCCAGAGCCCAGCTTATGGCATCCTTCAGATCTTTCTCTCTTTCATGTGAATGCACACTAAGACTTCAACATTTCCGACCAGCATTAAGATTTAGGGTCGTCTTTGACGTGCAGAATAGTGCTGCGGTTTCTTTTGTGTGTAATGAAAATGCTCGGCAAATTTGAGAGGTCAGTGGCCAAAATGAACTGTGTCGGGAGCAGTTAAAGAGATGTATCTGGGATGAAGTGCATGTCTGAACTCGCATTGAAGAAGTCAAACTAGTGCAGCGCTATATGTTCTCAGAGAATAAAGATGCAACATTTATTTTCTCTCAAAGGTAGTACATAAAGAAATACTGTAAAAGCAAAAGTGATCGAACGTCTCTCAAGATGTCATGCCTTATTTTATGTATTGGGAAAAAACTACTTTAAGTTCACCAAGCTGTATATGTGTGTTCTCTCTGATCATGAAAAGGTCACAGCGAAGGTAGATTTCTTCAGAGATACAGCCTCTCCTTATGAGATGCACTATATATGTTGTACACATGTTTGTAGCTATATTTGTATACCCTTTTACTAGCAAACCACTTGATTGGAAGCAATCCTATATTATTATCTGCAGTTTGGTCTTGTTATGTTCCTGTATTGCACTTGTGCTTCAACTTCAAGTCCTTTCAGAGCAGGAACTGTTTTTTTTTGCAATTATTCTTCAGTGCAATTGTACAAAATGTTTCCCATTCAAAGTTTTGGTGTGATGTTGATGGTAATGCAAGAGGTTTGATGTTAAAATTAGTGAGCGTTAGACTACACATTGTAAGACACGTACTGCAATCATACATATAGTATTCCAGATGCACCTTTGTCTCATAGAAAATACATTTACATACCTCTAATTTGTGTTGCTAATATTCATAAGCAGCAATTTCTTCCAGAGAAGGAAGTGCTATATTGTTTCTATGCATAAACCATAGATATGTTGCCTGGGTGGATTGTAGGCTTTGAAAGTAGGGCTGCTCCCTCTTCGACTAATTGATCGTTTTGGTCTTAGTCGACTAAGATTTCTTTAGTCAAAGTCATTTTTTATACTTTTGTCATGCTGAATGACTTATTTCTAAGAAACTTAAGCACATCTCTGTAAACATAATATTTAAATGGTGCTTTTGTGTGATTCATTGTGGAGAAGTTTTGCAGATCTGTCGATTAAATCAACAAATCGATTAGTCGACTAAATCGTATGAGTGTCTAAATTTCAGCCCTATTTGAAAGTACAAGACTTGAGCTGGGTTTGCATCCTGAATCCCAGCTGTGGTTAAGTTTAGGCAACAAAAGCCCGTTGGTTAAGCTGTCGCTTCGATTAAATATTAATAATGTAAACACCGCCTGCCTCGCACTTCAAGTCACTGTTGACATTTTTAATATTTAACCAAGGCCGTGATCTTTTCCCAGCCTTAAACGAGTGCTTTGAGTGCCTTAACAACCAAAATAAAAAAAAAGTTTCATGCTGCTTCAGTTGCGCCAGATACATAGTTAACATTTCCTCAAGTTGAAAAAAAAATTGTAATCCAGGCAGCATGACATTTCTGTCAAAATGTATTTGTTAAATAAATTTATTTCAAAATATATGAATGTAGTTTTTAGGAAACTGGTTAACACTTTACTTAAAGCATTTAAAAGTGCTATATTAACATATAACAGATGGTTTTTGACACACTATCATGCAGGTGTCAGAGCAGATGCAAGGACATTTTAAGTGGTCGTTGTACATACTATAATTTGTGATGAATTTGATGAGCAAATATAATAACAGTAGTGCATGAGAGACGTAATCTGAAAGAAATCATGTACCTCTGTGTCCAACAAACCAGTCAGAGCCGAGCTGGAGCCTGCTGTCTCTGAGCAGCCGTCAATCACTCGTCAATCAAACGGTCAAACTAGGCAGCGCTGAACAAATATGAATCAATATTCTGTTACTGTAATGCTTATTTCTTGCATAAAATGTTTATAGGCCTTACAGTGACAGAATATTGATTCATATTTGATCAGCGCTATCTAGTTTGCCCCTTTGATCAGAGTTTGCGTGTGATTGACAGCTGACTCCGTTGAATGAACAGCCAATAGGAACGCTTTCTCTCTCTCTGAAATGACCTGTGATTGGCCAAAGTCTCCCGTCACAGATTTTTTAAAGCCTGAAAACAGAGCCATGAGGAGGTGCAGAAGTCTAGTTTTCTCTCAGAACACTTGAATTACAATATGCCGAAAGGTTATTATGGAATTTTGCCCAATGATGCTAAAAATATTCTGCCTCCTGCAGGTTTAAGGGTGCCCACAGGAGTTATAGTTGTTGACAAAACTACTTATATCTGCTACAATATAATGTGGTATAAACTATGTATTACATGTTCAGTAAAGTAAAGTACAGTAAAGTCAAATAAAGTGTTACCCTGTAGGGGTATCTCATCTTTTTTTCTTCTGCATTATATGTTTCTTTTAGAATTCTTGGAATATAAATAGAAATGTGCAAAGTAAAGAGCTTCAAAGCTCAAAGATCAACAAGGAGCTTCTCTGCTTAATGAAGTAGCACATCTTCAGAGGACAGAGCAAACTGCATGTTACAGTGAACCATCAGCGTTAGTTTCTCTGAAGATGTGCCACATGTTTTGATCTTTTGACAAAGTGTGTCAGTACTTCATTGAAATTGTGTATTCTGTATGTGATAGCAAAGACGCTGGCATCCAATTTCTACTTTGAAGATTTAATTTAAATCCAGTCCATCCATCCTGTCAAGTTGCCATACTATTGTTTTGTATTAACTGATAAACACATTAAATAAATCACAAGATCACGCTGTATTTGAGTAGTCCAATAATGTGTTATTAAGTCTGAGTAGTTTCAGGGAACATTCGGCTGTGTGAAAAGTTGCCTTTAGATACTCAGAATATATTTTTTAAGTACCATTGATGGACTACACAAATAAATTGTTCAAAATCAGTTTAATATCATGTGGTAAGCTAAGCAGTCTGCTGTTTTTCAGTTGTTTTAAATGTAGGGAAATCCAAACATGAGGACATAAATCTTTCAACACCACAGGCTGGCAAACAAAACCTGAGCAAGATTAAGATGTGTGAGAGTAATTTGTTGCATCAGCATTCCCCCTTTACTTGTTTGTTTGTTTAAATTTCAGGTACCTTGCTCGGCTGCATGTTGTGTTGACGCCCCTCACTTTGTTGGAGCTGCGCGGCCACCAAATGAGGTGTAAGTTGACAAATGAGGGAGGAAGACACAGCGTGAGGTCATGGCGAGGTAGCGAGCTACCTCTCGCTGCGTAAATAAATAAGCCATGGTGCTGTCAGCAGTGCCGAATATTCATCACAATAATAGCCACCTTGGGGTTGGTTAAATGTTCCAAGGAAAGATCAAGGTCAGACTGTGTGCCCTGATAATATAATAAACTTCAGAAAATGTCTGATTTGCGCCTACGTGAGCTGAAATCCACTGGAAGAAGCAGCGGAGGCTCAGTGAGAAAACATGTTGGGGAGAAATAACATCATTTGAATAATTAATATCTTTTATCAGCAGCATCCTTTTGAACTTTTGATCTCTGTATTAACTTAATGCAGCTTCCTATGTTCATATGTGCACCAAATTCTGCACACTCAGTCAATGAATCCACAGCAAAGGTGTCCTGGCCCAACACCTTTCCTGGCAGTGCATCTTACATAATAACAACAAAGAAAGACTCTCAAGAGAGAGAGAGAGTTGGAAGTCCTGTGGAAATGTCTTTCTACCAGATATTCATATTGCTCTTGTCACACAACCTGCCATCATTCAAAGCTTGAAAGAACATGTGAAATGTGTCCCTTGTGCCATGTTTTCTGTCCTTGGCTGCCCCGCTCTTTGAACGGCCTACAGGGACTCAGGCGCGGAGGCAGAGGAGAGCATTCACTTAGATTATTTAAGTTAATATGCACCAGAAGCACAGTTAGACTATACTAAAGGGATATTACTCACCTGAAGCACTGACTTGATAATGATGTGTAACACTCTGCATAATGGGGGTTTATGTGGTAAGATCCCTCTGCACTTTATATTACTGAGATGCATGGATTGTTATGCATATGGTCGGACTGGAACCCTTTGTCATAGGTGGTTTGTGTCGGTTCAGGTGGCTGTAGCCAAAAATGCATGTAGCAATTTAAATATTACCTATATTTTTATAATAACACAGAACTAATAATTTATTGTAATGATGAATAATATCAAACTTGTTGTGTGTTCTTATTGACAGAATAAGAAACCACTTTTTATTTATTTATAATAACATAGGATGCCTTCTGTCCACACTGAATCCGTTGATTATGCACTTCTGTTACGTCATGTAAACGAACCACATATCTCAAGGTCAGACTGGAGACGGAATCACTTAAAAGATGGGCAGTACTTGCCATCTTCCAATGTTTGTAGCCATCTTCCAATGTTTGTAGCCTTTCCAACAGAAAACACGTTTTATATTGTGATATTTACTGGGAATGACATACGTAGCCAACAGCAAGAAGGAAACTTTCAGCTCTCTGGCCAACTCCCTCCAGCAGCTGATGCCTTATTTAGGCTTTTGTAGTGAAGTGAGGATCAGAACCACTTCGACTTCACGAATCAGCCGTTCCTCGTCCTTTGCGGCACTTTCACCACGAGCAACAGGAATAAATAGAAACAGAGCATCTGACAAACGTTCAACTCAAAACGTTGCACTGTGTAGCACTGAGTCGCTCGCAGTCAGTTAGTACATTCCAATAGTAAACAATGCAATCAAACTGATTTTGTCGCTGATGCTCACTCGCGTCTCATTCAGTTTGGACATATATATGTACAAAGAGCGTCCCAAAACACTAGACTTCTCTAGTGTTTTAACATATATGCTCAGGTTCATAAAGACGCCACAGGGTAGCCTACTGTAGGTCTATCAATGACCCTGCAGGATCATCTCTGGTTTACTGTTGGGTTTTGCAGTGTGTGTGATTCGATTTCTATGGTAACTCTCACAATATTCCATCACTTATTGGGCATGTTAGTCGGGATATGGAAATGCACCTGCTGGTGCCTGATTATTCATTGTGGTGTAAACGAAGCCTCTGTTGTACACATTATATTCTCTCTAGATTTATTTTTTGTGAACCCCCACAGTTAAGGTTCAAACTGCTCTTATGATTTAAATGTGTCTTTGTGTGAACATTTCTTATAAACGTTTATTACAGAAATCTTCAAAGAACAAGAAAAAGGTTAAATAAGGTAATGGCCCAATCGCAATTTTCTCACTCACGGATTTTGAACCGCGTTCCCATAAAGTGCGTGAGGGCTTAGGGCTGTCCCACTGTCAAATAGTCAAGTGCATGAGGGCTCTCTTGACGACATTTTGAGCACTTTATGTTCACTTTTCTTAAGTCTGTATTTCTGCAGACTTTACGTGCAAAAATGTCACAATTCATAGTGTTGTGACCGTAAAACACAGGGTTATTAAGCATAAAAGAGGTCAACAACAGGAGGACCGGCACATGGGTGTTCAGCCTGGCATATTGGGCACGCTACCATACCTACATTTAGACAGATTAACAATCGTACCGTAAGTAACATGTTTTGGCGTCGTCAAGGTAACATGATACACCGCAGCAAAGTGCTGTCTCATTCATATTTATACCATTTTCAGTCGTTGCAGCCTCTCGCACTCAAGCACTTACTAGGTGACATCAGTTAAGTCTGTGTGGGTTTAGGGTTTAGCCCTTTGGTTTGAAATTGGATTGGGCCTAAATCTTGTCCATGACCCCTGTCACCTCTCAGGAGTCTGATGTGGTGTGTTTTTAAAGTCATGAAACAGAAGCATTATGTCCAGTGGAGAAAACGCCCTCACCGGCTTGAAAGGGGTGTTATCAATTCAACTTTCAAGTTTGAAACACCATGATTTCCATTGAGATGGTCTGTACAGGTGGAAAAACAACCTGAGCAATTCATCACTTTTTTAATAGGTTGAATTTTAAAGATGGAAAGGCAGCGGAGGCCTTGAGTTACAGCAGCAAGGGCAGTTATTAATACATCAAGTAATTAGCATGGCTCCGTAGTGTTATGAATGAAAGTAATTGCATTGGACCTTTTTCCCACCTTGCCTCTCTCTTAAATTTTATAGAAATGGAAATTCCATCATGACCTTTTAACCTTGTGCATTATTCAGGTGAGCAGTATACCCACTATTTCTCTCACAATATAGCCCAGGGTCCAGGTTTTTAGCATGTGTTGAAACCTCTACAAGGCTCTGGAGAGTCGAGCCGGGGATTTATTACCCTTCACACACCCTTTTGGCTTCTTGAAAAATACCTCCCTTTGGATTAAATGTTAAAGACTAAGGCGCTCACATTTTGTAAGGAAACTAAATTAACCTACATACCCTAAAGCTCTCTTCTTCTACCTCACACTAAAAGCCAAAAAGTGCATAAAGCATAATGTTAATGTGGATGATACAGACGGAGAGCAGAGGTACTTTGAAACACACCAACTGCTCTTTTACATGAGGCTATAGAATATTACTCATTTATTTTGTTATTTTAGTAATCACTTGTAAGAGTAAACCCATATAAATAATATCATACTGTATACTTGGCTCTGCACTGTGTGCAGATGTGCAGCAATTCTGCACCAATTTCCTTTTCTGATTTCCTTTTATTGATATTATAACAAAAGACTGACGCTCCACAATACAATGTCATTGTTACGCAATTAACCTCTTGCATCCATATAAATGCCACTTTAGACTGTGCAAATTTAAAAATTGTATGAGTGGCGTGCTCTTCAGAAAGCAAAGTATCACAGTGCCGCTCATCAGGCTTGAATAATGGATTCTTTACTGATGCTTAAGCGTAAAGACAAAGGGCTGCTGTTCACAGCGTATCTACCAAGCTCAGTGTTATGTAATGTGCTGTGTCAGGTTTGAAGAATAGCCTTTTGTCGACTAACATGAAGCAGTCATGACACTCAATTAAAGGGACACTGTGGAGTTTTCTTGGTAATAAACAAATTTATGTTTACATTTAATGTTTCTCACAAAAATGTGGTACGTGTATCCCTGGGGCCTGAAAAACATGTTTAATACATTCTCTTATTCATGAAACACATGCAAAGCAGATGCTTTTCACATTTTAAAACATGCATTGTTTACATCCAACACGTTCTTTATCATTCTTCATCCCAATTCGTCACATACTACTGCTTTGTCACGCCCCTTGGCGTCGCTTTTGGTTTTGGCATCAAAACCACTTAAAAAAAAACAGCTTGGGCTTAAAACTACTACGTTTGTCAGGTGAAAATGACACTGAGCGTTGTGAACACGGGATACGATCGAACAGCTAATTATAGGGTGAAAGTGGAACTTAACACCCGGGACATGAACAGCGGTCTCCTGGATGAAAGCCTTGTGTTTGTTGGGCCCATCCAACTCCCCTCCCACCCTGTGTGTGTCTCTTTTGCTCTTTAAACAACGTCACCACAGTACTTTCTCTGTGTGTTTACTGTTGCCGTGGATGGGTTTACATTTTAGTTAACGGAAAGCCTGATACATCTCATACAGGTGCTAAAGGGGGCCTTGTGCATCTGTATCCTTCCCTTTTCCTTTAAAAACGGACCTCCTGTGGAATATCATTGCATGATCCTGTTTAAATTGATCTAAACTAAAAATCATAAAAGCTAAAGCAGTCATTCTATTTGCAGCAGAAAGTTAAGGCTTCTGTCTTTCGCATCATCGGGTTGTACGCTCGTGGTGATGTCATAACGTTACGTTATGTTCAGTACAACATATTTTGAAATGCGAGGCCGGTGGCGCCAGAGTATTGCCCCGTAATGTCCATGGGAGATCGTTGTTTGCATGATCCTGTTTAAATCAATCTAAAATAAAAACCATACTAGCTAGAGCATTCATTAATTTAGCAGCTGAGAGCTAAGGCTTCTGTATTTCACGTCATCATGTTTTTACGCTCGTGATTACGTCATTATGTAACATTACAGTATGTGTGGAAAGTAACAAAACTATCAAAGCGCCTTTGCACTCAATCTGCTCAAAAATAACACTTTTATCAATTATTATGGTATATTGACTGACATAACCTTTTAGCTTAGGGTGTACAGATTTTAGGGATATAATCAAAGGGTTAAGCACTTATATGAAGCATCACTGATCTGAATAGGTTTGCCCTGTCTATAACAGAGTGTGCTGAACAATGAATAAGGCAGACACACTCTCAAAGTCTTGTTTTTCAGGAATTTTAAGTTTTTTTTTGTGAGATACACCTCAACACCATGACAGTAAATTCTGAGGTTTCATTTAATTAACCCTCTGCAGACAAAACACAGTCCTTATTAAACTGGAAAGGCTCTACAGTATGCACACTGCTTTGTTTTTATTCATGTGCAAGCATGAAGTGTTTCTTATTCA
Source organism: Sebastes umbrosus (assembly GCF_015220745.1). NCBI lineage: Eukaryota > Metazoa > Chordata > Actinopteri > Perciformes > Sebastidae > Sebastes > Sebastes umbrosus. Next base: position 22,303,889 of record NC_051270.1, read on the forward strand.
GGAAACAAATGCTGTTAATGTAAAACATCAAAGCAAGAGCAGCATGCATCTGCAGAACTGGGGGTGTGAAACCTGGTGTAATGTTTGCAGCCACAGTAGGGTGTGATTCCAGCAACGCTCTGTTCACAGCTACTGAGGCTCACGCCTGCAGTTTTGCCAGGGGTGACTGGCGGTTTTAAGAGAAAAATAGAAAGAAAAATATGTCATTCACAGCACAGACTCCACTGAAATAACTTGATGGGCAGATACAACATTTGTGCAATCTACCAGGCCACCACCAAACACAACTTGTTTGGATTCTGTTTCATATATTGTATGTTTGCATCCATCTTTGATGTTGTCTCAGTACTAAGCTGCTGATGGCTTTAATGAATGAATAAAACATCTCACGGCTTGTTTGCTCTTGTGTTTTATTGTGGTTTTCCCTCTTTGGTTACTCAAAAAAGGCAGTTTGGGGAGCAGCTATATTTACCGTATCTCTCATGTTTTGAAGTTATTGGTACACAAGCCTAGGGACGAACACAAAGCAATCCCATTTTTCATTCAGACAAGAACTCCTCGGTCGGCCTTGTCTTTTGCTTTATGAAATCCCTCAGTGCTCCGTTTCATTGAACGTCTTAGTTTACAGAAAGCAGGCTGACAACCCCGAAACTAATAATTGACTTTGATAACAAGCTCGAAGACTTGTGTGTTCATTTATTGATGTTGAATATTAATGCGGTCGAATATATGCTGCACTCTGACAGGAACCTACCTGCCTGTAAAAATAGTCAGCTCTTTCCCAATTCCATTTGGCCCAGATTGCTGCATTCACTTTTCAACTTTAAAAGTTCTTTGTTAATATTTTGGGAGATTTTGGGATAATAATTATTTTTACAATGGGTGTGTTCATCCTTCAATGTAAGCACGCATGGCTGTTTAAGTTTCCCAGGCTCGGCGTGGCAATTTAGCAGCAGTGCTTTTGACAAGTATGCGCTACTTGATCTCACATCAGCTGTTTGGTTAAGCAGTCAACAAAGCAGAAAGTGAGGAAGCAAGGGGATTGTCTAGAAGATGGCAGGCCTGTCTTGACGTATTCCATAGAGTGACACCGTTTTTCAACTTCACAGAGCAGATGCAAACACCTGGGCACCACGGCACAGGTGTGAAGGATCACATAAAACAAATTCACATTTGGCTCATTTATTGCATATTAACAGTATAATAAAATCATGCAGTCTAATTTAGTATATGGGCTTTAAATTCACAGATAAGAATAGCAGACATGCTATTTGGACTCAGTACATGTCACAATTATATGGAGGGTACAATTCTGACTTGTTATTTTAATGAACTCACAGGCAGATTACCAGAGTTTGTTCCTGTTTCCAGAGGGGGAATGCAAGCTGTTCATTCATTTATCTGTTAATTAATTTGTTTGTTTATTGTTTATCAGTCTGGGCCTGTGAAATCATTGCATTACTAAAACAAATTTTTGACAATTGTTCTGTTGGGAAAAATAAGAGTGACATAATAGATTTAATAATATCAGTTTGGCTCCTTAGTTTAACTAGTCTGTTTTACAATTAATTGCTTTATACCTCATATAAATCTATGCAACACACAAAAACAGCGTGTTTTCAGTATCGTAATGTGAGATGTATCTCAAGTAACTTGTGTCATGAATGTTCAGTTCAGTTCTAAGGCCCAGACACACCAATCCAACAACAAAGCACCAGCGGCACCGAAGGCCGACTGTTGTGTGTGTCTTGGCCAAAAAGTTGCACTCGAACACACCGCAAAGACTACAGCCAACGGCCAACTACCACGTACTGCACTTGAGATGAACTCTCCACATAGGTAGCAGTAGTCTGTATTTGTCATTCTAAAAGGGAAACCGGAAGACCGTGGATATACAAGCAGATGTTATGGTACATACAAATCCAGATGTTGTTGTGAAAATGTCTGTGTATTGGAATGATCAGATGAGATGAAGATAGAAATGAGAAGAGCTTTCTGTGTATCCTCTTGACTTTACTCGTTGGATCGTTGCTTTCCTCACTTATGTTTTTCTTCACGTGCACTGATTCGAGCTGAACAGCCAATCCAAATGATTTTTCTCAACATGCGGAATGGGCCAAAAAGCCTCTGACAAGGACAGACTAGTGCCAACGGTGTGAGACACACCGCAAAAACTAGGGTGACAGACGTTCACTGACGACCCAAAATTGTGTGTCAGGGCCTTTAAAGTTACAATCTTGAAGATCTCATTTTGTTCTCTTTGGCGGCACTTATGACAATAAGCGGTATTTGCAGGTGTGTTTTGGGGATCTCCCATCCCAGACATCCAAACTATCAGCGCCGCTAGGGATTTTTCCTGGGAACGTCACCACAGACACCCAAGATCACAATACTGCAAATGCAAAGGCTTTCATCAATGGGCTATAAGCTCAATCACCATTGTGTTACCTCATTTGGAGATAGATAGTGACTTAATCATAGACTGTAAATAAGAACTGAATGTAGTGACCATAATGTCCCCCATTGGTTTGTGGACTTCCGTTTTGAGGCCTCAGCATTTTGGCCATTAACATCTTGCTTTTTTGCAACCAGAAGTAACACGAGAGGGTGGAGCTAAGTACAACCAAACACTGAATAAGACATTGTTAGGCGACAAAATGTTACAATAAACTTTCATAAACTAAACACACTGTGAAAGGGTTAAAGTTCTACGACGAAAACACGGACAACTCCTAGACCGGACAACGCTGCAGTAGCAACCTATCAATCACAAGGTAGCCACGCCCTAAAGCATACCCTGCTTTATGGTCTATTTGACTCTAAATGGGACCATAATTTACTTTATTTTAGCAACCAGAGGAGTCGCCCCCTGCTGGCTAATAGAAAGAATACAAGTTTAAGGCACTTCAGCATTGGCTTCACTTTTCAAAATCGAATGTTACCCGCTGGATTTAGCAGACATATATTTAAGTGAAAATCTTCAAGATATCACTTTAAGCTACTAAAGCAGAAATCAGCAGACTGCTCAGTGTGTGTGTGTGTGTGTGTGTGTGTGTGTGTGCGTGTGTGTGCGTGCGTGTGTGTGTGTGTGTATGTGTGTGTGTGTATGAACACAGAGAGAAGCACCGGTCCATGTCATAAACTCAGGCTTCACTGCATCTTGTCAATTTTAACAATTCTGTAAAATCCGTTGTGAATTAAAAAGGCTGTAATGCAGCTAATGCTGACTGGTTACCTGACTTCTGTCTCTCAGAAACAAGTGAGCAAGAGGAGAGGTGTGGGGGCGGTGTTGGTGCGGTGACAGAACTGGATGAATATTGCCTGTTTAAAGCAGGAAAATTCAGATCGCAGAGCACAAAGTGTGCGAGTTGTGCTTTTGTCTAAATCTTATATTATCTGTTTCTTGTCTGCTGAATACATGTGAGGATGCTTAACTATTGAATCTGGATTACCATACGTAATATCTGATGAGATGTTTTCATCTCAAGTGTAGGAGTGTGCTCGAGGCAGAGATATGTATTATCATGCTAGACAGCCGGGCTGGGGGTGGATGGGCCAGAGATGCAGAGATGACAGGAAGTGAGCCATGTGAGGCTGCTGCTGCTTACCTGTTCAACCTCAATGCATGATACCTGATGATGATGATTTGGCCTCAAGTGGGCACGCAGCTGCAATCTGCCTTTCAGCTTTTAGAAAAGACACTCACATCATTACCTTGAGTCGAAACCAACAGCGCAGACATAGCTTAATAATTATCTAATTCACTAGGAGAGTGCATCTAACAGAGAAGGTCACATACATAATACACCTGTGTATAAAAGGAATGACACTAAGTGCGTAGAGTGACAGCCCAATGAGGGTGACATCTGTGGTAATGTCATCAAAAGGGTTTATACTCTTACAATTCAGCCTGTGACAGCTGTACAGGCTCAGCTCTGCTGTCAGACTTGGCTCAAATTAAGATCAAGTCTAAGGCTGACTTTATAGGCTCAGCTGTGCTTTGATCTGAGCATTAGCATGCTATCAGGCATGATAATGACTCTGTTTAGCATTCAAACATTACAATTTGGGACCGCCGTGATGAAGACAAGAAGAGAAGCTGAAAATGTTGTTATTCGGTGAATATATTATAATAAATAAATAATAAATCATGGTGTATCGGAGGAGTTTTGTGTGACGTGTTTAAATTTTGATGAAATTACATTCTAACATTCTAATGTATTCTCAACGGTTCGTATGATATATGAATGTCCAGCAACACGTGTCAATTTCCGTTCGTTACATGCATACAGTCTTTACAAAATAAACGTCTGTTTTCACAAGAAACAACTTCCTTAGGTTTAGGCAACAGAACTACGTAGTTAGTTTAGGTTTAGGAAAAGATTGTGGTTTGGTTTAAAATAACTCCCGAAGTGGTGTTACTTGAGTACGTAAGTTATGTGACAAATGAATCGTTGACTTCTGGTTTCACACGGGACACAAACGCCTGTCTCCTGGGTGAAAGTCCACTATCTTCTGATCCACCCCTCCACTCTGACCTCCATATGCAGCATCCGCCACACTTTATATTTCCTGGTTCACAATTACGTTAATTACACATGAATTGATTTCATGGGATATACATGAATTACAGCGCATTGCTTTTCGTAGGTATAGCTACAAACAGAGTATGAGACCAGCCTGAAAATTAGCATGCTTACATGCTCACAGTGGAAAGTTTTAATGTTTTAAGCCTGACATTTACAGTGACAGCGAGGCCAATTTTTGTTTGTCCGTTTTGCCTCACCAAGAGCCAAGACTTTTCATGACTAACAGCACCAAAGCTCAAATAAGAACAGTACCAAAAACAAACTTCAACAGAAAATCAAAGAAAAAGAGAAACACTAATTGCTGAGAGGAAGGCGATGCTGCTACAAAGAGACTCTCTGTGCCTCTGAGCCAAGACTTGAATGAACATCTGCATTGCCTTTCCAAGATGAAACAGCACTCTAAAATGAGAAGGGACTGAGAGGAGATGCAGATGTGGCTCATTTTCTTTTGACTCTTTGCTCTGGCGTCAGTTTAGTCAGTTTAGACTGAAAAGCTTCTGATCCTGTTGAGCCAGTGACTACGCTGAGTGTTAAATTAAATTGAGTTACCAGTTTATTAGGTACACCTGTTTAGTCTAATGCAATTGAGTAAAACAGCCCTTAAATCCTTCCCTGAGAAGCTTATAATGTTTCAGTTCATATGGGCCATGTGAAGGATGACATACTGAAAAGTTGATGAATTTATGTCTAAATGAATCTGGCATTGACACACACACACACACACACACGCACACACACACACACACATCTGCTAGTTTAGGCCGAGGAGTGACAGCTGGAGGCTGAGGAACGCCCAGAAACGTCCCGAACACAGCAAAATGAAAAGAAAAGAGAAAATCCAGGCAGAGGGCTGCAGGGTCTCTCTAGATACAGACACCACCACACACTTGTGATGATTGAGAGGGATTATTTTTTTATGAGTCTAACTTGTTTTTCAGGAAAATCCTAGTCATTGTGCCTTTAACCTACAATTGTGGAGATCATGTGTTACACACCTACCAAAGACCGTAATGATACACAATGCACCTCTACAAGTGTTAATAAAACCCTACACCATAAAAACAAATTAGAGGTAAGTAATGCTATTCAAATCTGCCGCTGTGCAGAATGATTCCTTCACTAACTGAGAGACCTTCTAAAATATCACACACAACTTAACAAATGAATAAATGAATGACCACAGCTCTTATTGAGTGTTCAACTGAGCAGTAATAACATCTTGATTTGCTTGCTCTCAAGAAAGCCAGTGAGGGCATGCAGGTTTCATTCAACAGCTGCAATCAGCCGGTCATACAATGCAAGAACGCACGGCCAGCGAGCAGAAGGTGGACTGAACTAATTGCACAACAAGGAGCGGAAGAAATAATAAGTTTTTTGTTGTTCTTTTCTCTGTGTGTCTGCGCAAGAAATAGTCTGTGTGCCATCAGTCAGAGCAAAGCGTAGACTGTGTATAAAAAGTGGACGTACCCATTGGTTTGTGGACTGCCGTTTTGTAGTCTCGTGTTTGGCATTTTGGCCGTCAATATCTTGGTTTTTGTCTGTCGCCAAGTACAACCGAACGCTGAATAAGACACTTTTAGGAGACCAAAATGTCACAATTAACTTTTATGAACTGAAAATATACTGTTAAAGGTTTAAAGATAAAAGACCAGCAGTCGCTGGATATAACATGTCAGGTAAGATAACGTTTCATTTGTGCGTGGTCATAGCTAAGTTAGCTAGCTGTTGGTGGCGTATTGTGCGAGGCAAGAGATGTAGTTCACTGAGCGGTTTCACACAAAACTAAATGATACAACGTCAAATCTACAACAAACTGCGACTTTCTTAACTTGCAAAATTATCTTTTAAATTGACAAACATCATTTGTGTGATTCATGGCGCAATTCAAACGGGATCAAAAAAGATATTTGTCTCTCGTCGTTGACTACCGTTCATATTTTTTCCGTGATAAGGTCCCATGGAGGACACCGGAAGGACACCGGAAGGACACCGGAAGGACACCGGAAGGACACCGGAAGGAGAGGGACTTCGCCTCTCTATACAATCAGACTTCTTTTTGCAACCAGAGGAGTCGCCCCCTGCTGGCTATTAGAAAGAATGCAAGTTTAAGGCACTTCAGCATTGGCCTCAGTTCTCAGAAGGATTGAGGATTCATGTCAATTCACCAAAATACATTTTTCAAAATACCCCTAGTGGTATCTGACCTCCGCTTTTGCAGTTTCTCCATTTCTGCAGTTTTACAAATGTAATTTTTTGATGCTTTTAACATAAAACAAAATGTCATTCATCCTCTTTGTACTAGATTGCCAGCTCAAGTTTCAGTGGTGGATACCTAAAAGCAAATATATCTACATTCATTTGTTTAATTATTATTCTGTAAATTGGGTGAATCTTTAATCTACCGGCAACCATATCCAGGTGAGATTATACAGATTATATGTATGTAGTTATTAATCAAACTGGTAATAGTCAGTTATTCCACCTTTCTGTTTAAAGTGGTTACAGAGCTGGTTCATAGACAAATGAAATCATTTCGGAGAGTGACTAAATGTCAGAACACAAGTGCTGATTACACCCACGTTGATGTTTGACAGGAAGGTTAGAGTTATGAGAACTCTGCTGGCAGGGTTTTATCTCTCCTACGGATTGATATTCATCAAGAGTACTGTTGTTTTTTAGTATTGTTGTTTTCCCTATTCACAGTTGACAGCATTTAAACTGCAAAAAAAACATTAGAAATATGTTGCATATTAAATGAATCAGGAGTTGGCAGCAGGAATAAGGCCCATCTTGTACAATTTCAGTTATCAGAGTTTAGAAGACGCGCTATCATCTAATGTCTAACTAATAAGTGGCACAGTTTAAGAATCAATTATCCACTATGATGACAATCACATCCATTTTAGCTTCCTAGAGACACAGCCAAAGGATATGGTGTTAAAAGAATGTGCATGTCTCTGTTGTGTGGCAGGAGGAGGGGGGGGGACATAATTTAAGCAGTTGAGTTGATTCATTTTTGAAAGAAGACTCTAGGTCCCTCAAGAGGAATGCAGCCAGGGTGTATAAGTGATATCTGTTCCATGGTTAATTCAGTGCGATTTTCCAAGCACAAGGTCACTCATTGTCAGTATCTGGCAGAGGCCCATTCGGAGGAATGAGATGAGCTAAGAGAGCTTTCTCATTCTGAGGCCGCATCTCTCGACTCATAATTATCTGGATGGCGCAGGCCTGCGTGACATTGTCAAGGAATACAAAGCTGTAATCTCTGCCTGGTTCTTCTGTAATGAATTAACGCCAATGGCGGTGAAACAGCAATGCATCACAGGCACTGATAGATTTCATTTTTAGAGAGTTATCAGTGGTTCTATCATGGGAATGGCTTCAGCAACAGTGACTATTTAGAGTGGAATGACCTTTTCACCATTAAGGTCTATGTGTCTGGTGAATAGTCAACCTTTCATCAAACCCACGGGAGCACTGTCAGATTCCCTCAGACATGTTTAAAGGCTTTTACATTCGTGGAATTATGATGAGTTTACTGCAGATAACACAAGACCGTAAGCAAGTTTTCACCTCAGGTTGTTTGTTTGTCTCTATGTCTCTTCATTCATTGTTAATATGTGTAGAGGTGAACCTATAGCAAAGGAAAAGCAGAACAACTTAACTATCTTCCAACAAGTCCTCCAAATTAAATGACAAAATGTGTTGTTTGTCCGTGCCCTCTGGAACAACACGTAGAGGCGTTTTCTGATCTGATGCCAAGATGACATCGACAAGATGACATCATTTGGCTGTGCCTTCCAAAACCGTTGGAAATCCCAGTTGAAATATAAATCTGTTCTATGATGATGTGACAACACTATGGCAAAGGTTTGATTATCCACAAACACAACTTGGTTAGGTTTGAAAGATCATGGTTTGGTGGGTTAAAAGTTCTTTGATAAGGTTAAGGGACCTTCATCGTCATGGTTACAACAATAAAACCCATGGTTAAGGTTATGGAACATTATGCTTTAAAAAAATGTTGTAGAAACGGAAACAAACACCGGTCTCCCGTGTTAAAGCGAATGTTTTGTAGACCCATGCATCCACCCTGACTTCCTCCCTACAAAAGGCCTTTCTCATTTCCCAGTTTGTACCACCTCAATTATTTTTCTCGCTTCCTCTCCTCACGTTTTAGTCCGGCCCACGGGAAATATGAGCGGAGGAGGCGAGGAAGAGACACAAGGAGAGAGGAGTCGAGGCAACAAGCATTTAACAAATGAGACATCCTCGCCTCAGAGCCGTCAATTAAATAGAATGTGTGGCACAGCTGCATCAGCTGTCCATTGTTTTGTTATACCGCTGGATTTCATGATGTCTGTCAGATGAGCAGAACAGTGTTCATGACAACTTATATATTAACTATTAATTCAATTCACAATGTGGCATAATGTGACAAGAATGTACAGATGTCAAATATGACTACAACTTTTGAATACAAAAGGAACAGTTACATTTGTAGAGTCCGGTCATGGTTTGAGATTATTCCAGCTGTGTGTCACGCCTATTTTATATGTTCCGGATACTGAAAACTCTTCTGCAAAGGATACACCAGTGTATCCTTGCTTATAGCTCCTCCGGCAAGCCTCCTCCATCCTCCATCCTCCATCCTCCATCCTCCATCCTCCATCCTCCATTACCATCCTCCATCCTCGGGATGCAATTTAGAAATTGGGAGGTCCTTCAAGATGGAGCACTAAGATCGTTTTCCGGGTTGCAAGCCGGAGAAGCAAGGAGCGAGGATAAGAGGAGGCACAAAATCAAAAAATGAGAAAGACCCATAGACTTTGTTGCACTACGACAACATCACCTGACTTCCTCCTTTGCTCCCTTTGTCGTAATGCTGGAGTCACTTTAATGGAAACATATGAGCTTTTGGGACTATTGCTTGAACAACTCTATGCTGAGGACAGTCTCCTATCTTCATCTACTCTGCTCCTGAGCCCATAACATAGTCATGGTCACACTGTCATGGTGAAGTCCACACATTGTTATAATGATGTGCTTCCTGCAGAGTTACATCTATATAACAGCACTAAAGAAAACTGGCTCTTGACTGCTGCTGCAGACAAGAGAGACATTTGGGAATTTCTTTTCTTTGCAATTTCTATCAAAACATGACATTTACATTTTAATTTACATTTAGATGTGTCAAGCAGAGCCAAAAAACTGACCAGCATGACCAGCAAGGACTAAGTCTTTTCTTGCAGTGTATCTCTAGATCAACCTGCAGTTATGTAACCATTTTAAGCACAGTTAGCTCCAGCTGCTGCACAACACCAGCTTTAAACAGACAAGAAATAAAGCAGCTTTCATCTCAACTCTGCACTATAGACGGTTTCCCATGATGCCATTTGGGATGCAGACATAGACAGGGGGCAGAAAAACAGACAATGTCCATGCTGAGAGCTGTTGAGTAGGAGTTTCTGAGCAGTTAACTGCATGAATAACAAAATTGGTGTGTGTGCGTACATGCGTGCGTGTTATAATGTGTGTGAGTGTGATGGAGGATGACAGTGAGCGTCTGAGCAGCATATCAGGAGCAGCTTGGGATTGCTGAATAAAACACCGAACCTTTTAATTCTTCCCAGGGATTATTGTTTAGTTATAGCTCATTAAAAGAATGCATCGGCTCCAGCTTTTTTCCCCATTACTTTAAACCATTAAATCAGGTCATTTCATTATTCAAACAAAAACATGAGACCTGGGCTTAAGACTGTGACAGCACTCACGGATGTCAAATGCATTGTTCACTATGCTCAACTGTTTTATTGATTGCTGACTATTATTAGACTGTTGAGGATGTCAGAGCTGACTCTCAGAGAGCCACAGAGGGCTTTCATTTAGTGGTAAAAATGTGTTCTGCCTAAAAAGTTTTCAGACTGCAAAATTTCATCAACATTTAAGCATTTATTTTCTATCAAGAAATACAAATGATTTATCATGTTATATTGTTTTCTCCTCCTGCTCTCTTTGTCTCACACTCTCACTCTTTGGGGCATAATAACACAGACAATTACAATATTTTTGTCATGTTACAGAGCAGCTGCAAAAAGAAAAATAATGGATTTAGAGAGACAATAATCATTAAATTACACAAAAGATATTAGAGTAAAGTTGAGTTTTTTTTTCTTCCTAGTATGTGGCCAAACATCACATGCATATTAATGTCTCTGTATTTTTGCAGTACCATGGTTGGCCACTGGGACCATTTGGCAGCAAGACCATAGATTGTATGGATTGTGGACTGCCATGTTGATGCCTCAAGTTTGGCATTTTGGTCGTTGCCATCTTGATATTTGGCATGTTGTTTTTTTGCAACCAGAAGTGACACGAGAGGGTGGAGTTAAGTACAACCGAATGCTGAATAAGACATTTTTAAGTGACCAAAATTTTACAACTAACTTTCATGAACTGAAAATACTGTGTGAAAGGGTTAAAGTTGTAAGACAAAAATACGACAACTCCCAGACCAGACAACGCCGTAGTAGCGATCACAATGTAGCCACGCCCTAAATAATACCCTGTTTTATGCTCTATTTGCGTCTAAATTTGGCCATAATTTACCAAATGAACATCATGCTGTACTGAAGAAGACTTGAAACTAGCGATTGAGATCATAAACTCATCTTTACAATGTTTACTGAGGTAATAAATCAAGTGAGAAGTAGGGTCATTTTCTCATAGACTTCTATAAAATCAGACTTCTTTTTGCAACCAGAGGAGTCGCCCCCTGCTGGCTATTAGAAAGAATGTAAGTTTAAGGCATTTCTACATTGGCTTCACTTTTCAGACTCGGAGGTTGCCCACTGAGCAAGACTGAATACAAACATCCAGAAACTACATTCTCTGAATGGTCTCACACAAAGGCGGAGCAAAGAGCCTGCTGTCAGGTGAGACGCAGTGAATCATACAAATGGGGACGATAGCGTACACTGCAAAGGCATTCATAGTGTTGCACTCGGTTGTACACACAAAAAGTGATGGAAGTAGTCGTGTGAACCATAAAAAAACAGTTTGAGAGAGCAGTTCAAATCTCTCATGCCTTCACAATCGCTAACTTGACCAATGTTGCGTGAAGCTGGCGTGCTTCTGGGATGGACAGTTTCAGAGAATTCAGAGAAAAGTTGCCTGACGCAGCCTCCCAAATTCCAACGTCACACTTCATTTGAAGCATACTGATGCATTGACTCAACACGCCACATTTCTTGATCCATACACCCCACCAGATTCAGGCTGTTCTCATACACTGTTCGTAGCTATACTTACGAGAAGTAAATGCACTGTATTCATATATATCCCATGAAATCAATTTGTATGTAATTGTGAACCAGGAAGAGCAGCGTACGCCGCATAGGGAGGAGGTCAGGGTGGATAGGTGGGTCAAAAAACACAGGACTTTCGCCAAGGAGACATGGCGTTCGTACCCCGTGTGAAACCAGAAGTCAACGTTGATTTATTTGTCACGTAACTTCCATACTTAAGTTGCGCCAAGTCCGATGTTATTCTAACACAAACCACAATATTTTCCTGGACCTAATTAAGTTCTTTCCTATGAAGACAGAAGTTTATTTTGAGAAGACTGGAGGGGAAATTGACATTGGACATTCGTAGGAAAACATACGAAAAATGAGGATTCACTTTTTGTAAGATATCACACGAACCGTTGTAGGAGGATATATTGCCAGAGTAGCATCAAATAATAAAAATACTTTGACCAATCTGACAAGACATTATGCAACTACCACAGCAACTTTGCATTATTTCTACTTAAATGATTTTAACACACCACATACTCCACATAATGGTGATTTAGTGTTCCTCTTTATCCAAAACCAAGCTGCTTTTTTATTTAAAATGCCCCACAGCCTCCTAAAAAGTTTTTTCCCAATTGTTTATTTATTTGCTTACATAGTAGACACATGAGACTTCTTCCAATTGATGCATTGAGCTGGCGTACCTTTACCAAAGCCCCTCCAGCTTCTCATCTGAAGCCACCATCCTGATGTATAATTCATATGGGAAGATGTTCAGGGGACACAACTCTGGTAATTAAGTTGTGTAAATGACAAGGTCATTAACAAAGTTTATATGGTAATGTCGCGCCCCAAAAGGAGATGGGCAGCGGCACCTGTCGTGTTGTGGCTGCTGACCTCAGCAGGCTGCCCAACGGGGGCTGACGAGGCTGCCAGTGTTGCATTAGTAAGGGAAATGTTAAACAGCAGTACAGAGGTATTTACATAGACTTCCACTGTGATCTCCAGTTTCTTTATTCCGCATTGTTCTGAAAGCTGAGATGAATAGGCATCTATTTTTCTCTCTTTCATCATTTCATCCTTTTAGCTGACCATTTAGTCAAACACATTCACCCAGGCGATTACAGAATAACGTCTGTGGCTTATAAGACCGCTTTCATCTGACAAATCCCACTCTACACAAGCAAGAACTGTGTTTGTCAATGTACAACCAGACAAGTGCTATTTCATGTCATTCTCGGTCATAAAGCCATGAGGGAACTTGTTGTACAGGCACTATAGCTGTGCAGCTCAGGGTGAGGCAGTGCTCCTGGATATTGATGATTACACTCCTAATTCACAGGTCTTGTTCCCTTATCCCTTTCCTTCTCCCTGGCACTGATGGCCTTGCTTTGACAAATCTAAAGCAACAGAGGGGCGACAGAAGAGCAGATACTGCAGTTAAGTGGATGTAAGTCAACCTGCCAATGAAGGGCGTCCCTTAATTGCAGCACTTGCGCGACAAATCAACATAAATGGCCCTGGAAATGTGGCCTTGAAAATCAAAGTGGCGTCGTTGAATCACACCTCTAAACACAGGTTTAACAAATGAGGGTTTTGGCCGTACATTCAACTCGATGTGATTCTGCCACTAATGCTTTTGAAACGCACACTAGATCTCATTTGATGCAAAAAATATGGAGAAGTTGGGAGGCAGCTCACGTTCTGTAATTGTATAATTCAACTTGCTAATTCTCTCCCTTTATAGGCACACATTTCAAACCAGTCTCAGTGCTCAACAGACTTTTTCTATCTAACTGACATGGGTTCGTTTGGCCAGTATGAAAATGTCTGCGGTGCCAGACGGGCCTGCTCAAATCGAGTTCAATCCATTCCTGCAATTGTTTTCAGTTAATGTAACAAAATGAGACAATAATGAAGACTAATGGCTTACCGCATTTGGTTAAATATGAAATTCATTTTGATTACTCTCCTGCTTTGCAAAGATTTTATAATTTCTCTAAATTAGCCATCGCCTGTAATGTCCCTAATAATGAAAATATCAGTCAAAGTCCACACCTTTGTTGCATAAATTGGGTTGAGTATGAATTATAACACTTCTTAAATTGTTTCACATTGTGAGGGAAAACATCAGTAGTCATAAAAAAGGTTGCATTTTCCTCACCTCATTTGTGGCATTTTACCTGACAACTTGGTTTGTTAATCTACTTGTCAAACTGAACACTCAACGGCACATGAGCAAGTTGAAACTGTTTCAAACTGCAGAGAAATTTGCTTTGTTGACTCCAAAGTGTATTCACCTGCGTAAAATCCTTTGGCACAGTCTTTGATCATGTCCATCTCTTCACACTCTTCTAGTGAATACTAATTACTGCTATTTCCTTTGTCAGATTTGATGCTAAAGCCTCCCTAATCCCAGCTTCCCCTCTGACAAGCTCTACACAATTTACAGAGAGTGATACAGAGAGATAGAGTGTGATGTATGAAGAGGGAGACCGAAAGAGGAGCTTGTAAATGTATCCATCACACGCACACACACACATAACAAATGAATCAAGTGTACATAGCCGTACATATCTACCTGTGACACTTTGTGAGCAGTCTAGAAACTACAAATGACATCATGTTTAAACAATGACAATTGACAAGAGACAATTTAACTTAATTGTCAGTACAATATGTAGCTGTACTACAGTAACTGTGACATTAAAGGGGACATATCATGCTCCTTTCCAGGAACAGGTTTCAACTAGAACATGTTTACATGCATTAATGTTCAAATCACACATTATTTTTCTCATACTGTCTGTCTGAATACATCTGTATTCACCCTCTGTCTGAAACGCTCCATTTTAGCCATAGTCTGTATATAAGAAATGGATGTAGTCACCGTGACGTCATCCATTGCCTTGTGGACTGCCGTTTTGAAGCCATGAGTTAGGCATTTTGGCCGTTGCTATCTTGTTTTTTTGCAACCAGAAGTAACATGAGAGGGTGAAGCTAAGTACAAACAAACCGGACAACATTGTGGTAGCGACCTGTCAATCACAAGGTAGCCACACCTTAAAACATCCCCTGCTTTATGGTCTATTTGACTCTCAATGGGACCATAATTTACTAAATGAACATCATGCTGTATTGAAGAAGACTTGAAACTAGCGATTGAGACCATAAACTCATCTTTACAATGTTAGGTGAGGTATTAAATCAAGTGAGAAGTAGGGTCATTTTCTCATAGACTTCTATACAATCAGACTTCTTTTTGCAACCAGAGGAGTCGCCCCCTGCTGGCTATTAGAAAGAATGCAAGTTTAAGGCACTTCCTCATTGGCTTCACTTTTCAGACCCGGAGGTTGCCGCCCGTCTCTTTAAGACCTCCTCCAGAGAAAGCAAAGTCTGCTCTGATTGGCTTTACAAAAGTAGTTCTCAAGTTGTGGGCGGTATATTCTAATGAACCTGCATGTGACATACGAAGGGGAGCCAAATCTGAATAGCTTGTTGAATCACATGTTTTCTGATAGGCAGACCACAAAAAAAGCTGACCGGGTTGTCTTATTTCACAGTTTGTGGTTTGGTAGGCACTCCAGACACCCAAATCTGTGTGCAAGTTTTTCATGATGTATCCTAAAAAACAGAGCATACATCATTCATTTTCATCCCTTTATGCCTGCAGTCATTCAGAAAGATTTTATAAAAAGGTGGAAAGCCCATGAGTGATGTGTTCCTTTTCTATTCCACATTGGTCAAGGCAGCACAAGAGTATTTTCTCTCTTAAGCTTGCATAATGTGGTAATTGCACATATTCCAAATGTTAGCAACCGGTTCTTAATAAACCCATTTAAATGGAAACTGTAGCCCTATAGTATTCACACAGGACTAGTGTTATCTGGGGACCTCCAGGGATTTGTAATAATTGTTATTTCTGAGCACTTTATCCATCACTAGCCTTGTCTGTTGTTTCTGAACGGCAACCGGTAATCCATTGATAATGCGTCCCACAATGTTACCTTCAGTATAACTTAATTAATAAATCTACTACTCTTTGTCAGGAGACTCATTAAATCAAACATACTATTATTCAAAAGCATCAGCCTAATTAATAAATCAGTACAATGAAGTGAATTCATGTCACAGTTGGGTAGCAAGAACCAAATGTAGACACCCAGCAGAAGAGTGAGGGTGAAGCATACGAGCAAAACGCTTTACTAGGAAATTAGTGTCAGGATACAAGGCAACAGAGGACAACAACGGTGACAGTCGAGACAGGGTTTTAAATATACAAGGGATAATGAGACAACAGGCAACAGGTGAGCAGGAGAACATGAGGCCTGAGGAAAGAATTAGCAGCAGAGGGACGCAGTCGTGTTGTGTGGTGGGCAGATGAAAAATATTCTAAAACCATGACAAATGTAACAGGTGGTCTGAGCAGGAAGAAATCACAGCACAATTTCATGCAAAAAACATTACAAAATTGCAGCACACCTCCTGATGTATAAACACTCCCTCAGCCCCTTCTGGGCTGTGTACGGTTTGTCTCACACATGCCTCCCAACAAAATAGGTAAAAATTGTTCACTGCCTTTCAAAACAACCCGTATGAGTGTTTCCTAACTGGCGCTCCCCTCGACAAGATGACATCACTCGTTGTTTGGCTTTCATGACCACTACAAAAGACGATTACAAAAGTTATTCATATGTTTTCATGTGCCTCTGATGGGGTTTGGTTATGCCTAGGCAACTGAACCCAATTGGTTAGGATTAGGGAAGAATCGTTATTATGGTTTAAGAAACCCAAACTGACTCTTGGTGCAGCAGTCTCCATTATCAAAGTCACAACTTTGGGTAACACTTCATTTTACAGGTCTGCAAATTTCATTGTAATTAGGTGATAATTAGCAAGTAACTAATTTGAAATTACTACCAAATTACCCCAATATTTACCTAAAAATTGATCAAAAATTACTTTATTATAACATTATTTAATAATTATATGCTAAAATAGCATATAATGTTTAAAATAGGGCCCTTGGACTTGAGAAGCGGCTGTGCGTTGCTCTTCATCGGAGGTGGAAAACCAAAACTAATAGAAGACACTTCTGATCAGGCTCAAATCTCACCATTGTGTGACTTATTGTCTACACAAATGCAACCTGATTGCTAATGTAATGATTCAGGGAGTTTTTTAAGAAATTTCGAAGAAGTTATTTGATAATTATCATTTATTTACCAGCAGCTTATTGGGAAGTCAGCCAAACTTTTGATACATTGAGGTAAATATTGGGTTAATTTGACAATAATTCCAAAGAAATTTCTAATAAGTTACTTGCTAATTATCATCTAATTACCATGAAATTAATTTTACTTCATTTTACTTCAATGTAAAATGAAGTGTTACCCAAATGTGTCATATATGGGACTATCAAACACAACCAGCTGCCTAAAAGGTGTTGTGGTGCTACCCCAACACCATGCTACTTCTGCTTTAGCTCCTGACATTATTATTTATCATTCACATGACCACATGAGGCCCTGTCGGGAAAATGTAAACATAGGGAGACTCTCCTCCCCCCAAAAAAAGACATCAGTCATTTCAGCAAATGCCCCAAAACGACATGCATTACTGTATGTTTACATTCAAGTGACAAAGCCCTCTAGCGACTCTTGTTCAGTGCGAGCAAAGTGTAACATTAGAGCGAAAAAGTCTGCTTGGTGGGTGGATGATAGCGCTGCACAATTAATCAAATATGAATCGCGATCATGATTTTTGCTTCCCACATTTAAATGAACATGATTAACTGCGATCCTGATGTTTAACATGTGTGCTCCGCTCATAATCAAATCAAGCGTTATCTAAACAGCCAGTCACCAGGGGGCCATCAAGATGTTTTGACTTCACTTTTGGGGAGCTGTCATGCCACTGCGCGCGCTCTCTGCAGCGGTAGTCTGTGAAAAACTTTCCTGAACGTTGCGGCTGCAGTCCAGAGTAGGAGAGTAATATACTGTATATTTTACGGGCAAAACAAAAAGACACTGAATTCAGGTGAAGAAAAGTGCAATAAAAATAGTTTTCCCTAAAATCAATGAATAACCGTATTAAATATCTCAATATTGATCAAAAAATAATTGGGATTATAATTTTGGCCATAATGGTGCAGCCCCGGATGGTGGAGTCAACAATACATCGAACTTTAACACAGCAGACCGCTGCTTGTTTTCTTTTTCCTACAGACGGTCAATGTCGGCTTCTCATGCATTAAATAGTGCAGATTTAAAATAAATAAGCTGTGCACACAGAACGTTTCAAAATGGTGTAGGGATAAACTGAAATGAGAGAACTGCATGCACCTCGTGTGCTCAAATGAGTCAAAATAAGAGGAAAGAGGTGAGTTTTAATACCATTTCTTTGCCCATAAAATATACAGTGTGCTTTGCATTCCTGCAGCTACACTTATAGCCCCATAACGAGAGGAGAGATCCCTATTAAAAGAGATGGAGTCTTTCCATCTGTATAGTGCTGGATATGAAGTCATGGTAACACTTTATATTAAGGTACACATGTCATACTTTGCTAAGTATGGGCCTTATAAGGTGCTACCACAAGAATAGTAATTCCCCCTTCATAGCACTTAATACGTATGATCTTCTTATGTAACAAAACGTGTTAAAAGTGTCCAAATAACTCTAAAATAATGTTACCCGTGCTAAAGTGAGGTCTTGCTCATAACTGACTCACTATAGTTTGACTCTTATTAAACCACACAGGTTCCATATTCTAAAGTTGCCTCCTCTTCACACTTAGCAAATCCATTATAGCACACAACTACTGCAGTTAACAGACCCTATTCTTAAGTGGTTACACCTTAAATTGAGATTTACGGGTTCTGTTCCCATTCAGTGGCAGAAGAACACAGTCAGCACAAGCCGAAATATCTCCTTTATGAATGGACCACTTCAGAGATTTTCATTTTCATTTTAATAAGTGCTTTATATATACTGTATGCGGCTAATATGTATGCTAATAAGCAACTAGTAATGGGGAATATGTGGGCTGTACCTTAATATAAAGTGTTATGGAAGACCTTAGGAATGAGGATAAGAAGAATACATAATTTCTCCTTGTACACTTTTAGTTTTTTTGTGGAGAATACATTTAATAAGTACAACAAAAGCATAAATGAGTGTAAAGAACGAGTGTCTCGGGCTTTGTTTCTTACATTCAGACAATGGGAATCTCTGCAGTTATAAAACAATACCATTTCATTATTCTTTGTTTGTTTTTTTGCTGTGTTTTTTTTTTCAATCTCAGCCTGCATGGATTTGTAATGCATATCTAATATGAATTTTCTAAACAGCCAGTGCTTTTGGGCTTTTAGGAATGTCCTGTACTGTGAGATGGTCACAAGAGAGAGACCACGAGGGAGAGACAGAGACTTGATGAGCTTCAGTTCAACAGAGCAAACCTAGTGTCCCCTAGTGGACATCAGGGCTCATTTTGTCCTTCAGTCAGTGGGATGTTGAAGAGCAGCTCTGAGCCGTATCAACTCTGTGCACGCACTACACAAAGTCACATAATTTATTGCAGCCCATGCACATTTACATCTATGTGTTGTCTGTCTGTACAATCCGACGTTTCACTTTGCAGTGGAATTTGTCATCTATTCAGTACTTGACATGTTTTTATGGTACATCCTGCACGGTATAAATCAAAACTGAATGATGAAAGAAAGAGAGGCCAGGCATAATATCCTCAGTGAATTTAGAGGTTGAGGAGAGCTGACATAGTATGTAATCAGACGACAGATGTAGGGTTGTAGTATGAGGGGGTGAAATCACAGTGTTGCTTACAAAAATCAAAGAAATCTGAATTTACAAAAGGCTCTTGTTTGGATCCAATTTTTGCTCATTCAATGGTAATGTACAGCGACAAACTGCAAAAAAATGATAACTGAAGTGATTGATGTCACAGAAACTACTTTACTCTGTTGACTCCTCTGCTCACTGGTGGCAACATAAAACACTGAACCAATCAAAGACTTAAAGGCAGGATTAAGAATGGAGATTTCACGCTGTGACAGAGCGAGAATCAATTCCAAACAAAAATGGCAACATGTGCGGATGAGATCAACGCAGCAGTAGGCCTACAGGTTGGTGTAAGTTGACTTCCAGAAATAACTCTTACCCCCCAATGTCTGCTGGATGCAGCTGTGTCGCTTTCCAGCTCCACTGGACACGTTATCGAAGCGTCTCGCTGATGACTCACACAACTCTCATTTCTGAGCTGCGCTCTACTATCTTAATGATCCCACTCTATTTTTGCAGGACCAGCTCGCACTTAAGTGCTGTCACAATATTAGAAGTGTGGCTGACTGCTTAAAGATGCTCCATTTCTAAGACACTTCCAATGACTTTGGAACCATGATAGAAACGTGACAGAGCCACGGCCAATCATAGTGCAACCACAGACTGTATTTAAGAAGTGGACGTAGTCACCGTGACGTCACCCATTGGTTTGTTGACTACGGTTTTGAAACCTCAAGTTTGGCATTTTGGCCGTCGCTATCTTGGTTTTTGGCCGTCGCCATGTTGTTTTTTTGCAACTAGAAGTGACACGAGAGGGTGGAGCTAAGTACAATCGAACGCTGAATAAGACATTTTTAGGTAACCAAAATGTTACGGTTAACTTTATGAGCTGAAAACACACTGTGAAAAGGTTAAAGTTGTAAGACGAAAACGCGGACAACTCCCAGACCGGACAACCCCGTGGTAGTGACCTGTCAATCACAAGGTAGCCACGCCCTAAAGCATCCCCTGCTTTAAGGTCTATTTGACTCTGAATGGGACCATAATTTACTAAATGAACGTCATGCTGTATTGAAGAAGACTTGAAACTAGAGATTGAGACCATAAACTCATGTTTACAATGTTTACTGAGGTA
The DNA here is from genome assembly GCF_015220745.1 of Sebastes umbrosus. NCBI lineage: Eukaryota > Metazoa > Chordata > Actinopteri > Perciformes > Sebastidae > Sebastes > Sebastes umbrosus. Next base: position 22,324,710 of record NC_051270.1, read on the forward strand.
ATAAATCAAGTGAGAAGTAGGGTCATTTTCTCATAGACTTTTATACAATCAGACTTCTTTTTGCAACCAGAGGAGTCGCCCCCTGCTGGCTATTAGAAAGAATGCAATTTGAAGGCACTTCAGCATTGGCTTCACTTTTCAGACCCGCAGGTTGCCCACAGAAAGCAACGCTGCCACATCCACTGGACATTTAGGGACATATTTCTTTCATGTCCGTGAAAAACATTATGTTAACTACTAGCAACCGTTACCACAGTTTCCATGTCAACTAAAAATGATGTTGATGGGACGATGTTACTACCAGCAATGGTGGCTTTGCTGCCATTTTATCACAGGTTTGATCTTTTCAACAAATGGGAGATAATCTTAGCTGTCAGAAATTCCTGATATCTTCAACTTGAAATTAGAATAGGAGACTGACTTAAACAGTTTTCCCGAATCCATTTCTCATAATTATGGTATGAACAAAATGACATGAATGAGAAAACGAGTACTGTACTATATGAGAGTCCTTCTCTGAAGATCTCCTGGTAGCCGCAGCCCAGATCTTGAGGAACCATATATCTTTTACACTCTAAGTGTTTTTTGTTAAATAATTAATTTCTTGAGATCGTTAAGGTTCACCAGACAGTTTGGTTATTGAATATTAGATCAGCAAAAAGAATTATAGTCATGATGGAAGCCCTTTCCCTGGCGTTCTATTAATCAATGGCTCCTGAGGTTTCTAGACACTCTTACGTTGAACCAAACGCTACCAAAGAAACCACCTCTCTACGCTCTCAAATATTATCGATTGGGTCAAAACATACGTTAATGAACTAAACCCTTTGGGAAACTCAGTAGTGAAAACTGTAAATTAATGATGTTATTGCTTCTATTCATTACTTTATTACTGCTTCACCTGTCTCACAGCAATCTTAATTATCACTCCACCAGTTGCTACACAACCACGTCTACGTGAGACTTTAACAGATGTCGAGGCATATGTATGCATTGATTTACAGTGTATAGGATGAAATTCAGACACTCCATTAGTTTAAATTAGGCAAGTCAATGTGTTGATGAAAGCTCTAGTTGCAGCATATCTGAAGACGGTTCTTCATTTCTGTTTAGATTCTCCTCACTATGCCTGCATATACTGCATGTCTGAAATATAATCATAAACAGGGTCTGAAATTAACTTTTTTCACTGCCTGCCTCTTTGTCTGCCACTCAGAAGTTTTATCTGCCATTTTTTTAAATCTATGCGCTAATGAAGGAATAACATTTTAGATCTGATTTCATTTAATATTCAATATATTTTACATAAAAAAAACATATGCAAGCTAAATTCCAGTGTTCGAAATACCCCGTAGTTTTCGGGGGAGCCCTACTTTTTGGGGTTGGGAAGGTACTGTGCACAGTATTGTACTGTACTTTGCTATTGTCATCTATTATGGTTGTTTGCTTAAAAACACACAATTCAAATGATTTGGATTATTTTAATATTTGCTTTGATTAAAAGAAATATTGGCATCAGTAGTTTTAATGATGTATTATAAACTGCTTAGAGCTAGGGTTAGGAAGTTAAACAGCTTATAATTCCCTCTCTAGTGTCTATTTTATATTGCTGTGAAAACATCTCCTTCAAACAACTGGATTTACTCAAGTTTCTTGCCAGAAACTTAATTTTATGAGATTACATTTGAACGCATCATGAAAACGTAATTTACCTTTACCAAATAATCATTTTACTGAGCAGAGATTGAACACCTCATGATGTAATGTAATGGCACCTCTGTTGACGTTAGTAGCTCCGTTATCTAACCAGGACTGTGTTGTCCACCGGCTTCTAACAGGTAACATTACCAACTCTCCTCCTGCCGATTTCAACACAGATTTGTTGTTCACATTGTAGAATTATTAGGGGGAAAATAGGGTGCACCCCTCCGGTTTTATAGTAGTAGCGCCATGCTTTTGAGCGTTTTCTTTTTCTCTCCGCCATGGCTCTGGTCCCAAACAAACTGAAACATGATACAGCGTGCATATGAGGAGGAGGAATCGGTAGTCATGGAGGCATGAGATGCCAAAGAATCGGACAATTGTAATGTAGAGTCAGATTTCATGTTTATCGTAATAGTTTATTACAATAATTATGATGAACATTGTGATCCAGCTCGTATATAATTATTCTCTGAGTGAGAGCTGACGCAGCTCAGTTGACTACTAATTGTCTTTAATCTCCCTCTCTCAGCTCTCATAACAATGCCATCAATCTACGGAGGTCAAGTTGCTTCCACTAAATATTTCTCTAATCAAAGCTAATTGGAGGTCGTCTTTTCAACAATTACACATATTGTCCTAAAAATAAGACTTTGATGGCATAATAATTTGTCTCTAAGTGCAGCATAGCCTTTACTGAGCCATAGTAGTGCTGCATGCTGGCCATCTGGACACTCATTCATGTGCAAATAATAAAGTGACTCATGTCATATGGAGTCGGAAAAATAGAAATGAAACTTTTCAGATGTCCAATTTCCTGTTTTTATGTCAAAATATTATGTGTCAGTGAGTATTTTAAGACCATGTTGTCACTTATGCACAGAATTTTTTAAACATTAAACTAAAAGCAGATATTTTGGCTGCAGTCAGACGATTTCTTTAGAAACCCAATACTTAAAGTCATTCATCTCACCCAGTTTTTACATGTCATGTTGTTCATTCATCTCGTGCACCACATCATAGCAGCTAGAAACGTCATTCTAAGTCCAAACAGATCAAGGCCCTTTCTACTTTATCACTCCAATTTAGCTCTTTGATTCCTCTAACAGTTTTTCAAAGATCACAGTATGAGTTCACTGCTTCTTTTCAGATGTTTTCAGACTTGTTGTTGTGCATGTGGTCTGTTAGTGGATGATGTAATCAACTGAATGAGGAGCTGCGTTTTTAAAGGCAAGAAAAAAAAACATTCAAAAGTGCTCTTAGTCCCATAGTCTTCACTCTTCACACACATATAGTATGTCAAAATGTTCATTGATTGGGAGAGCACTCTCACTTTCCCATCGACCGCCATTGTAACTGAAAGCTAAAATCTTTCTACGCGTGCATATTTTTAAAAAATTGCTGTATTTTCCCATATCTAAAAAGTGGTGTAAACATTCACACTGAGGAAACGGAGACAACAGATGCCAAGAGAGGATGTTGCAGTAGAATTTACAGCCTATAAAGCCACATGCATTAACATTAATAGCATTTTAAGAAAACTTGCTGCTTCTTTAATCTTACCATCAAACTTCTCTCGCCTGCTTTCCCTTTTTACTGCCTTTTTACTTTAGTGCTTTCCACTAATCCCAGCCTTCTTGCTCTCTTACTGTAGCTATCAGCAATCATACATATCCTTCACAAAATGCTCTTTTCTGTGGAGAATGTGAGTGATTGCTGTGTATTTTTTAATTTTCCATCTATATAATATTATTGGTTGTATTTTCTCTTTCCATTTGCTGTAGTTTACTGACTTATAGGTTATGAAATGTATCTCATTTGTTATAGAAAACTGAGACAAATAAAACATTAAGAAAAATGTCATTGTGCCCCATCCATTCCCCAAAATAGCATGTTCTAAATCAAAATAATTGCAAAAGGGAAACCATGAGCCACATTATTTGTCACATTTTCCATACAAAGCTTCCAACTCAAATAACGAAATAGAGTAAGAATTACACAAAGTCTTAGGCTTTATACGCATCAGCCACCTCTCTGGAGTAAAACTGTAGGAGGGGGATTATAACCAATCAGTGGGGCAAGATATTAAGGCAGTGGATTAAGGCCAAATGACTTCCTTAAACAAAATAGGTAGCTATAACAACAGCAGGCGGTCTCCTGCGCACTCAAACACACTAACGGAAACTCACACACGTACATGATATCCCAGCAAGTAATCAAGATTTGATTCCCTGAGAACAAAGAATCCTTAAAACACTTTCCCGCTGTGAATAATTACACAAAGAACTGCCAGACATAGAGCAGACCAACACGTTTTACATATCACACTCATTTAGAGCACAGAAATGGTCTTTATTCACATGTAGCAGAGTATATTAGATGTGACGGGGTTAGGGCAGCCCAGTATGGAAAGCTTCAGGGGTCATTCATCTGTCAGAAATTGAATTGAATATATTATATCAACACAGTATATTCATATAGTAAGGAATCTTTCAAGAAGTAAAGAAAAATATGATCTGCACTTCCCTACACCTACATAATCACTCACTCACTTGAGTGTAAGAGGCTCTCGTCACTATCTTGGATGTAACCCACTCACAGATGTACACATTCCTGCCTGCCTACACCAAAGCCACCGAAAGCTATAGCAATACTTCACACACCGAAAATAGAATGAAGCTTTCCAGCATGAAAAGGTTATTGTAAGTTACTGTAGACAGATAAATGATTAAAAATACACCAAAAGAACATGGAAAGAAATACAATTTATTCTAAATTTACTTCAATATTTCTCTCTATATTTCTTATATTTCTCTTGATTTTTAACCACGCCATGCCAATGTGTCTGTTAGTCGATCCGCCACTCTGGTTCGGACTGAAATATCTTGACAACTTTGATGGATTACCAGGACATGTCCAGACATTCATGGTCTCCAGAGGAGGAATTTTTAAGGATCAGTGTGTAACATTGGGGGGGATCTATTAGCAGGAAGGGAATATAATATTCATAATTATGTTTTCATTAGTGTATACTCATTGTTATTAGGCTATAATTAATAAAAACAAGACCACAAATCTATCATCTTATCTTGTTGGTTGCTTATTCTGTCAATGAGAAGACACAACAAGGTTGATATTATTCACCATTACAATAAATTATTAGTTCTACATTATTATAAAAAAAAATAAAGATGCATTTCTAGGGGGTTCAGCGAGCCCCCTGAACCAACTCACACTGCGCCTGTGATTTAGTGGTAGTATTCAAATGAATCAGTCCCAATCCTCCAGCCTGCAGGTACAGTAGATGAATATTAGACACAAACACAAGAATGCACTTTCTTTTTCCTGTAATTAACCATGTGGAATACAAATACTCCATTTGGATACTAGAAAACACAGATTTGTTTGCTACAACTTCTTATTCCATTGACTGACATCAGTGATTTAGTGTGTCATAATGTTTGTGTGTGTGGTTGAGCACACAGCGCTGCAGAGGATAGGAACAAGTATCTCGTATTCACATTTAAATGTGACAGATGAAAACATACATCCAACAGGCCTTGGAGGAAGCAGCTCCTTTCATCCAAACTTCCAAGATGTGCTGTATTCTCTCCAGAATTTATCTCCCATGCAGATCGCCTACAACCCTATCAAATAATATAAATAATATATGAGACGTAAACTCCCTCAATTTGTTATTGTCATGGATCTGCTAGAGAGCAGACTGTCTCTGTTCTGTTTCTGTTTTCTGTTTTACCTCAGGCTATGGTAAGCAAACTTGTCAGTGTTCCCTGGGATCTCCTTTCATTCGTGTGTGTTTGTGTGTGAGTACGCAGTCGTGTAGGATTTGTTTTCTTTTCACGTTTTTGTGCATATGGGTAAGCATGGGTGTGGTGGGTTTTACAGTATGTATGTTATGTATGCATGGTGTTATCTTTTGAATATGCATGTAGAATGAAAACTGCAGGTGAGACTCCCACACTCACACTGAAATTTGCATTAAAAATCTACATTGCTAAAGGATAATAACAATATTTTTGTATACATTAAACTGCAACATATCACTTAACAGAAGTGGTTGCATTCAGTAAGAAAAGATATTGTGGTTCATTCTGGCAATTTACCACACCTTCAGTATGGAAAACAGCACCACTAAAACAGCAATAGCATTTCTATTGCCAGAGTTCTCATTCTTGGCAAGTGCTCTAACACACTAGCCCTGCCACACATCGCAGACTCTTTCCTCATTTGCGAGGAGATGGAGAAGGATGTGCAGAGATGTGAAAATAAGCCCAGACTTCCCAATGAGTATTCCACTCACAGCTCCCTGACCTTGAGGTGAGCTTATCCCTGGCCAGTGTGCAAAGCTGCATGAATTATAATATCCACGTATAGGTCCGGCCCCAGCCTCCGCCCCAACCAAACAGCACCGGGCCTCGCACAGCTTCTCTTCGTCTGACAGCTGGAGCTTTTCACCGCAGTATCACTCTGCCACCTGAAGGATGAAGTCCTGGCCACAGTCAAGACACTTGATTCGAGAATACAAAGCGAGCAGAAGGATCATAGAAGAGCTGGTGGTAAATGTTCTATGTATTCTTATTGAGTAAGTCAGGAAGAATTGCAGATGTTAGATTTCATTTATATTATTTAGTTGTACAGACTGCTGCTGTATTTCTACTCAGAGGTTGAAGAGGTGATGTAGGTTTTGCAGTGTTTTAGACATAATTATTATCACTTCTTTCTTCACTGTTTCAACATACACAATAAGAAAGTTTCATGTTACTGTTACGTGAACATACTTCATTTGTAAATATGTTTACCTTAAGTGCTGTTTGAGAGGAACAACTCAGTATTTATGATCACAATATGCTAGTATTTACCCATTGACAGGAAAAATCCACTGCTGATACCAGATTATAATGGTAGTGTCAGATTATTGGCATCTTTGGCACATGTTATTGGGTCCAATCAATCCATTAATGTTTGGAGAATGAAAGTGTTGTGAAAGGATAGAAGCTTGTTTTAGCTTGTCAATACACATGTACCATCTTTATTCATTGTAGTAATATATTGTTTATATATTACTGAACTTTTCTCATCCTATTTAACACCGTTATTCTACAGCAATGTCTCTGTGCAATCCCAATGCACAGTATGGGCGCATATTACCATCTTCAGTGTTCTACTTAGACAATTATTTACAATTTGCAATATTTTCTTTCTGTGGGAGAGTTAGATAAGAGGATTGATACCGCATTCATATGTGTCTGTTAAAAATGATACTGATAGCAGTCAGTTAGTTTAGCTTAGCACAAAATTGTAACTCTCCACCATAAAGCAAATTGACTTATTTCCCAAAATAATTTTGAAAAGGTATACTCTGCAGGAACGTCCTAAAAAACAATGTATAGACTCGTAAAAAAAAGTAATCCATCTCAATCACCACTTATGACCCACTAGACCGCAGTGAAACAATAAGAATATAACGACAGGTGGGAGGGGGGGTGGATAGGCCAAACAAGGCCGGAATTTCCCCCCGGAGACTGCTGTTCATGTCCCTTGTGAAACTAAAAATCAACATTCACTTACGAAGGCATTTTAAGCCAGACCAAAGTGTTTTACTAAACCTAACCCAGTGTTTTTGTTGCTTAAACCTAACAAAGTGGTTTTGTTACGTTTTTTGGTTTTGTTTTACTATGTTAACCACGTGTTTAAAACTGCAAACGTAATCAGGGAGAAAATATGTTTCCCTTTGAAACGTAATTGAGAATGCAGTTTAGTTTTATGGGAATGACATTTTGTAGGAGACAGGGTTGCACCTGTGCTATCATTGTTTGTGATGTGGTTTGTATCTGTCCGGTCAAAGACAGAAATTAAGTTTACTGTTCCGTAAGCACACCACAGACCACAATTTGTTCCCACAACCACCATAACACCAATAGGTTAACTCAGTACACAATGTTGGCTTTGATCAATTACAGACCATTTGCAAAAGCAACTTCTTTAAGCCCTCAGTGTCCTCACTCACCTCACCACACGTCTTCACTGCATGTTGTGTCAGACGCTGCTGCAAATGTGGTTGCCTGTTTTGTTTAAACGGCTGTTCAGCATGATGCTTTTTATTATGCCTATTTGTTTCATTTAATGGTTTTTAATGGTTTGACCTTTCTGGTTGCTACCTCTATGGTTTGCATTATGTACTGTAGAGAACACATTATGGCACTTTTCTTCAAAGTGTTCTGAAAATAAATTTGCTTTTTTTGGTAACGAAACAGGAAGAACAGGCAGGGAATGAGAGAAAAGTTTAACGAAAGAGAGAAAGGGCAATACGGAAATTGTGATGGGTGCCATACTTTAAATTATGCTGCAGTGAGCAATCATGGCCATTCCTGTGCTATTATGCAATATCGCTCTCTCTCTCTCCATCTGCCTCTTTCTCTCCTCTCTGTCCATCTGTCTTTCCTCCTCGCCTTCCTGCCTGTTCTCCTGTAACCCCTCCTTATACCCAAACACACACACACTTGCTCTGCCTTATCTTTATTCCCAGAGAAGGCTCCCTGTTTGAGCTGTCATTATAACCACTTTGAATAGCCTAGCTTCATGGTGAACGAGGAGAGACATGCTGTGCCCAATCACACCACACTTTCTTCCTGTCCAATAGATGCATGTCATATTTCATTCGGGGTAAGATAATATGTATTGAAGGATTTGACTCTAAAATCCTGGAGTGACTGAACAAAGCGTAGAGAGGGTTTTTTTTATGATGAATACTCGCAGACAGGGCTGGCGTCCAACTTTTTAGGGGCTTTGAGCAAAAGGCTCCTCCACCCAAAAGGCTCAATTATTTCTTTGCCTGCTAAGAGTACGATCAGACTGTAGCTTAGTTAAGTACCAATTTATATTTGGAGGTGTTTCATGAGTCACATGCTGCTGAACACTTGTGTCACTTGAACCAACAACTGGCAGTGTGACAGATATGTACTAAACCATATCTACTACTGAAGACCAGAAGCACAAGGAAATGAATAATTGTGGACTTTTTATGTAGTTATGCACTCCTGGTCGATCATTATGAAAGACTTACAAGAAAATTATAAAAACAAATATAAATACTGTGAAAATAGTATCCTTAAAGTATTATAATAAACAAAAGAGTTAAGTAATGTGCCGGATGCTTTAAAGGTACCGTGTGTAACATCTGGCGGCATCTAGCGGTGAGGTTGCATATTGCAGAACTACGGTGGCCGACGTGAAAATGCGTGCAAATGGCCGTATCTAGAGCTGTTCTAAGAGTAGCATAGGTCATTAGGAGTATAGCAGAGCCAGTGCATAGAGTGTGAGTGTGTGTACGTGGGAAGTGAGTGGTGAAGCAAGAGAGAGAGCGGTGGCAGTTAGTTTAGTTAGTTAGTTTAGCTCTGAGAATATCAAATGCATGTAAAGTGGAAGTTGCAGTTTGTGCAGAAATAAATGCTGCAGCTCCTCAAGACCAACAGAAGTTTCCTGTGTCTTGTTTCCCGGCGGCTGAGTGGAATGACGACGGGGGTTAATCCCAGAGCGAGTAATGTTATCGACAGGCGGTCGTCTACGTGAAGAGAGGACCTGCTCCCTATGTAGATATAAACAACTCATTAAGGTAACGAAAACATAACAACTCTTATTTTCTGGAGATTACATTAAAGAAAACATAGGCGTACTTATTAATATTATATTCCATTTCTGCCAATAGGTCCCCACTAATTGTTACACACTGGTCCTTTAACAATGTTAAATAATTGCTGAATTTGAACTCCACAAATGAGCAAATTGGTAGGTGGGTGATGTCACATCATATTGCGAGAGCAAGTCACAGGTCATTTACTACAAGTTTTGAGTATGTACCTACTCAAAGTATCATCAAGTCTGTACATTTGAAAAAAAAAAACCTGTCTGCCTCCCTAAGTAGTTTGATGAGTAACAGGCATTAACGTTTACAATGCCATTGTCTGCCAAATGATATATATTATATCCAACCTTATGTGGAATTTCTTGCTTATTCTTAAAGCAAAAGAAAATTCCTCGAAGCCTGACAGTCAAAATAGATATTAAAAGTACATATTCAACAGTTATGGGTCTCTACAAGCTACTGTGGCTGACCTGACTATAGCCAAACAAATATTGAAGGCAAATGGTGTTTGCCAGTGCATCAGTCAATTTTACTGGGCCTCATGCTTGCGACAAAAATGATGTGGTTTAGTGCTTCAGCACACTTGTTGTAGCCAAATGAATTTATCCTCAGTTTAGATATTGCCAGCTGACCTTGACGGTGTTTGAACTGTGTCCATGACAACAAATTAATATTGGCACCGAGTGACATATACTGTATCTGTGTTTTTCCTGCTATGACAAGCCAAAATGTCTTCTGTGAAAAAGGTCCATAAGAAACTAGTCTCAAATTTACCAGCATATTAACAATTTCTATGGTCATAATCACTTCCAAAAATTGTGGCATAAGTTAATTGTATTCCTGTTCTTTCATGTTGGCAAAGTAATGATTTCCTCCTGGCTGAGTGCTAATTAGATCCCACCTGAGAGGGGGATGGGGACTCAAACCAAAGAGTATAGAAGCAAAGACACAAAACTCTGGTGCTTTTTTGACAATAGCTGCTAGATGGTGCTGCGGTAGCACTGCCGCTATTTTGGACTGAAAATACAAATAAGTCTGTTGCCATGGATGTATACAGACACATCTGTAAATTAAAAGATTTTTTTTTTTTAGGTGAATCAGCTTCCCAGTATGAACACTTAAATAGCCCTAATTTAAATCATTATGACCCACACGTTCTCATCCCAACACATCACATACTGACGCTTTGTCACACCCCTTGGTGTCACTTTAGGTTTAGGCAACAAAATCACTTAGTTAGGTTTAGGAGAAAACGACATGGTTGGGCTTAAAACTACTACATTTGTAAAGTGAAAATTAAACTAAACGTTGTGAACACGGGAAATAAACGAATAGCTGATTGTAGCATGAAAGTGAAACATAACGCACAGGACACTAACAGCGGCCTCCTGGATGAAAGTTTTGTGTTTGTTGGCTGTGATTCATCACTTTTATTATCTTATAATACACCCATGGGCTCGATGCTGTAAGCCTGTACCGTGGTGGATTTATTAACGACTCTGTTCCCAAACAACCGGCTATTGGCCAGTAGCTAGTAGTGCTAGTAGTATGACATAAACAGAATTTAATGTAGTTGTAGGCTCTTTACTAACACGCAGGATGCACAGGACACAACCTCTTACTGTATACATCCATGGTCTGGGGTCTATTGGACACTGATTTTGGAGCTCCTTGACATGGAAAAGATTGAGATTGCTCTCATAATATGTGTGCTGGATTTTTCTAGCTTCCATTTATGTCCATTACTCACTTTATGCTCCTCTGAAGCGGTCGGGCAAAAAAATGTAAATAAATAAGTAAGTTGCCTAAGTAAATAGTTATAATGGTTTGCATATTTATCACATTTTTTCATTGTTCAACACAGGCTATTTCGGAAGAGGCATTAAATATATGATAATATATGAGAATTTTGTTTTACTTTCATGGTACTTTGTAGCCGGACGTTTTAATTGCATCCATTGATAATACAGTAGTCACTTTCAGACCAAAATGATGGAGTTGCAATGGAACGACCAATTAGCTTTCTCTTCTTATCATTGTAAGTTATCTGTTCAAACTACACTTAAATGATGAATAAATGTGTAAAAGTGAGTAAAGGAATGCAGGTGAACAAGAAAAGTCAAGGTAAAAACTTGGAAGCTCAACTGCAGTGATGGACTGAGTGATTTTTTTTTTTCTGTGGTACTCACTCAGTCAGGACACTAGGCGGGTGGTCAATACAATCTAAACCTGTGTTTGAATGCAAATTAGGGCTGGTGCTTGTTCAGATGTGTACTTGCCTGTAAATGAGTTTGTTCAGTGGTGGCACCACCTTGTCTGATTACAAGCATTAATGCTAATTAAGTTCAAATGAAGTTCACTCCTGATGGTGTGTTTTAAGTACAGTGGTGAGGACACGCCTGCATTCAGCATGATGCTACAGAATGACTGAGACTATATAAACTTTTTGCTTTGGTTAAAACAAACTCCGGTGTTTGCAATTCTGGCCATTTTGAGAAAGAGCTATAGAAGGATCGAGAAAGAGAGAGAAACATATTAGGTGAGTAAGGATTCTCAGAAGAGGTAGGTCTTCAAATGTTTTTTTTTAAGGCAAAAAGGGATTCTGATAACCAAATCGAATTTGGTGATAGGACTAATCAATCATTTGCAGATTGCAGTGAACGATAAGGCTCATAATCCTGAGTGAGGGGATTCTGGTAGGTGGATGTTGTCAGGTGTGGCTAGCCAATAGAGGGCGCCAGGGTGCCGCCTCCCTTGAGCCACAAAAAAACATTATTAATAATAATAAATTATACAAATTGACAATACTTATGTGTTTGAAATATGGAATGCACCTAGTAATATCTGTAAAATATGATAGAAAGTCATCTGCGTAAACTATACGCTTTTTAAGCATTTTTGGCTGGATTGTTTAATTATTTAGGGTATTTCCTTCTGATAATTAATTGGTATTGGTTATCAGGTACCCCACAATTTATTTTTGATTATACGTGAAAATGCAAATGGCCCTATCTAGAGCCAGTGTTTTGTTTGTCCGCACTGGGTTACTAGAAACATGGCAACACGATGATTCTTATTTTCAGGTGCTTATACACTAAAGAAAACATACTTATTAATATTCCATTACATGACTTTGTTGAATACTTGATTCTGATTGGTCAATCACAGCGTTTTATGATCTGTTATTTCTTTATAGCAGACCGTTGCTATGTATAACAGACCGTTGCTATGGGCGCAGTTCTGAGGTCGGACTCTGGCGGACCATTTTTGTGTCAAATTATTGATTTCTTAAGTAAGTAGTAATTAGCAGGGCGATGAGAGACCCCGACGCGAAAGAGTCCACCAGCATCGCCCTGTCGGGGTTTCTTTCACAACAAAGACCGGCTCGCTGTACATTATCCCTTACATGTTCCATTTCTGCCAATAGATCCCCCTAATTGAGAACACTGTTCCGTTAACACCATTATCCCTACCGAATTTGCCTTTGTGGGTGACCAAATTAAGATGTCCTGATGTGTTTGTCAAGACATTATTTACTGCTTTATTTCATGTTAGAATAAAATCATTTTGAAATACTTTACTGCAAAGTAGTAATGCGTTTCCACCAGCCGCCACCGGATGTTGTGCTAGTGGCCACTCTGTAGGCAAGCGTTAGTGACTTGAACTGAACAGGGAGCCAGTGGAGAGTAATGAAAAGTGTAGTGACATGAGCTGTCTTTGGCTGGAGACATGCTGCCGCATTTTAAATCATTTTCAGGGGCCTAATAAATCTTGCTGATTTATAATAAGTCATTTAAGCAATGTATATGTTTATGCAAATCATTTGGTAACCATGGTAAACCGTATGCATGTCATCACACACGAGTGCAGAGATTTTCCCTCATCAATTTGACAGTTAACACTGCGGTCTTTTGTGCTGGTATTCTACTCCTGGTACTGGCAGTTCATTAAGTCCATTACAAATCAAGTGACATATCTAACCCACCATATTATCCAGAAGAATATTGCTGTACAAGACGCCTCTTTTTCATCCCGTCTTTTGCTTTACCTGTTTCATGTCGATTTGCAGTCTAATAAACAGTGTTGTAATATATTACTTTATAGTAATTAGTATTATAACGCGTTACTAATAGGATTTCAGTAATGTGGTGATGACATCACCACAACTGTCCAATCAATGAGTAACCTGTCAGGCTGTATAGCTTCAAGTTTACAGCTCCTGGTTTGTAAAAAGCCAATGTGAACATGAACTTAAAAGCAATAATGTATCTGTTTTGTTTTGTTTTGCATCACAGGGCCACCATTTATTCCAATACCTGAAACAAAAAGTTAATTAAAATATCACAGGTGGAATCTTATTGTATCCATGAAGCTACCTCGACTACCTGTACTGTACATTATTCCTCGCTTGGAAGGCAACAAGCTGTTTGCTAAATAATAAACAAATTCAGCATGTTTCCCTTTTCCCAACCTGCAGTTTGAGAAACTAATAACAATTTGAATTTGCTGAAAAAAAATGAGTTGCAGTGTTTTAATGTACTGTTTTTCTGCTTCTAAAACTGCTTTCCTTGTGTAAATCTACATTATACTCCTCAGCACATGTCAAGGTATGCTAATGCAATGTCACTTCCTTTGTGCTATACGATTGATAATGATCAGTGTTAAGATTTAGAATAATTTGGGAAACAATTTCTTACACATCTCTGTTCATTAGCCAGGGTAAAATGCATTTCATTGCATTTCACTGTACACTGTACACTGTACTTTTAAATGCATATGACAAATAAACTTGAAACTTGAAACTTGAAACTTATATTCACGACCACAGTCACTGAGCCACACCACCTCCATGCAACTGGTGCTGTTTTCTACCATGAGGGCCAGCTAATGAATTAACATGAAAGCCTGGTTACTTCCTTCCTTCCCTCACACCACTCACCCAGTTTTACAGGACAGACAGTCTGAGCAGAGATGTTTTGTATAGCAGATGAACGCACAGACGGCACAAACAGCCAGACATTCATAATAAACTATGGGTGGCCTTATCACTGTGATTTGTTTCTAGTTAGAACGCTCTAACAGGGAGAAAGAGGAGAGGTATTTAAAGACAAACAGACAACAAAGTATGCATGAGCTGAGACAAAAGGTTTCTTATCTAGACTAGTTTACAACTAATACCTAGGGCTGGGAAGATATGCTTATCTCCCGATTCGATACTATCACGATACAATATGTATTGTGATTTTTAGGCATTGCAATTCAATATTACATTTTATTGTGATTTTTGTAAACATTTTTAACCCTAGACCATGGGACTTTTAGGGGGACTTAGGACTATGGAATATCTCTAAATTGATACAGTAAAAATGTTTGACTTTCAGCACGTATGTAGTCAGAGATGTCCTGAAGTCAAACATATCAGTCATTAATTATTTCCACCAACCCAAAAATCAAAGAATAAAGACAGTTCCCTCACAATTCAGTGATATTTTTATTTTTAATTTATAAGGGATATATTCTGGTGAATAAAATCCAATTAATCTTTTATATGCATTTTGTATTTTTTATACCCTTTGTTAACAAATTATTTTGAAAACCGGACGTAGTAAAACGTGTATCCTTCCGCTAACTTCACCAAGTCCGTCGCTAGCTCTCCTTCAGCTCCATTCTCTTTATACATCCATTGTCAGCTCCGTCGGGGCCGTTTGAAAGCATTTCACATAAATGTCAGTATATGGGTGCTCTACAGTTGTAGTATCGACTGATTTGACCACGGAGATACGAGTGACGGCTGGCTACCACAATACAATAACGTTTCCTGTCATGACGGAGTTAGCATGCGGCTTTAGTCATGTCTCTGCTTTTCCTGGCAATGTGCACTTCTATGGGCTTCAGAAAAGATGTAGATTCACAAATTTGTTGACTTTAGACTCAACAAAATCAAAGATAACTTGCAGGTTGACCTTGACTGAATACCAATATCTCCTCAAACTCAAAGATTAAAAAATATGCTTCCGTTTACAGCTCTTGTGAGCAAGTGCTTGAGAACTAGCGAAAAAAAGAGGCCAAGTATTTATCCGTGACTTAAGGAATACAATGAGCAAAAAGATGGACAGCCGTGAAGTGAATTATGCTGGTTTGAAGTGGAATGAGAAGTTTCTTTGATAGTGCAGTGTAAAGTTCAGTTGGAGCACATTATAAGTGACATGACATGAATTCTGCTCTCTAAAAGAGTAAACCGCCATCTTTGACCCGCCACCTGAAAGGTGGAGGAGGAAGCCTGCAGGAGGATGACTCTGCGACACTAAAGAGATTGATAGTTGGAGTGTCTTTTTAAGGTAACTAACAGCTACAGTAAGTGACTTTGTTAACATCAAGTCTTTGATGTAATCCGGCTGGCATCACGTTTCCTATAAAACATAGTAGTCGATGCAAATTAACAGTATATTAATGTAATTTTCAGGAGACAGGGTGGAGAATGCAGTTTGATAAAGGGAAATTATTTATTGCCCATTTATTATGGTACAGAGTGCAGCCTATAGTCAAGCAGGAGCACCCAGAGACGTAAAATTCTTACGTTATCAAAATGTATCTGTATTGACGTATCTGTTAATTTGTGTCCATGGACACTGAAAGTGATTAGACTACACAAACTCATGTACAAAAACTACTTCTTCATACCCAAAAATGATCAAAGATTATATCAAAATTGACCAGGCTTCGTAGAAGCGTTACACTCTATATTATAAAAATACTGATTTGTACCAATTTGGAAAGCAGTTGTAAAGATTAAATATTAAAGACATTGAATGGAAATGATTCTTTAAAGCCGAGCCTTTCAGGGAATCAATTTGATTACCATTTTATTACCATTTAATTAAGCAATTTAATTTTAATTTAATTCAATGGTTATTGAATGTTTAATTCTATTATTGTTATTACAGTGATGCCTACTGTTTCCGCTTAATTATTTTTAACATCTACAGTATTTCTGTAATCAATCCAATCTGTCTTCTTTGGCACCACAGCTTTTCCCTTTGAGGGGGAGAGAGAGGGAAACAGTGTATCAGGGTCGATCTGTATCCTAGCAAACTCTGTTGGCGCTCATTCTTCTGTGTTTATCAGTGTTCACACTGTGCAGGTATAGTACATGTATGCAAGTGAAATTGAATATAATTGCAGAATAATGAAATTAAGAGCATTTATTCTTCTGTATTTCTCTGAATGCAGGCCAGGGTCCACTTCAGGCACACTGACTGTTTCCCGTCTTTTTAAATAGTTGATTAATTAGCGTATCACCACAAGCCCAGATATATTTTCCTTTGATTTTAACATTTTTGTATAAAATAAGCTTTTAAACCTTTTTCTGTGGTGTGGTCTTTCTTGCTGTAACTGGTTTGTTAATGGAGAACCTGCAAAGTACTGCAGTGGGTATTACAACAGACAAACACAAAGAGACACACACAGACAGAGCTTCGTCTCTGTGCAGACAGGTCTTACAGTTTGTGCAGGTATCAGAGCCGAGCAGTGGGTGGTAATGATTGACAGCTTGTGTTTTATCTGAGATTGTCTGGCCGTTTTGTTTTCCGTGTATTAAGCAGGTGAACTAAAACAAGGCTGTAAAGACCAAGCACATTTTGAAAACAAGCCCAGAAAAACAAACCCTGTGACTGCCAATATTTCCAAGCAACATTCAGTTCGAAAAACAAGCTGAAATGTCTCTCAACAAAAGTGGCACTGGCAGTGATGCTGTGAACACAGCAGGAGTACATATATAGCATCCAGGGCCGCCGGGACCGGGGGAACACCGGGTGACTTGTCCCTGGCTCTGGGTCAAGGGAGGCCCAAAAGGGCCCTCTAACCTTTATGTAAATAATCTGCTGGAGTATTTCTCAAAAAACATGTGTGAAAATTTTAAATAGTATTTGTGAGTCATATAAACGCTTAGGTTTTATCTTCCTTATCTTTTTCCTAACCTTTCGTTTGGTCTAGGGCTGACCTGAATGCGTCGATTCTCGACCGTTGTCATGGTATTTGACCTCCACATCACTATTCGAATGTTCCATTTTTAAAAAACAATTGTAATAATAATGTAAAAATCCCCAACTAACCCATGAAATAAGGAATAATCCCACAATAGTATTCATATTCAACATTAATTATGATTAGATATTCTCAGAAAGATATCGCTGTTTGTTGTGTGTAGAGGTCCTTGTGTGCACAGCAGTGGCGCTGAAACGGGGAAGATGGAGACAGTCAGACAAAAGAAGCCTGCCGCGCTACTGCGCGAAGTGTTGAATAGCTTTGAATATTTCTCACGAAGCTTCGTAGCCCAAAAAATGGTATTCGGGATAGCCCAAGTTTGGTCTGTCACTCTACTGCAAGATCAAAAGTTTAACATCTGTCTCGACAGCCCATCATGCCAGTAAACTTTCAAAATGGCCAGTCCACAAAAGTCAGCTGCTCAAAAAAGAAGAGAAAAACTAAAAAGAGAAAATGAAAGATTGAGGTGCACAGGACTTTATGTATTTGACAAAATATCCTGAAGAGGAAGATGCAGCTGCAGTCACATCTGCAATGGGGGTGGAGGATTCAAGGTCAAGGTGATACATCCATTCATTTTACTAGCTTCAAAATCTGGAAAATACAGCCACTAAGAGCTACCACCTAGCTTTAACTTTAACATCCAGTTATTAGTTTGTATAAAAGCCTAACACAACGCATCGTCTGACAGAAACAGCAGAGTGTGGAGATGGAGCTGCGACGTAGAGGAGAGACAGAGAGGAGGAGAGACCCAGCCTGCAGATGAGAGCGAAGCAGGAGACGCTAGCTGTGCCAGAGAGGAGAGGGAGACACAGCGACCGGCTTGGAGTCAGAGCAGCATGGTGGATGATGCGAGCACAAGCGAAATAGCATCAGAGACTCATTTTAGTGATCTTGAGTTATGGTTGTATAAAATGATGATTCTGACAGGGTGAACCTGGTCATGGCCAAGAGAGCACCTTTAACAGAGATCACGAAAGAAATGGCAAAAGATGCGGGGGGGGCAGGGCATTCCCAAGTTACCTGACATATTCTAAATCCACCAATGGTCATGAAAAAAAACGGAGGGGGACTGGGTAATATAGAGAAACTCAAAATAAACAAAAACAAAATATATTTGCTTACCATACCTGTTGTTCTCTTTTGAACTAGAGAAAAAGTCATGCAGTGCACTGAATTCCAAAATTGCCAATATCAAATGGTGAAAGCTTTACGAAAAATGTCCAGAGCATTAGAGAAACAGTGCACATAAGCACTGTTACTGGAAATGGAAGAACCTGCAGCATTCTGTCCTACAATCGTCTGGAATTGATGACAGCCAACAGTATAAACTCATGAGACACAAATTGTAGAGAGAGAGATGTTACACTGTATTTAGCCTCCAGGAATCTGTCATTCAGGGTCAACGGGTGACAAACATTGATGAGTCAGATAATGGGCATTTTCTAAGCATAATTGAGCTATTGGCAAAGTACGATAACATCCTATATGATCATTTACAAAATATTAGGGAGCACTGGCAACAGGGAAAAAGAGTCCAAGCCCATTACATTTCGCCTAGTTATCATTCTGTTATGGGGGAAAAAAACTCTCCGGCTGGTTTGTATTTCTTTAAACCAATCACAATCATTTTGGGTGGTGCTAAGCACTGGATGCAGCGATGGTTCCCTTAAATTCAAGCATCCAAGGAAGAGCGCCGGGCTGTAAAGCAAATTTTCGTAGTGGCCAAACGGTGGAATTACAACTTCTGTGTCCGTAATGTGATACCATTTGGCCCAAAAATACTTTTTTCCATAGACTTACATTGGGAAAGAGACGTGTAAATCAGCGGATCAATTTTTTTAAGGTTGTATTTTGTTCTTGGTTTGTAAAATACGCCGCTCTGCTGACAGTAGACTTGTCCATGATTATTGGTCATATGCTGCAAACACCGCCCCTTTCATGTGAACATGCTCATAGCCAGATTGAGAAACCTGGGCTGATTTACCGAGTTGATAATTACTGTATAGGACCATTTAGCAGAATTTTGTTTGTTAGGGTTAGTTAAGCCAGACAACGAAAAGATATCCTGAGTATGTTGAACTCGCTTAGTAGAACAGGCCCCTTTCAGTCCTTTAATGCAGTTGTGCTCCTCACGTTTTGGGTCAAGGTGTTACATAGAGGATAGAAACCTTGTGATGTGCAAGCTGCCCATATAAAGGCACTGGAGGGAGAGACCGCCTGCAGGTGTGGATCATGCGACAGTTTTCTGAGGGCCATGGGCATCGAACCAAAGTTGGAAATAAGATAAAGAGGAAGCACTTTCTTGATAATTCAGATCACGAGATAGAGAAAAGCCCAGACACCACCCTATTCAGAAATAAAGTGTTTTATGTTGCAATGGACAGCATTATCTCTCAATTAAGAGCATGGTTCACATCAATGAAGCAGATATGCAACGAGTTCAAAAATATGCCAAAGGAAGATATGCACAAAGCTCCCCGGGAAATATGTGAATGATCTCACAGTTTCACTTGAAGACCAGATTCACCACTTTACAATACAATATACAGTGAAACTTTTGAAGATAACCTTAGACCTCAGGGGCTACTAAATGCCATATGCAGTATGGAAATACGAAGCATTTGTGGAGACCTGTGTGTCCTGCTGCTTATTTTCCTGCATCTGCCTGTGGCTGGAGGCGAGCGGGCTTAAGTAAAATGAAGCTCACACAAAACTTCTTGCGCTATACCATGTCCCAGGAGAGGTTAAACGGTTTGGCAATGCTCGCTATCAACTTGGCCAAAAAACTGGACTTTAAAGACATCATGACCTTGCTATAAGGAAAGATTGGCACTTGACATTTGGAGTTCAACACTAAACATGCCGCACTAACAGCAGCCCTCGGGCGCTTTCCCAAGCCATGGTCCATTTGGCGAGTCTGTCTGGTTCAGTTTCACGGTACACAAATTAAAATTAACCAAATAAGAAGAAGACTAAGTCGAAGTTTTTTCGGCACATATCTACTGTGTGCGCGAATCCCTTCTCCTCCAGTTTATCTCCAAAGACTTTATAAACGTCACTATTTTTGTGGACTTTATTAAGCATATTGTGTTTGTTCTCTTCGGCCCAGATGTCAAGCAAACATCAGACTTCTGCAGAAGTCCAGGTCAGTCCTCTCCCACTCATGTCAACCTGTCGTCTACCTGTGTCCATCTCAACAAATGCCAGCGCAGGCAGCCTGTCATCCCCAGCCTGCAATAAAACCACACTAGCGTTCGCTTGGTTGTTTTGGTCCGCACCAGAGTACGATAAGAGGGACTAGATGTTGGCTTGTGAAAGCTCCCTATGACACTGGAACAACGGTAGCATCCATGCAAAGCCATGTAGTTTCTGTAATGTAAGATTTGTTTCTGACGTATACTGTAGGTCTGTGCTAATGATCAATAAAGCATATCACATACAGGCATGTTAATTGGAGGCATTATGCAGTCAAACAAGGTGTGGAAGCTGGTTTGTAATTTAGTAACACTGAAGTGTAGACGCCAATGTAACAAGTACAGACCATAACATTTCTCACTGTTAAATGTAAAGGCATACGGCTCTAACTTTTTTATACCCAATAATGAACTTATAGTGTAAAAGAATGTGCTCTCTTTTCCCCCAGGCCTTATTCTTTCATGCAGAGCTGCTCCTAAATCATTATTACAGGGTTGTGAGGAGAAGGGATGCAGCAGATTTTAGGAAATGATTTCATGAAAGTCTCATCACCATAGTTACGATACAAGAGTCCTGTAGGCGTTTCATCTGCTCTGTTCAAGTCACTGTCCAAAACAAAATGAGCTAATGGGGGAGTGTGAGCTGGAAAACAAGCATGTGACATTTATCAGCGGATTTCACTTATCACTTCTAATGAAGTCGATAATTAGAACCATTTGGGGAATTCAGTAATGTTTGTCTTTTACAAGTCTGTAATTTTATAAATGATCTCCTGGGAGATTTTCCAAAAAGAACTGTGTAATTTGGCACTAATTACAAGTATAGATAAAAATCATAGGTAATAAAATAGAGACGATGTTCAGCTGGTAAACTTCCAGTTAATTATTTCTAATTAAATGCTGGTGTAAGACAGAGTCGTTTAATCAGTGCACAGAAGGTCAGCTTAAAAATGAAAATAAAGATAATAAGCCACAATAAAGTTTGCAAGGATACATTAATAATTAACACATATTAGTGTTGGTTTAAATCAAGCAGTCCCTCTAAGGAAATTCCTCTGTTTCTTAGTAGCGATACAGTTCTTTCCAGGAAACTTATTAAAAAACGATTAGACAAATCAGAGCAAATTATTTACATAAAATAAAAGGTTACTGTGATTCTCAAACATTTAATGATTGTTTTACCTTTAAAATAAATATGAATTATATCGTTACAAAAAAAGTTGACATTTCCAGTTATAAGTTATAATTTTTGGCAAATACTGTGACTTAATAAACACTTAAACATGTCCTTACAGTGTGTTATAAACCAGTAAAGGGTTATCCCTCTAAATCAGTGGTTCCCAACCTGAGGGTCATGACCCCCTCAAGGGGTCGCCAAAGCTTCACGAGGGGTCGAGAGGCCTTTTTGATTTTAAGGGGTTTAAGACAACTTTTTTTTTTTTAAATATATACAATTAGCCTGTGTCTCAGCATTTCATAGATTTCTGTGAAGAACACTAAATAAGTCAGAGGTTGTCTGTTTACTTAATGATAGAAAAGGGATCCCTTATTGAAAAAGGTTGGGAACCTCTGTTCTAAAGGAACCTAATGCTTTATGTAAGGGGCACACTAGCCAAATACAAAATCAATTTAAAATAATTAAATTCATTATTTTGCGATTTTTAAAACGTTACAAAATTAGTTGTCAAAACAAGACATAAATGTAGTAATGCAGTTCCATGACTTCACCAGTAATGTCACTGGTTTAAGGCTGGTGTTGGATACAAGGTCAGCTCAGCGACCGTCCGTCCACACAGGACACGAGCAGCCAAGTAGCCCATGGTGCTTGATTATGCTAATGAGTCGTTCATCAGTAGTAATTTGCTAAGCTAATCTTCCTATTTAGTTCTGTGAGGAAAAAAATTAACCTAGCCAATTCACACCGACAAATGAACCCATTATCAACGTAATGGTAAATTGAGAGGTCAAATTAAGGTGGCAGCTCGGGGAGCCAGGACCCTCCCATAGAGGAAAAGCATCAACACTTAGAACGTGATCTCTCACCTCCATCAGCAATTAATAATAATACCAAAATTCATTAATAAAGGTTGAGTAGAGCATTGTTTCACGGAGCTAAGTGTTTCATATCCAAAGCCCCTGTTGGATGGGATTAATATTCCAGGGGGAGCTGGGTAATAGAGTATATGCAGCACGGCAGCTTGATCGCATTTTAGCTAATGCCACATTTCAGAGGGTGGATTGTATCAGACAAGATTATTCAATACAACAACTCAGAGACACACTGTAAAATACAAGGTGTCGAAGGGACCTAAAGAGACCAGATTAAAAAACTGGAGGTATTTTCATCCAATGGGGAAAAAAGATCACACACACACACACACACACACTGTATATACAGACTGGATAAAGACCCTGCAGACCCACGCAGGTGTTTTCAGATATTCTGGCTAATTAGACTTCTGTTCTGGTTAAAGTTGGCCGACCTACTGCACACTGCCAATTACACCAGGGCAACAAAGCTTATGAGCTAATAAGTGCCCAGTTACACACCAATGTGGCACAGTGAAATAAATGTGTTTTTCCTTTTGAAACAGGTTGTGCTGGAACATAATAATACAATAATGATAATTATAATATTGTTTGTTTATATAGCACTTATCAAAACCAGAAATTGTGTTGTGAGAATAGTAAACCATAGAAATAGAGCTGAAACATTAATAAGCATTAGTCAACCGCCAGAAAATTAATAAGCAGCTTTTGATAATAGATTAATCATTAGTCATTTTTCAAGCAAAAACGCCAAACATTCTCTGAAAATGTGAGGATTTGCGGCTTTTCTGTGTCATATACGATAATGAACTGAAGATCTTTGGGTTTTGGACATAGACTTTATATAAAAAGTGGACATAGTCACCGTGACGTGGCGGTTTATGGGCTGCCGTTTTGAAGCCTTGAGTTCGGCATTTTGGCCGTCGCCATCTTGGTTTTTCTGCAACCAAGTGACACGAGAAGGTGGAGCTAAGCACAACCAAAATGCTGTAAGACAAAAATATGGACAACTCCCAGACCGGACAACACCATGGTAGCGACCTATCAATCACAAGGTAGCCACGCCCTAAAGCATGCCCTGCTTTATGGTCTATTTGACTCTAAATGGGACCATAATTTACTAAATGAACATCATGCCGTATTGAAGAAGACTTGAAACTAGTGATTGAGACCATAAACTCAAGTTTACAATGTTTACTGAGGTAATAAATCAAGTGAGAAGTAGGGTCATTTTCTCATAGACTTCTATACAATCAGACTTCCTTTTCCAACCAGAGGAGTCGCCCCCTGCTGGCTATTAGAAAGAATGCAAGTTTAAGGCACTTCGGCATTGGTTTCACTTTTCAGACCTGGAGGTTTCCCACTGGTTTTGGACTTATGGACTTCATAATGTGCATTTGTCACTATTTTCTGTCATCTTATAGTCAAAGCAATTAATTGAGAAAATAATTGAACGATGAGTCGATAATGAAAAGTTGCAGCCTTACACTTCATATATACAAACATACATGTTGCATATAACAACTGGCAGTATAGTGGCTACTTGTGGGTGGTGTAGTGGCTACCATTGGTTGTGATGAGTAAGAGTCATGGCAAAAAGGATACTACTGTGAGTGGACAGTTTGTTAAGCGTCGCTTCTCATTCATCAGAGCAGGATTATATAATATTGGATGGTAGAGCAAAGCTAATTTGACTGCCATGTTCTCTCCATTCCCTCAAATGTCAGCACTGTCGTCGCAGCTTACAAATGCATGTCAAAGTTCACCAAATTTGAACGTCAAAGCTCAACGAGAATTTACCACACGTCCACAAGCGATCATCAGATTGCATTGAAATTAATTTATTTGGGTCCAAACTGTTTTAGTTATAAATGCTGGGTGTGCTGAGAATGATGTAAGCTGTTAAATTGCCCTGCCCTACCAGGTTCAACAAAATAAACAGGAGAGTGAGGGGGACGTCAATCAAGCACAGCCTGTACACTCCTACACAGTCCTCCTGAAAAGACATCTAATCAGGCAAGATGAGTAAAACGCCTGTGTATGTGGGTGGAGGCCTTAAAATCACTGATCAGCGCATGCAATATTAAAATCACCAAGTCTGGGTTTTGACAGGATTTTCTCACAGACGACAGTTTCACTCGTCAAACAGAGCTGTAATTAATAACATTAATAATTTCTGCATACTGCTTTGGAGTGCCTGTTCCAGATAGCTGCATGTTTGCTTACTGGGACACAGAAATGGACCAGAGTTAGTCACACCTGTGCTTTTGATGCCACGACAAATCAACATCTATATTGTGAGCGTCAGTCCTGTTGTGATAGATGCTTGTCGGTTACTTTAGCTTGTCACACACCCATTTCAAACTGATGTCTTGGTTCAAAAGATAAGTATGTAAGTAAGTGAGTATGTTTTGACAGGAAGACCAGGTGCTTCTCGTTATGCAGAATTTATTTTGCGATAATAACCAGCTTGTCGTACATTATCTGCTATGGCTTCCTATCACAGTTTGTAATGTAGGATCTTTGTTATGTGGAAAGAATTTCTGTATTTTTGCATAATTATGCTGTAAGCCATAAACTGAGATCGCAGTTGTGCCACTTAATGCAAGGTCTTGCCACATGACAGTTGTGTTCAGTTGGTTTAATCAGACTGTCCAAAATCTGAACTTTCTTACAAACACACTTTACATTGAGACTGTGAATACATTTCTTCAACCAGAACCATTGTAACCAAACTCATCATTTAAGTCACTACCTCTTTACAAACACAAAACTTTGCTAAAAGTGAAAAATTACATGTTTTAAGTAGGGCTTTCAACGTTAACAGAATAATAAAACGTTAACTCAAATTAGTTTTAACGGCACTAATTTCTTTTACGCATTAACGCAACTTGCAATTTTCAATTAACCTCTAACGGGCCACCGCTAAATTTTGGCAGACAAAAACTGGCATGGCCATTTTCAAAGGGGTCCTTGACCTCTGACCTCAATAAATGTAAATGAAAATGGGTTCTATGGGTACCCACGAGTCCACAAGTCAGCACTGTACGGTAACGGTGCTTGTCTGTTGGGCTTGCTTTTGCCATGTTATGATTTGAGCATATTTTTAATGCTAAATGCAGTACCTGTGAGGGTTTCTGGACAATACTTGCCATTGTTTTGTGTTATTAATTGATTTCCAATAATAAATATATACATATGCAGTACAGTATTTGCATAAAACAAGCATACTTGTTCACTCCCATGTTGATAAGAGTACTTAATATTTGACAAATCTCCCTTTAAGGTACATTTTGAACAGGTAAAAAATGTATGATTATTTGTGATTAACTGCAATTAACTATGGTCAATCATGCGATTAATCAACATTAAATATTTTAATTGGCTGACAGCC
Source organism: Sebastes umbrosus (assembly GCF_015220745.1). Classification (NCBI taxonomy): domain Eukaryota; kingdom Metazoa; phylum Chordata; class Actinopteri; order Perciformes; family Sebastidae; genus Sebastes; species Sebastes umbrosus. The sequence continues at coordinate 22,350,757 of NC_051270.1, forward strand.
TTAGTTTTAATTTGTTGTATCCCTGATGGAAATTGCGCTGCAACTGAAGGAATGTTTTTTTTTCCCTCTAGCTTTAAAGAAAATTATATTTATAGACTGGATATTAAACTGAATTGTTTGTAATAACTTTGCACTTGAGCTATAAGCCTCAGAACATTTTAAGACTGCATAAGCAGTGTACAGAGTAAGCCCGGTCTTATCCCAGCGAAAGTTGGTGAGTGACTGTAGATAAGCGGTAAAATTGAGCGTACTGCCACATGCACTGTGGAAAATAGGCTATAGGCTTCACGCATCATGTGCCTCAGCTTATACATCATCGCTATGTGATCACGAGGCAGTCTACTGTCTGGTCAATATGTTATTTTAAAATGTCCCAGGTACAAATTTCACGAACAGAGGCTTACAGAAAGGTTGAATTTAAAGTAGGACAACAGCATTGTCTTACTTTGTGTATTCATGTGTTGTTGAGAATCTCACTGAGCTACATATTTTTCAAATTCTGCACCTGCAAAAGCAAGTAATTACATAACTATAGATTTGAAAATGGTACCGAAAAAATAGGGCTGTCATGTTTTCAGAGGTGTCCACTTGCTCATCCCACCTGAGCTGCCCTTCTCAGCACCTTGCAAGAGTAAACACTCATAATCAGTGAGCCGTCATCATTGACCTGAATCCAGCCCGGCATAACAAAGACACTTCCTTTGCTTGCTTGTTCAGACCGGGCTATTGATCCTGACAAACAACCCATCCAGGGTGTGTCGCACTCATTCAACACATCACTCCTCTTGTCTCAGTTCCAAGTTACCTCTATCAACAGATCCCTCCTTTTGCGCAGCAACGCAAACACTCCGCAGAGTTTACCTTCAATGAGCGGAGCCATAACAACTCACTAAGTGTTTGTTCAAGCAGAAGGTGAGAAGTGCGGGAGGGACGGAGGCAGAGAGGGAGGGAGGCAGTGATGATAAATCACCAGCGAGGACTATGTGAAGCTGACAGTATTACATCCTTGAACTGTTCCTCAGTAGGCAAGGTTAGGCTGTCTATCGGTGGGCTGCGGCCCCCTCGGAGCCTGCAGGAAAGGCAAAATTAGGCAATTACAGGCAAATAAATCTTGTATCCCTTGACAGCAGCTTTCAGAGTCTGAGTGTAAAATGGTGTTAGGATTCAGATGAAGTGCCTCTGTGCACCAGGACTTGGGCGTACATGATGTACTCTACACACTATGAAGAAAGATCCCATTCTTGTTACCAAGGGCTCCTGCTGCTAATTCTGCATGCTGCAGACCAATGAAAACACATGAGCTGAATTTGGGAAACATTCGGGAGCCCGTGGCCACCGATAGTTAATTATGATGTTGCAGAATAGTTGTGTTGTGACTCCTAGGTATACATTTTAAATGTCTGTTTTCACCTGGCACAACAGGTTTTAGCTCTGAGGGCGTCATGCACATAATGATAAACCTACAAATAAAGTAAAAATCAGTGGCTCATTGGTCTCTGACTATCTAATTTATTTATTCTAATGTAGCAGAATAGTTGCACTGAATAAATTGGCTGGGAGACGCTGCAAGGCAAGTGTTACATGACCGACAGAGACAGTCGAAGCCATCAGCAGGCTAGTTTCTAGCCTTGTTAACTTGTCTATTTGTACTGTAGAAGAAGGAAAACAGTCGAGTAAAGTCAATTTTATTTGTATAGCCCAATATCACAAATTTGCCTCAGGGGGTTTTACAATCTGTACAGGATAAGACACCCTCTGTCCTTTACAGTACGACCCTCTCATCGGATGTGGACTCCCCAAAAAAAAACTTTTAACAGGAAAAACAATGGAAGAAACTTCAGGAAGAGCAACAGAGGAGGGATCCCTCTTCCAGTATGGACAGACGTGCAATAGATGTCGTACATACAGATTTAGAACATAGTGAAAATACAACATACGAAAATACACGTGACAAAAATTTGTACATATAATGCGAACACATATGAAGGGAAAAAAAGACTTGTAGCGAACAACCTCGATATCACATTATATCAATATGACATTATATCCTTTATGAATATTCATGCAAACATGACCTCTAGTTAAATAGATGTTGAAGATCCTATTTTAAGTATCCCCTCAAAATCACCTACTTTTCACTTTCTGTGTCATCGCTCTATTAATACAGAATGTTCCCTAAAATATTTCAAATTCTTCAATGTGTATCCAGCTAAAGACTTTCAGCAGCTCTCTTCAGATTGTTTAGAGAAATATGAGACATGAAGAAGGCCCAGCTCACTACCATTATAATTTTTAGACAACAAATGTAATTTTCAGTAATCAATAGCCATTGAACCGTGTTTCACATAAAACAACAAACGCGCCCTTGTGATTGGATGTTTTTCTCTTGCTGTCGGAGCAGTAAGGCGAAGCTCTGCTCCTAGCCAGAGGAGCATTTGTTATTTTATCTAGGGAAAAAGCTATGCTTGAGATGATCCTACTGTAGGTAGGAACTGTAGAGCAACTGTTGGATGCATTGGAAACATGATTAATCTAACTAGAATGGCACTCAGAGAGCGGGCCTGACTTTGAAAACAGATCACAGCTCTCAGCTCACAGCTGGCGGTACCGTGAGGTGGTCGGCTTCTTTATTAACACGGTGTGTTTCCGTGTAACGTATCGGCGGATGCCTCTCTCATTCAGCAGCCTTGTTATGTCTGTATAACGTTACACTATGTTGTCTCTCATCCCGTCATCTACCGTTTTTTTCTTTCTCACCGCGGACAGCCAGCAGCTCCCGCACCTCAAAGTCTCGCCACACATCCACACACGTATCTCTCCTCTCAGAAGGAAGAAGGCGGGGTCACGCGTCATCAACACGTCATCAGTCACACTGCGCATGTGTTATACCCTGTGGTCTTAATGCTCAGGCTGATTGGAATTCTTAAAAGAAATTCCTGAATCCGGATCATGATCCGGATCGCCACCAAAATCGAATGGATTGTTCATTGTGCCACACCCCACCCCTCATTCAAATCCATCGTGAACTTTTGGAGTAATCCTGCTACCAGACAGACAGACAGACAGACAGACAAACAAACAAACAAACCAACGCCGGTGAAAACATAACCGCGGAGGTGAAAATTTAGAATTTCATACAAAAGGGAAAATATTACTGCGATTAACATATCAAATATATTAGAAGGTGCAGTTCTTGTGCTCTCGCTGCCTCTCACAGCTACCCAGTCCAGCGTGGCCCACGGCTCCTAACGCCCTAAATCTGGAGTTTGGATAGATAGAGCAAGGTAGGTATACACAGTTACAATAACTGTACACTTTGTATCGGTTTGTAAAATGAACTATTCCACCACGGACAGACCTAGATCCGGCCTCGCTGCCGCCTTCAACCTGGGCGTGTTGAGGCAAAGCGTACTAGCCAATCACAGTGCAGTAGGGCAGCACTAGGCGGAACAAAAAAAATAACGCCGGTCAGCCGGCTGTAAATATGCGAGCAGATTAGCTCTCTAGCGGTAATTCTAACTTGGCTACCCCTGTTGGTCATGTAACCTTTGCCTTGTAAGTCGTAGCGGTCCGTCAAGTCTCCCTAAATTGGCCACTGCCCACACACCTTGTGATGTTTTTAATGGGCATCTGTGTGTTTTTGCGGTTTCACTCCAGAAGGATCAAACTCACTGAGACATTGGCTGTTTATTTCTATTTGTATTGGATTCACTGTAATAACAGAGGAGGACACGCATGCATTCAACCCGTGTAGACGGTGTACCAGTTGATATTCCCTGCATGAAATCACACCTCAGTGCTCCTGACTTTACCAGCAGCCGAGGTGAGGCTGGAAATAGTAAAGATACATTTAATGATAGTGAAACAGAGGTATAGTTAGTATTCATGAAGAGACACGCCACTCCGACGCCCGTTCTGCTGCGGAGGGACATGGCTGGCCAAACACAGCAGCTTGAGGTAAATGCACAGAGGTAGTTTATAATGTTTGGGAGTCATAAACATTCTGCCCTTGGCTCTTTCCTAGCAGACGGACCATGGAGAATTTTACTACTGCCATAAAGCATGTTCATCTTCTGCCTCTCCCCTTGCTTCCCCTCAGTTATAACACACACAGAAACACGCACATACACAAACACACTCACGCACGCCCATCCCTGTCATATTTCACAAACACCTTATGCATTAAAATGAAGGAAGTGAACGGGAATGCCTTCTGTAAACAGAACGGTCAACGGTTCTCCTGACTGCTGCATTGCTTGTACTTGATACCAAAACCAAAACCTAAGGAAGAGTTTACCTTTCACATGATTTATTTTAAATTTGAAATGTGAATGTTTATGTTTATAAGGGAATTAAGGCAAGGGGACAAACTAGGGTGGGCTGAACACAATTACACCTGTGATGGGAAATTGTGTCATTGAGTTGCTGATTAAAGACCATTATATTGTTTTCACCTCCCCTAGATGTGTTTATGCTTTAAAACACTTTAAACTGTATCCAAAACGATAACCTAACTGGTCATTTAAAGGTGCAGTGTTTCGGATCTGGCAGCATCTAGTGGTGAGTTGTGACCAACCGAAACTTCTCCCATGTGCCAAACGTGTCGAAGAACTACAGTGGCCGATGCGGCAATGTGAAAAAGTGAATGGCCACCTCTAGAGCCAGTGATTGGTCTGTCCGTTCTGGGCTACTGTAGAAACATGGTGGCCATGAAGGGGACCCGCTCCATGTGTAGATATAAACAGCTCATTCTAAGATAATGAAAACACAACAATTCTTATTTTCAGGGGATTATACACTAAAGAAAACACAACTTATTAGTCTTATATTCCATTTCTGCCAATAGATCCCCCTAAGTGTTACACACTGGTCCTTTAAAGGAACTGTAAAATGTAAGTTTGGGCATCTTGTGACATATCTCCCAGTGGAATGAAGTTTACTGGTGGAGTGTATATTTTCGATTGACATTTGATCAGATCGTTTCGTTCTCTCTGGAGAACCACAGCATTATATAGTAATAATAATACAGTTGATTCTTATAGCACTTATCAAAACTGTATTACAAAGAGCTTTACGAGGAAAATACACACACACAATGTGAGACAGGTAAACCGTAGCCTACTTAAGAGTGGCAATGTTTCTATTTTAATGTATGTATTGTTGTTTATGTTGTATGTTTTTCTAATGGACTTTGACTCTGTCAATAAAGATGAACTAACTTACCAACTATAAAAGCTATGAATTCATACATACAGTAAAAATATGCATGTAACATGTATTTATACATACCTACACAGGTAAATAGACACAAATAGACAAAACTGCACAAATAAAATAAGGTTAGAAAAAAGAAAGATAGCCGAGTGGTTAATGCGCATACCACATGGGTGCAAATGCTGGCCGGACCATTTGCTGCATTTCATTCCCCTACTCTCTTTCCCCACATTTCCAGTCTCTCTCCACTGTTGTTATCAAATAAAGGCACAAAATGCACAAAAAATAATCTTCAAAAAAAGCCTCTTGATAAAAAATACATTTTCAAAAGAGATAAAAATCTGATCAATCTGATTTTGCAAATCTGAAGTGGAGTTTGTAGTTGTAGAGGACTGTAGGGTTTCCGCAAGTGTATTTCAAGCCTGGCGGCCCGCTGGGACTAAGTTGACCCCCCGCCAGGCCTAAGCATCAGGATTTTTTTTAATATATATTTTTAATATGTTATTTAAACTACAGTTACAGTGGACGGCTCGATTGGAAACATAGATAAAATGGTTGGAAAGCTCAGCAGCGACATCTGTTTGTTAAAACATGAATGCTCTTTAGGAAAACAACAGGTCTGAGATCAGTGTTCTTTACCCTCACGCTTCCAACTATCACAAGCTAACGTTACCTAGTGATGGCTCGTGGGTCAAAAAATTGGGGAGGATAAGTGCGGCAGCACATTGGACCACCGCACGCACGTAGTCCCGCCGTGGGTTCAGCCCGGACAACTGAGACAGCGAGGCAGCAAGGTAGCGTAACGTCCTCCTCTGCCCCCCAACACCACTTCACCTGCAGGTGTCACTATTGAAGCATTTTAATCAGAGTTTCAAAAATGGATTTTTTTCAAAGGAGGAGAGAAAATATTCTATAAATGATACTGAGATTTGGTAATGCTTATTTCAACCAATTACTCCTTTTGTTTTCTTTTTGTTGTGTATTTGTTGCTTTTTAAGTAACAGATGAATGTTAATTTGTAATCATCTCAAGTTAGCAGGGAACACTAGGGTGTTGGATGGTAAAAAGTCCCTACCCACCTCCAAGTGACATGCAATCTAATCGACACCTGCAGGTGAGCTGAGGTGGTAACTATGGTGATTATGTACTTGTTAAAATCTTCAGTATCTCCCCCAGTTATCACCCTTTAATAATGATTCAGTTGCAGATCTGCACCAAAGAATGAGGCTCGCACTAAAAAGACAGCACATTCATTTAATCACACCAGAACCTGTACATATTTTTTTTTTAAATCACTTCGAATTTGTTTTCAAGAAGATGAATTTCTTATACTTGATTTGAATGTGGTAAATGCTCGTTTGCCTATAGGTTGAATGCACTTCTTGCAAGTCCCTTTGGACCAAGGCATCTGTCAAATGAATCCAGTGTGATTGATTTAAGTATTTTGTATGGTTAAATGAAAGCCTTAATCATAGCCTTAATTAAGTTTCTATTTTTAGAAAAATGTTTCTCGGAGGTAAGTGAAAAGCTGTGAGAACCAGAAAGATGCTGTGATAAATCTACTTTATGTGCAACTCTTTAGACTCCCTGAGGCCTGGTTCAGCTTAACTCATAACCAGCAGTTTTTATTGAACTTCTCTAAGGGTCAATATAACTTTGATTGAAAATAATTCTAAAAAATAAACTCCTTCCTTGTCACATGTTTATCCCCAAATCCCTTACTCTCAGTAGCCTACAACTTTTAGAAAGAAACTTTCTAACTAGTCGTCTTTGACTTAATTGAATCGTAGTTTTCAGTTAGAAAAGGACTACTTAATATTTAACAAGACTATGAGTCTACAGCTGTAGCAGCACTGTGAGGCTGTGCTTTGAACTAAATGCTGATGTCAACACGCTGACATGCTCACATGACAAAGCTAACATGCTGAGGTATAACATTTATACCATGTTCACCATCTTAGTTAAGCATGTTAGCATGCTAACATTTGCTAATTGCCACACAAACACAGTAGCCTACAGCTGAGGCTGATGGAAATGGCATAGTTGTATTATTATTTCCAAAGTAATGGACAATTTTGACCTGATGGTGGCGCTGGATTTAAAATCAGGAGATCACCATAAAATGTATCCTGAGGTGGATTTGAATGTGTCATGGCAATCCAACTAATAGCTGTTGAAACATTTCACCCAAAACCATAAATGTGAGCCTGCTGGTGGTGCTAAAGGAAAAGTCAGGGGGTGACCAAAGTCAGTAGGATTCTTCCTCTTCCCACCCTGAATGTCCGGAAGTTTTCATGTCAATCCATTAAATAGTTGTTTAGGTATTTCAGTCTGGACCAACAGTACATACAGTAGTTGATTCAAGATGTTATAACAACATAGACTGCAATATCATAATCTGTGAAATGTAGAAATTTGGGAATGTTGCTTGCTGTGATACAACTGACATAAAATAGTGCTGCTATCAAAATGAATAGTAGCATAACATTCAAACATTGTCTGCCTGGACCAACAAACTACTTTTCAGTCTTATTTACATTAAATGCAGGACGTATTTAAACACCAAGGACTATTTTTCAGTTAAACATTTTTCCAAAACTAAAAGCTGCAGAAAGTCTTGACGGAGAGATAGATTTGAATGTCATCTGCGTAACTGAGAATGTATGTCCTGCTTATTGGAGATGTGACCAAGGGGCGGCTCGTACACATAACAGAAGCAAGTCAAGTACAGATCCCTGTGGGACACCACCGTTAGCACGAGGACACTCCAATACAGAACCAGTCTACACACCATGCTGAGTTCTGTCAGACAGAACAAGTACCATCCCCTTGAGAACAACAGGGGTCTTCAGAAGATCTGAGGGGACCTTGTGGTCCTCAGTGTCAAATACAGGACAGATGTTGGATGAGAATCAGCAATTAACAAATCATTTACTACCCTGGTGAGTGCAATTTCAGTAAAGTGTTTACATCTGAGCTCAGACTGAAATCGATCAAAAGGAGTGGACAGATGGGCTGTGAGTTGGCCAGCAAGCACTTTTCCAACAGTTTAGACATGAAAGAACGATCAGAAAACGGTCTATAATTGCTTATTGTAGGCGGATCAAGGTTTGGACTTCAGAGCGCAGGTGTGACTACTTTTGGTTTCAAAGCTGTGAGAACAACAATAGGATTCAGTGACTTGTAAACAATGTTTAAAGTGGACCTTCCAGTGCAGGAAACAACCTTTATAGCTAAAACAGAGTCTAGGATGCATTATTTGAGTCCGCTGATATAAGCAAGACTATCACCATCATCAGCAACAAATGCTAACAGATATGTCTGTTTGCCTGTGGTCTGCTATTAACATTATAACAGAAATAACAATCAATTAATTTGATTTAATTTAATTAATTCATTAATTATTTAAAATGGCAGTAGGCAGAATATTTTTGCCATCATTGGGCAAAATTTGCATAATATCTTATCAGGGTATTGTAATTCAAGTGCACTGAGAGAAAACTACACTTCTACACCTCCTCATGGCTCTGTTTACGGGCTTTAAAAAATCTTGACTTTGGCCAACCACAGGTCATTTCAGCGAGAGAGTTTCTATTGGCTGTTCGTTCGACGAAGGCAGCTGTCAATCACTCGCGATCTCCGATCAAACGGCCAAACTAGGCAGCGCTGATCAAATATAAATCAACATCGTGTTACTGTCATGCCTATTTCTTGCCTCAAATGTTTACTGTTTAGCTGTAAAATGAGAAAGTTTGCTTTGGCTGGTGGGCGGGGCTTGATATTTCCTCAACTGTTCTCAACATGGCTGCCGGGTCGCAAACATTCTCATTTTACAGCTAAACAGCACACTACAAGATGTTTCTGTTTGATCAGAGTTTGCGAGTGATTGACAGCTGCTCAGAGACGGCAGGCTCCAGCTCGGCTCTGATTGGTTGTTTTCTTCCGGTCTGTGAAATCTTGCAGATGCCATTAGGAGCACCGAAGGACACAGAGGCACATGATTTTTTTTCAGATTAACTGTCTCATGCACTACTGTCAGGATATAGTGACCGTTTTAAAAAAATATTTTTTTTAAATCATATTTGCTTCAATTCCACCCACTGCTGCTTTAACTACAAAAACATATCCATTATTCGCATTTGGTTTTCTGACTTGCTGAGTTGCAGGTGAATTATGTCACCTCCAAAGACCACTTACTGGCCCAACTTGGATGGACAATTATTGTGTGCAATTCTGGCTCAGTAGTTCGTAACTAGCTTAAGTCACCCACATCTAAAATGGGAATGCGCCTGATTGATCCCTCAGATTTTTAGATGGTCTGCTTTTCCCAAAGTAAATATACTAATATACTGCGTTAGGAGGAAGATAAAAGGCGTCTGACAATTAGGAAATGTCTAACAATGTCTGAAAATGAGATAATGATGATAGCCTGTATAAGTACAGTATGTCTCTAAGGACTTCACAAAGACAAGCCTTGTACGTCTTTTAATTAATCAGCAATCAATCAAAGAACAAAATAAAAAAGAACTAAATTCCCAGCTGAAGACTGCATGCCGTCTCCTGCAGTGGCGGCACAGCAAACAATGAGAAAACATGGCGCCATACCAAGGGCGCCAAAGGAAGATATCCAACCTCCTACAATGTATAAACAACATTGAGATATACTGTACAAGGATCATAGCAAGAAGTATGATTTACATATTTGTTTTGCAGAATCCATTTGGGAGAAACAAAAAAACAAAATGATTTGAATAAATGCATTGCACCAATACATTTCTTTAAAAGATTGAGCTCATACATCCATTGCTTTGTAAAAGATTAGTATACAATCAAACCCACAGCATGTCACTAACTGCTTTTACGTATAACGTGTAATTTTAAATAACATTCTTTATTCCTTAGTTGGTGTACTAGCAAAAACACTGTTTAGATCCATTTATAGTAAAAAGTCACAGGTTATACTCCCACATACAGTAAACTCCAGGCTCTCTGAAGCCTGTAGTACAATTTGACCAATTAAGTTCTTCCCTCATACGGTAGATATCTGAAGTGGAATCTGAAGCTGTTTTACGGTGTTCAACTCAAACAAGATGATGAAACGTGTGCACAGCAGCATATGGCAGTAGTGCACTCTGATCTGAATCTATAGTTGGAGGTGTTTTGCTTGATTGTTTATTAAATAAATGAATTTAAGCTGAACAGCCAATCAGAGCGATTTCTTTCACCGACAAGCTCCGCCGCCGATTCAACATGCTGAATCGGCCAAAACTATAACACAGGCAGAGCAGGGCCGACGGTACCGGACACACCGAAAAAAAACAGGTTGACGGACGCTCATCAACAGCCCCAAACTGTCTGACGGCCGACTATCGGCTTGGTGCGTCAAGGCCTTAAAGATAGAGAGGAATAATATCTACCTGAGAGAATAAAGTCGCTCTCTCTCTGTATGTGTTGTAATCTGAGTTTCTCCATGCTTTGTTGACGTAGCCGGGCCGGTCTTGCATGCTTTTAGTGCATGTTAGTGCATGTGCGCTCATACGGTGGTTACAGCTGCTAACGTCCCGACGGCATCATCATCGCGGAAGCATAGCACCTACCTTCCAGATCCCCCCAGGTAAACACTGTTAGCTCGGTCAGCACTTTTGCCGTCATTTGCAGTGAAACATAGTTATGAATATTGTATTCTGACAAAAAAATCCCCTTAAATCCTACACACTGGTCCTTTAACTCTATTTTTTCAGAGTGCACCCTCATCCAACATTTCGGCTTTCATTTTGCTCAGAATGACCGACCCCATCCTATCACACATTCACATCCCGTAGAACGCCACGCCATGGCTGATGGCCAGTCCCTGTTTGCAGCTGCTTCTGAAGCTCGAACTGTTGCTTTGTAGAGATGTCCCACTCTTTGAAGCCCTCTCACTCTGCCAATGTTTTGTCCAGGATGGTGAGTTGGCCAGCGTAGTTGACTCGAGGAGAAAGGCTCATCCCAGTTCAACTGGCTACCCAGAATTACCTTCAGGTCCTTTATAGTTCTGTGAATATGATTGGTATTTGCAGTTATATGAGTTGGTGTAACTAAAACATGGAAATGTCATGGTTTTACCTTTTTTTAAGGACCAACTATCTCCGAGCAAGGTATTTTAAAACTAGTTAGTAGCACTTTCAAAAAATTTAAAAGGAAAATGAATCTTAGTAGCCTATGAGATTCACTTGTTTTTAGCATATAGACTGGAAAAGGGAATACATTTCATAAAAAAAACTGCAGCAAATCCATCTTCACTGTTTACTGTTGGCAAATACTTTATCAGCACGAAAGAGCTACCAAAGCTGTTATGATTATATGTGTGGCATTTAGCATTTGTGGGAAGGCCGCAGTATTTGGGCTGTAAAAAGCATCGGCTCATCAGTTGGAGAGCTGAGGGAAGCAGCAGGTGTGTGCCTGTTGCTAAGCAGCACCAGAAAATGTCAAAAGCACAGCTGAAAACAAGGCCCAAAGAACATTTGGAAATAAAAGAATGATCACTTTTGTGTAACATTTCAAAGGGTGGGGGGGGACATAGATGCAAAAGGAGCAAACCAATGTGGAGCAGTTAAAACAGGGCGGCTGCAGCTCAGGCTGCACGGGCCAATAATCAGAGGGTTGCAGTTATAAGAATTGCAACATGAAAATACTAAGTTTTGACCTTTCTAAGACTAAATCTGTCTCAGCAAAGTATTTCAAAATGAGTCACACGTTCCAAAAATCTAAAAGGAAAATGAATCTTAACATAAAATTCATCAAAAATGAAGGTCATTTTTAACTGTCTGTCCATTGAAAGCAATTTGTTATTTTTAAAATTCTCTTAAAACCAACTGAACTGTAGATTTGTTGATAAAGTGACTATAATTCAACACAATTCATCAACAAAGTCTGTGTCCTGAATAAGTAGAGTGTGCAAAGTGAACATTTTGTCCTCAGACCAAAATGGACTAGAAGGACAATAATGATTTAGAGGGTTTTAGAGATTAAAGCTTAAAGCCCCCTGACAAGTTGTTTACATAGTCAGGACCAGTGCTTGAAGTGGAAAACAATAAGTGCCGGTACCCCCCTTATTCGCATTTTGGTGTGAGTATCGGCCGGTATCAGCAATCTCTTGCAACTTATTCCTATTTATTCATTATTTCTTTAAGCATGTTATACTGCGTCAGTCATAATCAGCTGTGGTTTTATTTCTATCTTATTATACTTGGGCTATGCATTTTCTATAGTTGGCCTATAATACTCGGATAATATTCCAACTGGAACATTATAGGGTTACGGTGGTGTGTTTGTATATGGTATTAATACTTAAATTGCTTGCTGGTATTATTTGCAGCATCGCTCTATAATATATTATGGGATGTCTATAGGCTGGAATCAACAGCAGCCAGACAGACAGGCAGGTACACATGCAGAGCTGAGGTATGTGAGCTATTGATTCAGGTTTTAGGAGCAGAATCACAGTCAGGCTCCTACATATTATACACAGACACATTCTGAATTTATACAGTGAATAAAAGATACTAGGAGATATTGGGTTTGGGGGTCGTCCCTCAAGAAAATTTGAAGTTTTTTTACCCAAAACTAAGCAATTTTTTCATCATTTTGGACCATTATTATGACTAATTAAATGATTATGATTATTTGTCTGAACATTTAATTCTTCTGGAAATGTTTGCCCTGTAAAATCATATTCTATAAATCAGAAAAGCAGATTCAGAAATCGTATAAATAATGTTTCATTAATCATATTTGTTCACAAATAAAAAAAAGTTCACTTATTATTTTACAAAAAGGACGTGAACATTGAATTGATAAATTACAGCACCCTCGTCCTCAACACCACCCCCTCCCCCGTACCATGCGTCGGCTCATTCAGATGCTCCCCACATAGTTTTTACATTCATACAGCTCACACCTCTTCCTAACATACAGCGACTGAGCGAACTCTACCAAATGGAGCGGAAAAAAATTGTCCACATACTACGAGCGATGTCACTCCCTATTACATAGAGAGCGCGAAAATGATTAACTGTCAGTTACAGTCAGCGTTGATTTTGACCAGTGAAAATAGGTTGGAGGTGCGTGAAACTTCGCATAAATAGAGCCAGGGTGAACGTTTTTTTTAAAAAGCGACACGTGGGTGGCTGGTTAGCTCAGTCGGTAGAGCGAGCGCTCATGTATCGCCAAGGCTCAGTCCTAGCAGCGGTGGACCAGGGTTCGAATCCGGCCTGTGGTCCTTTCCGCATGTCATTTCTCTCTCTCCCCCTTTCCAACACTCTATCCACTGTCCTATCAATAAATGCCCCCAAAAAATAACTTTAAAAAAAAAAAAAGCGACACGTTGTTCAGCCTGTTCGCTGAAGCACAGAGCATAGGAAAAAACTGAAACAATCTGATGTCTCGTTCCCATCGCATCCTGTTAGGAAGAGATGTTATGAGGCGCAGCGCAAATATGCTGGTGCTGTGCCATTATGAGTCGCTAAAATGAATGTCCCAGAGAAGCTGATAATTAGAGGGCAGAACAAGAGTAGCGGCAGCTTGTGAGAAGTTTCGGTACACAAGAAAAAGTCACGGTACGCCAAGGAGTAAAATGTAGAAGTGCCGGTACTGCATACCGGTGAGTACCGGCCCACTTTGAGCACTGGTCAGGACTAATAAGCAACAATCAAATTTAAAGTTAGAAAGAAAACGTCCTTATGTATTACTTATAAGACGGCATCAGAACTATGTCCGTGTGGTTTGATCAGATTTTGATTGACAGTGGCCAAACAACACACAAACTGTCATGTTGAATACTGTGCTTATTTACAATGATATTGGTTCACATGATGTTTTGTTTGCCGAATTGAATTGGAGTGGGGCGCACCAATGTTTTCCAACACACCCCCGCCCACTTCAAACCAGTGTGAAGAACACAGACAAAAAATAAATACAGAAATCTCTCATGTGAAATAACTAAAACACTGTGTGTGTGTGTGTGTGTGTGTGTGTGTGTGTATGCTGAAAGGCAGCACAGCCTGCAGCTGAGGGGTTTGAAAACCTGTACAGTAACACGTGAGTACATTTTGAATGCAATCAATCATTGTGATACTTGGAAAATAAGGCAGAGACTGGAAATAACTGGAATTATCCATGATGAATGTAACCACCAGGTACATTCAGGAAATAATGCAGTGGAAAATCTTAACAGACACTCACACTCTTAACAGACACTCTCGCCTTGCACTGAATTACTGGCTGCTCGGCACTCAGGGGCATAACAGCTTGATTGACATCTCTGAGCAAGCTGGAGAAGCTGCTCTGGGGTCTCATTTTCAAAATAAAGTGCAGCACATACAAGTTGTGTGAGTTCATCCTTACAACAAATTAGCAAGTTATCTTTTTCAAACAAGTCACAGTGATCCCTGCGAGTTACAACATATTGTGAATAGTGATGAAATCTGACTGCAATTATGTTTAATTACTACTTGAGGGTTTCTTTAACTGTCATCTCTACAGATAGCGTGTAATTCTTTTCTGATGTTGAGCATTTGGGCAGTAGAGTAATTTACACAAAGCCCCCGCATACTCAGTGCATCAACTCCCACATTGACTTTTTCTTCAGAACTACACTTCATGAATTCAGCTTTGATTTGCATTTCAAGCTGTGTTTGATGTAATGTTTCTTTAAACTGGCATTGTGAGAGTACCAGCCCGGTATCCCTAGAAATTATGTTAATACTGGACAACTCTGCAACACACGATTGCAACACTCCATGTCCAACTTTCTGTGTCAGTGGAAGTAGCGTACTCTTTTTGTAGCAAAGCGCATCTGGACTTTATGTGAGAGACCGGTGTTTGTGTCCTAGCATTAGCGGGGATTCAGACAGAAAACAGCTCTGTGTTAAAACAACACAGGCGGCTGCGTTGGCGGGTTGAAGGTTTCAGTGAGACAATGAAATACAAGTCCAGTTTGAGTAATTAATGTGTTTAAAGGCTCATCAGATGCCAAAACACTGCACAATGCCTTGTAATACTCACAGAGAGGATTTTGCAACTCTGGAAAGTCCTGTGGGTGGTAACTGTTTTATCGTTCGTTGTGACGACCTTACGGTAAACAGTAGAAATACAGCATTCACGTTATAAAGTAATCCACCAGGAATGTGCACATGCATGCATTTGATTAAAGGTTCTCTATACGATATTCAGAGCATTAATGTAGCAGCAAACAGCTATTTGCTATATAAAGATATAGTGGAGTAATGTCTACCTGAGCAGAGAATGAGTGCATTAGTGCATGTTAGTGCATGTGATCGTGCCCCACTGGCTGACTCACAGCCTCTGGTCTGTACTGTTCTCATACAGCGGTTACAGCTGATAACACCATTCCGGCGGCATCATCGCGGAAGCGTAGCACCCACCATCCGGTTCCCCCCCCAGATTTACACTGTTCTCTCTCAGCACTGTTGTCATTGTTTTTGCACTGTTAGTGCCGATAGCACCGTCGGCTGCAAGCCGCCAGCTCAGCCGTTGCCATGCTGAGAGCCGTGTGGAGGCAATAGAAATGCTCTGAATTTCGTATTGAGCACCTTTAACCATTGCAGCACCTTGCTGGAAGTTGTTGCGTTGCGTTGCAGGAAAAGTTGAGCTTGGACGATAACTGTGCTGCATATAGAGCTTAATTATATTTAGGGCTAACAAACGGTAACATTAACCACGCTAAACAGCATGGCTACAACTATGTACTATATATGAAGGGTGGGGTTAACTCGTCACCAAAATTATTTTTGATTGGATAAATGTATGTAAACGCCGCCAAGTTCAAGATGCGTCACCAGAAAATAGTTCAGCGTTTTACAGAAAGAGAAAAGTGAGGGATTTTTATACAACGTATGTATTTTGACAAATATTTAGCGTATAAAAGAGACACTGAACAAAGGATTAAAGCTTGGAAAATCTAATCTAACCAAAGTTGTCATGTGCAGACCATAAAACGTGTTGTCATTGAACATCATTTGGGATTTTGCTGAATTGTCCATTATCAATGTTCTTTTCTTGTGAAAGGGTTTGATAGTACAGATGCTGTGATAATATTGCAGATGTATAATACCCAACTGGAATTTGTGTCAAAAGAAAATGATCATAGATCACACAAATCAAATGAAACATATCAAAGTAAATCTAGTTGATGATTATAACTAGAGTAGTTAACTTTTATAGCCATCTACAAATGCTCTCATATTCATATAATGTGTATTGTTAAAGACAGTCGGTTAAATGCTTACAATGCATGCACATCATGATGAGCCCAGATGCCACTACTACAGCATGGACACGCTGTACTGCAAAAATTCAAATACACACACACACACAGGCCAGCAGCAATACACAAAGTCCAAGTGAACAACAGATGACTATCAGTGCCACATCCCACAATCCCTTTCTTCCTGCTGTGGTCTTCTTCTCCCCAACACATACCGCTGAACTTGAAGGAAAATTGCTTTTCTGATATCTCACAAAGTGTGACCTTACTCACAAAAACGCTCACTCAACCACTCCAAACCAGAAATGGGACGCACACACACACATACACTCGCACTCACCCAGATGAATACAGATATCTCCCTGTCATGTCAGATATACTGCTCGTCCTCAGTGAGCTTCTAGCTTAAATCAAAAATCCATTATTAGTTTCATTTTGTCATCGGTCATAATAGGTCCAAATCAGAGATCAATGCATCATGGGGAGTTCATAAATGACTGGAGCAGTAAAAATTGGCTGATGGGTATGATCATGATTATGTAATATTCTCACTCAACAAGAATCATTTTTATGACACAGACTCAGTCTGCGTTCTTTGATCAAACTAAAAGAATGAAACTGGAACTGCTGAAAATGAAAGTTGATGCCGCAACTAAAAATATGAAGACGTCTTTATTGCTGTTGCTCTATTTAATGGTCCTAGTGGAAAAGCAGATAATGGGGAAAGATAGGTAGCAAGGGGATGGATCCTCCTTTAAGTAACAAGACAGATCTTACTGCCATCTTTAAAGGATCTTTCTGGTTTATTACAACTCGAGTCTGGTTTTGTTCTGTCAAGTTTGATAGCACTGGACTCACCAAAGTGATTACTGAGATGTGAGAAAGTTTGACAGATAACTTTTATCAACATAATGAGGAAAGTGTTTTAATGAACAAATCTGCAAAATTGCAAAATATTCATACAGAACATAGAAACATTACAAAAAACATTTACAAAACATTTACAAATAAGACATTTCTATCCACTCTTGCAATACAATATCCACTCATGGCAACCCAAGCATGAGTCATGTTGTTTATGGTTATATTTATGTACTCACAGCTTTTGGTAAAAGTCAAAAGTTACTTGAGGCATGAGTTTAATTTACACGTAACAAAACTCAGGTAACGAAAAAAACACTTAAGTCTCTCTCTAGAGCCGGTGTAGAAACATGGCAGAGCAACATGGCGGACTCCGTGAATAGGACCCGCTCCCTATGTAGATATGAAGGACTCATCTAAGCTAACAAAAACATAACGATTCTTAGTTTCAGGTGATTATACACTAATGAAAACATAGATATCATTATTATAATCCAATTTTGCTAATAGATACCCCGAAATGTTACACACTGTTCCTTTAAGCATTGCGCGTTGTACAGCAACCATTCACCCCGACTGCCTCCAGACAATTTTGAGCAGTATAAAAACTTAACACATCCTTCAGATCCTTCATGTCAGACAGGTTTAGAAAATTAGACCCAAGTTGTAGTAAACTTAAAAGTATAATTTATAAGGGTATCCTCTCAGGATTTGGTTCCTTTAGTTATCTATCTCAGTGGTTCCCAACCGGGGGTCCAAAAATCACAGGGGTTGCGCCAGGATTTGTGTAGCTTTGCTCTGAGGTTGTCAAACTAAAATCATAATAACACACTTACTGGATAATTTATACAAAAGTCTGTATATAGAACTATTTCATAAATTTGCTACTAAAGTCCAAAAATCAAAATGTATTGAAAAAAGATGTAATAATTTAATAAATTCACAACATGTTTTTAACTAACGAAATATTCTACTTCAATCCATATTTTTTGGCATTTAGCCTTTCAAAAACAAAATTTTTCTCTGCAGTCACCACATTAACAAAATTAATTAAGTTGTTACAAAAAAAGGATCATATTACGTATCTGCATTCGCTTGGCAAATCCGTCAAGACATTATCAATTAATTTATGATGACGAAACTGACTATTCGTTAAAGAAAGTTGATTTAATAAAAAAAAAAAAAAAAAAAGACCAACTCATTTAATTAAATTGGTTGGGAACCACTGATCTATCTAATACTAAAACAAGAGGGCTAACAGTGACAGTTGTAGCAAAACTTCTGGTTTCTAACAGTTAGAAGCTTGATTTCTGCTTCCCTGTATTATTCATTACTTGATAAAGAGTAGTGCAGCACTTCTGTCATATCTCACCTGCTCTGCCTATTTATACTACAATGTCAACCGAGAGTAAATTTTCATAAAGCTTATCTTCCTCGATATTATACATAATGAATAAAAGGGGGTGTGCAGGATGTGCAGCAGACACTGATAAACGTGATCAGTCCCCTGCAACGACTCAGCTGGTGAGTGTATTTTAAGACTATCTGGGGTTTCTGTTCAGTCCCATTAAACTGAGCTCACTGTTAGTGATTTGACCTTCAGTTCCTCTGTCATGAGCTGGAAATCCAGAGTTAAAGTGACGTCTAGCTGGCATTCACTGACAGCAGATGAGGAGGAGGAGGTTTAGATGTGTGCATGAGAAAGAGATATTAAACCCTAAGAACCCAGAGTGCGACTGACAGCTCCTCCACTCCTCTTGTTCCCTGTTCTCATCTCCCCCCTTGTTGTTTTTCTTTTCTCACTCTGTCATCTGACAGTTAGCTGCACAACAGGAAGCTCTCCACCGAGGGGGTTATGATTAAATTGCTTCTTTTTTTTTTAACAGTCAAATGCTCTTTCACAGCGTTCCATAAAACATACGAACATGTTTACACAAGCTCTTTTTGCCAGTTGCTCTTTCTGAGTAAAACTTAGCCTGCAGAACAAATAGCGTCTTATTTTTGAAATGTAGATCTGCTAATTGGAATTCAGCTGGCTCCGCATTGATTTATTCAGTAACAGCTGGTCACAGACGGGGATGTAGTGGGGAATAAAACACCTTAAATCTTTTTAATTTCTTTTATAACCCAGCAAATGTATTTGTATTTTCTTAATTTATAGCAAAGATCAGTCAGTATGAAAGTGTCAAATATAAAACCAAGACTTTATAAAACACTCTTTCTACTACGGGAACCTAAAGCTGCTGAATAGTGTCAGTACCAATCTACATGCCAGCTGTGTTTTTTTACAGGATAGAAGGGAATCCAGGCTTCGTCTACTGTTAAAACTATTGTTGTTATTATATTTAAAAGATTTACTGAAAGCAGTTACTGTGTTTGTTTTGAGTATACAGTACTGCGCTGCTATTCAAGTAATCATGTCAACTTTGCAAAGCGAAGCCAAGTAAGTTGTGGTCACTTCACTGTAAAACTGAAAAGATTGATTGTGGAGGCTCCCTACAAACCAATGAAACCAACATCATTCAAATTAAACAACCGGGACAATGCTCATGATATCAGCCATCATGCTTTTGTAAGATTAGCAGCAGTGAAGACCTGTAATTTGGGAGAAAACAACTTCCCTCTTAAGAGGTGAAACTAACTGGACCTGCACCCAAGTAGAGGAAAAAGAGCAATTCTGAACATGTGCGCACAGGAGAGACATGGCCACTTAGACAATATATTAGTCCTGTGTGCTGGGAAGTCCACTGGGAAATTATGTGACTTGGTTATTGACCGTTTTTTTTTTTTACTGCTATGAAGGACAAAAGGTCTTCCACTTCAAATAGGGTCAAGTGCTCTCCTCTCCCTCTCTCTCTCTGGTTGTACATACTGCTGATGTGGTTGTTTATGTGGCTACTTTATGTATCTTACTGTAGAAAAAAAAGATGTGTTTTGTGTGCCAGGATGTATCTGTACACAAAATGGACAAGGACCATTGTGAATAAATAAGGAATTTGCCCTATTTCATTATTCAAAATCAGTCAAATAATTTCCAAAACCGAAAGTCCGATCGCTACCAGATTTTCCGTGGATAATTATTGGCCCCAGCTTATTAAACGTTGCATAAAGCTGGTTGATATCTGAATTAGTTTTCAATATATTGACCAATGCACTTCAAAAGCAGCACATAAATAGACCAAATTCAACAAAGTCAATCACCACAAAATTTCCAGGATATGAAAGTATCACTATCTAGAAGTACACTAACTAAGTGCAAAAGTATCTTGAAATTGGCCAATATGGGGCGCCACAAATCTTTTCCATATGGGCTTACAATATAGTATTTTTCTGGGGCATTTACTTTGAAACTGGGCTTTGTTTTTGAGAATGGAAGCCTCGGTCCTATAGTGGCCTTGCTTACTAAAACATAAAGTTATGTGCATATACTGTATTTGTTTTCTTCTGCATGCAGAAGATGCAGTTTGCAGTAACATAAATCATTACTTATTCAGTGTGTTCTCAGCGTACCATCGGTAGAGTAATGAATATACAATAAGTCATAATAGAAACAATGTCATTGGATGGATGTTGTGGCATGTCAAATTTGCTGTGTAACAACTTAATCTTTGAAAATTACTATAATTGCTAAATGAGAGGTTAACTTTGTCACAATAGACAATATGGAGACCAGTGTTGACTGGTAATGCATGGTCGTGTCTAGAAGGTAACATGCAAATTGCAAAACTCTCGCAAGATGGTTAAGGTTAGGCATTGACCTTGAATGGTTAAGGTTAGGATAGGTCGTCGGGCAGCGAGTCTCGCAAGAGTTTTTGCAAGATTTTGCAAGTTTTCGCAATTGGTAGACATGACCGTAATGCCTGACAGTAATATTACTTTAGCAAATAGTATAACAAATTACTATTTAAATTCCAGTATCAATATTACAGTGACCCATCACAAAGTACTTTGTTACAACCTTACTTTCATTATCACCACCTGCGTATCACACTGAATTCAAATTGACTTGAGCTGGAATTGAACTAGATTATCCCAGAGAGGCTAAAGATTCTTTAAAACTCAGTTTCAGATTTGACAAACCTTTATTCAATTTTCGAAAATGAAAAAAATTAAATTTCACAGTTTTTTTTTTTCACGTCTAGACGACTGGACCAGGTCCAGATCAAAAGCTTTCAACTTCTAACGGTCTGTGTGCTTGCGGCTATACTGTATTTCTCTGTGGGTTCATCACTATGAGGAACCTCTTTCACATATAAGAAATCAGGTGATCCATTGATAATATAAAAATATTAATTGTGGCCGCTTTGAGAAAATGTTTAGCAAAGTTTTATTTGTATTGTATTATGTATTTATTTAATTATTGTATTATTTGTCCTTGAACAGTGTATTTTGAGACTTTTTTCTACCTTTTCCAGGTTGAAAAATCTGATAAAATGAACATTTGCATTGCCATTTGAGATAGCCAAGTACAATTTCGAGGCCATATATCTGTGGGTGATAGAAACATTTTCCCATTTAGTTTCCCATCTATGTGGGTGTGACTGTGTGTTGTTGCATGTGCACGTGGCGCATCTGTGTGTGTGTGTGTGTGTGTGTGTGTGCTTCTGTGTAAATGATGACATCACTTGCATGCAAGGTTTTTCCACACAGAGCCCCTATTTGGCCCAGCACAAAGGCATACACACTTCAAAGGTGTGGGGTTCGGATCAAACGCAGTGGGTGTAGGTAGGTGGTGAATGTACACAACTCTCTCCCTTCATCTAGGACTCTTTTCATGTCGATGCTTGCAGGAGCCACATTCACTACAACACTTGAATCTTAATGTGAATAAATGAGCTTAAATCAAATGAAATTGTGGTTCAAATAAATCAGATGTTGGAAACCTGTGTGTGAAGCGTACTTGACCCCGTGCCTTTTGGTCATGAACATCATTTGAATTCAAGGACTGGCCTTGACAGAGTGTGTGAAACTCTGTGGACCTTCAGTGCTGACAGCCTTTCAGAATAGTCTCTTATACAAGCAGTATGTAGCTATTCACTGTCGGCACCACAAATCAGTTTGCTTCACATCAAAAGATTTCCTCCTTATCAGTGAATATTGATGATTTGTGCCTAACCTGTCGAGAAAACTTCAACTTCTGAAAATAGTTGTAAGTTAAGCAAAGCTAATGACACACACAGCTCTTGTTTAGCAGGAAGAGTATCCACATCTGGTCCTCAGCCGTCAATTTAACATAAGTTGAAGCCAGATCTGAGGCAGTGCGATGAAGTGCTCCCTAAGAACCTGCGTGAAGTGGCCACTTATAAACTCCCACTTAAGTCTGTTGCTAGAAATCCCTGTGGCTGCTCTGCTGCCCAAGTCACACAGTCCTTCAAGTTTATTCTTCAAGTTTGACTCGTATTCCTTTGGGAACTGAAGGTCGGAGGCGGCGGGGTGAGCATCCCCTCTGCTTTCCTTCTCTTCTGTCCCCTCCACCTCCTCTCCTCCTCCTCCTCCTGTCTCCTTACTTCACCCATGGGACGCAGGGAAGGTGAAAGAGGGTCACACAACTCTAACGCATGACCAGCTCTATGTCTATTGGCAAAGGCTGAAGGTGCGCTCATATCAAAATCTATACTCAGCCTAAACTCAACTTCTCTGAGCAGACAGGTATCTGCTGAATGATGAATGAAAGCAATAATTCTGTTGGAATTGGCCAAAATGAATCCCTTATCAAGAGAGGATTTTGTTTTGATGTTTTGGTTTATTTAATAACTCCTCACTACAGATATGTGCTTGCTTCTTTCAAAATGCAATATTGTGTAAAAATATGATTGTAGCGCTGAACTTAATTGCTTTTTTATGTAATTTTTATTGACTTTCATTACACTTAAACTAAAATGTATTACTGTATTCTGGAAAAAGACAGCTGGAAGTTAAGAAGTTCACAGTGGTGTCTTTATAACCTATAACATTAATCATGTTAAACTGATAATATTCATACAACTCCCATCCCAACCCTGCAGATTCCCCCAGATTCATCTCCTCAGATTCTGTCTGTATCTTATTAAAGGCCTAATGGATTGTGATTGATGACAAAATTCGCTGTGATTAAAAAGAGCTGTGACGGAGGTGGTTATGTTGCTGAGTGGAGAAATGTCACCATGATGCCTTTAATGGGTTATTTTCAAATCGCCTCTGTGATTTACAGGATTGCAAATAATTTAATATGCCAGGCCAGTAACATTGTTGTAATAAGCCATCTAAAACAATTTATTGGATGTTCTCTCACAATAATTCATGAGGGTCATGCATGTTTTATGAACAATCAATCAAACTCAAACACCAGCAGGCTGGATAATGAGGAACTATTGAGGGGAATGAGGCCTATTCAAGCTCAGAGATGGAGTAGGACAAACACCATTCTCTGAGGACTACCTTGACATTGTTATTGGCAGAGTTACTGTGAAGATGTGTGTTTGACTCCATCTGTCCCGTATGTGTATGTGTTACTGACAGAGAGTGTATTTGCATGAGTCCATTTCTTTGGCGGCATCTAGCGGTGTGGTTGCAGATTGCAACCAACTGAGTACCCCTCCTCCCTCTCCAAGACTGCGGTATAACGTGAGCCGCCAAGTGCAAAACCGTGGTAACGTTGTTCCCCTCGCTCAGAGGTCATCCTTACCATAACACTACTTTAGGAGCAACAGAAGTCAGACTGCAGCTGGTGGTACCATGTTTGTGCACTCGACTCACCTTACCGCAGTTTCACAAGTGTGTCGGAGAACTACGGTGGCCTTCAGGTAACGTAAAAACATGAAAGGCTCTCTCTAGAGCCAGTGTTTGTTTTTGTCCGTTCTGTGTTACTGTAGAAACATGGTGGAGCCATACTTGCTAACCTCGAGACCTCAAAAATAGGGAGGATTTCAAAAACCAAAGCAAGGGGTCTGGGGGTCCTCATGATTTTGTTATGAATATTATATTCCATTTCTGCTAATAGATCCATCTGGTTCCTTTAAAAACATGCAGTATATGCTGACATTTATGACATTTGTCCACTGTTGCATCCAAGACAGCTTTATTTATCCAGCTGGTAGGTCACAGTTCAATTCATCATGGATTACTTAACGGTAGAAGACTTAGACTAAGCAGCTCTGAATCTGTACTAAAGCAGTAAGTGATGCTTCGAGCTAATTGCTACCATCAGCATGCTAACTTGCAGATGTTTAGCAGGTGTAATTTTACCAGGTTTACCAGATTAGTTTAGCCTGTTAGCATGCTAAAATTCCTTATTTGTACAAAGTACTGATGGGAATGTCATTAGTTTTGTCATTCATGCATCAAGTGATGCATGAATTACAAACTTGACCTGATGGTGGCGCTTGATGAGAAGTCAGAGGATCACCAAAGTTGTTACTATTCATCCTGACGGGAATGTGAATGTGTGTACCAAATTTCACCCAATAGTTCTCAAGACATTTCACACAAAACCACAAAAGTCAACCTTGTAGTGGTGCTATAGAAAAATCGGGGATCACAAAAGTCAGTCAGTCATTCATCCTCTGAGCACCATGAATGTCTGTACTGAATTTAATGGCAATCCATCCAATATTTGTTGGGACATTTCACTAAAAATCCAAAATGTCAACTTCATGGTGGCAATAGAAGAAAAGTCTGGGGACCACCAAAGTCATTAGGCTTCATCCTCCAGGGACCATGAATGTCTGTTCAAAATGTAGTTGTTTTTCAATCATACAGTGCCTCCAAATTTCATTCACAGGATGTAGAGCTGCAACGATTAATCGATTGGTTGTCGACTATTAAATTAATCACCAACTATTCTGATAACCAAAGTCTCTGATTCCAGCCTCTTGACGTGTACTTTGACTTTTTTAGTTTGGCCCATGACCCATCCGCTAACATGGTTGAGGTGGGCTTTATGACCTATAGGCCTACTGGAGCCAGCCACCAGGGGGCGATAAAAATATTTTGGCTTCACTTTTTCTGTCATGTCGTCTATCTTTGTATACAGTCTAGGCCTCTATGACAGTAAACTGAATATCTTTAAGTTGTGGACAAAACAAGACCTTTGAGGACGTCATCTTGGGCTTTGGGAAACACTGATCGCCATTTTTCACCATTTTCGGACATTTTATAGACCAAACAACTAATCAATTAATCAAGAAAATAATCGACAATGAAAATAATCGCCCTAACAGGATGTTGGACTGATATCATACTCTGATGTACGTTATCTCATATTGTTTTACATGAATAATTATATGTAAAGACCAGGATTTGTATTTTTTTTCATCTAAACCAAGTACTTTTCCAGTCCTGTCATGTGTGTGAGTAATCCAACAAGACATGACTTATTTTTTACTGAATAGTATCTAAAAACGGTGGCAAATTCAACTGTAACAGAGTGAACTCTATTTCTGTTACCCGCCACCATTACTTCCTAGTCTTGTACTTAATATGGGACATGGAGCACTAATCTTCCCCAGGGACATGCAGTCACTTGCTCTATTACCTGCCCATTATTGGGCAAGCTTCCAGATGTATGTGACCATGCTGTAGGTAGAGCTAATCCTGTAATGACACAGACGGTCAATTGATTGCAGTCTGATCTCTATCCAAGGCTTTCCCCCAAAGGTGGAACTGGTGGCTTGTGAGAAGAGAATTTAACCTTCTCTCGGTGAATTGATTGAGAGAGGGGAAAGCAGAGCAGGAAATACTGTAAGTCCTTCCTCGCTGCGGAGCGGATAAGCGGCGGGAGACAATTACTGACTTGACATTTTGTCGCAGGCGTTGCACTGTTGTGCCGTCATTTCGTTTAGAGAACATGGAGCGAGGCAGAGATGTTCCAGGAAACACACTCGCTGTCACAGAACGATCGGACAGATCCTTTATGATTTCTGTGTTTTACATTCATTTTCAGTTCTGTGTGGCAACGCACATGATGCAAGATGGTGCAATGCTCTGCTTTGAAAGTAATAAACTTTATTCCACATCTTTAAAACCAAACCAATAGATTTCTTTGTTAATGTGAATCAATTCCCCAATGTTTCCCAGTGTTGTACAGTAAATGTGTTTCAGATGCTGTTAGATGGTCCGACAAGCACTTCTTTTGAAGCATACCGACGCCCTTCGAGTGATGGAGAACATGTTCAACATAGAGGAACAAGCTTTTTAACCCAAACATCATGAGTCGGATTCCCCAAACATCCTGGGATCTCTAGACTCAAAGACGTTTTCCTCCTCTCTACTTAGAAGTGCACACAAATCGAGGCCATCTGTACACTGTGAAGAAACATTTGTGTTATGTAATTCGTGTTATGACACGAAATGTATACACCTACAACTATGCCTTAAATAGGTGTGACCTTTAAGTATGGGGAAATGTGTTTTTATGCAAAGTCTTTCACACCACTTTAAAGGAAACTAATTCCACTGAATCATCTGAGAACAAGGCGACATTTCAATATTTTTTTTTAACCAAACACCCTTGCATATAAGATTTAAACTAATAAATGTATGTAAATATTTAGTCAATGCATCTCTAACTACAACCAGCTCCAACCTCATTTTTCCAAATGTTTTATCAGCCAATAGATGTTCCTCGAGCGGTGTGCTGTGATTAATAATGGCTCGGCGAAGGGTTACCTCAGGAATAACAGATAAGGGGATGTTGGTTTATTCCAATGTAAACGGTGAGGGTTCAATTAACACTGAACCGAGTGTCCCTATGTTGCTATGCTGCAATGAACATGATTGACGGATGGGTGTGCAGGAGAAAGGTTAGAGGGGCTTTGGAGGTAGCGGTGGAATTATGGGACGGGTGGGGGCGGCGAGTACAGATCACGCTCGAGATCACGCCATGCTATCCATACCAATAGGCTCATGCACAGATACCTCCGTACAAATCTTCAGTTCAGTGAATTCGGTGCACACATGGATGCATATGCACACAAAATCAACACAAGGAGGGGAATGTGTTGCTTTTTCCCCCCGCTTCCTTCCTGCACATAAAGAACGCATTTACACATACATTGAAATAGACATGCATGGGCACACATGCGTAGTTTAAAGGAGCCCAGTGTGTGCCAGGTTACACAGCAGCTGGACATGGTCATTATCATCTGAGAACTGTGACTCACGCTGACATTGTCTGGATGGTCAGCTATGATGGGGTGGCATCCTGCGACAAGCTCCAGGTGACTCGCGAAGAGAATGGTAGGGGACGTTAGTTTACGGGGAAAACGAAGACGAGAAAAAGACGAGGCACGGACAGAGCGAAAACAGGACGGTGTGAAGATTTATACAAAGGCATTTTTTTTACAAAGGGTGAGGAAAACAGATGCAAGAGTTACAAAAGGAAGAAAGGCAAGAAGAACAAGGAGTAACGGGAAGGATTTGATAATATGAGAAAAAAGCAGAAAAAAAGAGAAACCATGGCAGAGGAACAGAGAGAGGAAAAGAGACTAGGAGAGAAGAGAAAAGGGTAGAGGAACCTATTTTTCATTTGAACAAAAAGCCCGGCGTCAGGATGAGCAGAATAGTGAGCAGCAGTCTTGTCATCATGTCCCTTTTTCTTCCCAGAACAACCTGTTTGATGTGAACAGAGTAATATGGTGAACAGCGGGGGGTATCCACAGCATCAAAGAGAATTTAAACCACACACTGGCCCATTACAGTATGCTTATGTGTGTGTCTCTGTGCCTGCATAACAGCGACTGACTGCATCTGTGTCAGTATAGCACGTGGCACATAATGAAGTTTGATTGTATCCCTTCGCCGCGTTGTGACAATTATCAACCAGCAGGGGTTCTTAGCATGATGTGTCTTAACTACCGATCGCAACCAGTCCCCTGTCTTTTGTTCCAACATGTAGAGTGTAACAGTGGAAGTAACCATGACGAACTGCTTTTGATGATCCATGGCAGAGACGAGGTACCAGGGACGGCATTAGTTTTCTGCAGGGCTCCGTCGTGGCTACTGCGTTCATGCATCAGCAAACACGCTCCACTCTCTGGCGGAGGGAGGAGGTGTTGAACAGCGCGAGAAGACAAAGCGGAAGAAAGTCACTTCGAACCAGAGTGCATTGATGGATGGTCCACTCGGTTTGGCTCAGAGCTTACATGAATAAACATATAAAGGGCTGGTGTTTGCTGCAACTCCAAATGCAGAAACTCCAAATGAATAGAAAGTGCTTGAAGAATTGTTATCTGATTATGGCTAAAGATTGAAGGGGGTTTTAATTATAGCTGGATTGTTAATATGATATTTAAAGGGTACAGTTGTGAACCATGGATTTTCTTTCCCAACTGAAAACAAATTGAACGCCACAAGTGACTACAGCTTGTTCCCTTTCTCAAAGCCTCGTTTTTATTGTCAGCCTCATGCGTTGCACCTTATACAAGATAGAGTAGGTGTATCTATACATGTATGTAATCCCCCGATCAATACTTTTAATCGACATTGCTGCAGAACCTTCTCCGACCTTTTTCCAGCGTCTTGCAGCTCGGCTCAGTGAATTATGGACATTAATTTTCATTCATAATTATGAGAAATAGATTTTCTGGTTTAGCTTTTCTCCGTCTCCCCCAGGCAAGGCCCACACTGAAGCCCAATCTTGTTCCAGTATTGGCCGACAGTTCAAGACTGCCGTTGTACTGAACAGCTTGCGAGGATTAGTATTTGAATGTGAGGCATTGCTGAAAAATGAACAAGTATGCACGGTCATACTTCTGGATGAATAAACATTAGTGAAATCTTCTGAGACACCATATCACACATGGCTTTCCAAGTTGTTCTGTTTCCCAAAAACAAGTGCAAACTATTGCAAACTTTTTTTTCTGAATTTATCTTATTAGAATGAGGTGAAAGATGCTGAAATGATCCGTAGAGCCGAGGGGAACTGCAGTCTTGGGTGATAATTCTCAGCGGGTTCTTCACTACAAGCGACCCCTTTCATATACAAGAAGTCATGCGATCCATATTTAATAGAAAAATATTGATTATTAGAGATGTCCCGAGCCGATATTAAAGATCTGCCTTAGGGCCGATACAGGCACATTTGAATGGATTGGCTAAAATGAATCCAGTGAAAATCCCATCTTTCTTTATTGTACTCTACTGTGGTTTGTCCACATCAGCCTGCTAGTGTTGCAGCGCTGCTCTCCTTTACGAAAGAAAGACTCTACAGTGCAGCATTTCGCTCGCACGCCAGCGAAAATTTGAGTCCGTGAATGTAAAGGTATTCAACATAGTCTCACAGGAAGGCGTATAAATAGCATAACATTACACGGACATTCCGCGTCAGGAGGACATATTTTAGGCTTTTCGCGTGTCATTTGTACGCCACTACGCAACAAAACTACAGTAAGGTCCGCAGTTAGGTTTAGGCAACAAAAAACATCATGGTTTGGCTCAAAGTACATAAACTAAGTAAAATATGTACAGAAACAACGTAACATAAGTATGGAAAACACATCACAAATAACGTAACTTACAAAATAAAACACCTGGTCTCTTGGTTAAAGATCCGTTTTTTGTTGGATCCATCCACCTCCCTATCTGCCCACAATAAGCGGTCTTTCTTTTTTCATACTACGTCACTAACCGTACCATTACCGTTACCGTAGTATTTATACATAGATGTGTTTACATTGCAGTTAGTACAGGATACATGGTGCACAAATGACACTCTGAAATCAAGATAGCCGTTCTTATTGAACGCTAAATGCCTAGCGCATTATCGCGGCATTCATACGCCTTTTCAGGCGAATGGGCTGAGGTATTTGTGCGCACCAGCGTAAGTAACTGAGTTCTGACACGCGAATCGGCAAAATAACATAACACAAACTCTCTCTTTCTCATTGGCAAAGAGCAACGTACAAAACATTCAACTAGCAGCTCCAACTGCAAGTGGACTTTGTGTTTTTTTGTAATCCCAACAACTCCAACAAAGTTATGTGTGTTCTCTCCAGCTGATCGCGTTTCAGGAGCCGTATTGCACAGGTTTATTCAGGATAATGTCTCCACAGATATAGATCATATGGGTTGGTTGGACTCATTGCAGGTGTGTGTTGACAGAGAAATATTTGATAATTAATGCATGAATTATCTTCATTATGACCTCATTAGCACACCTGATTATGTTTAATATATCATGGTGATTATAGCAGGACATGTTGTTTTGCTTATCACGGCGGTGGGAGAGCGGAGTTTGGAGACAGGCAGCCGGGGAGACGGAGGACGTGGCTCTGCAGGGTTTACATCACAAGCCAGCAGGTTAACAGTGTGCAGTCTCTCAGCTGAGGGCAGCAGATACTTATTTGTGGTTAGTCTCTCTGAATATGAATCCATTGGCTTCAGTTAAATTACAAAATAACACATTTTCTCTTACCCCGTGCAGATAGTTTTGGTTTATTTGTCCAGGTTTTGTCTTTAAAATATCTGCATCCACCCCAATACTACTGAAGTGTCCCTGTTACTCTGGACAATCCACAGATCACACTGTCACGTTCTCATAGGGACTATTTGTTTGGTAAAAAGTTGCTCCAATTAAAACTGTTCACAGTAAGATAGTGAGGTCTGTGGATTATCCAGAGTAACAAGACTTCATTGCTGAAAACACATGTTGCTCTTGAGTTGTTGTTTTTTTTATGTAATTTTTTTTGTTGCTTAAACGACTGATACTGTTGTTTTTCCTTAGGAGGAATGTCTCTTTGTAACTTTACCATTTATGCATCCTGAAGGAAAAATAAAACTCGGTCAAAACCTGAACCGTATTTGGTAAGTCTATGAATTTGCGGCTAAATTGTTATACAAATAGTCAGTGGTCATGTCTATAATGTTATATCCAGCGGTAGTGGCCGTTCAAGTGGTGACGTACCATACCGTGGAATGCATCCGATTGGTCCTTGGTTTTCTGCTTGCCGTTTCAAACAGGAAAAAACATAGCGGCCTGCTCATAAACTTTCTGTTATTCCATCTAAACAATCCACCAAAAAATCTACTTCTGAAAACATTTTAAGTGAGAAATAAGCTATGCCACTGCTGAATTTTGTTTCATTTTAGAACTAGATCGCCTAGTTTGACAGCTTGGACCAAGTTTCGTGAGCCGGACACATTGCGCTGGACAGGCTCATTTGCATAAAGAACTCTTCCCCTCCTTTTCATTTTGAAAGAGCAACACTCGGCCGACCAATCATGTAACCCCACCACTCACTCAGTGACAGACTTTTGCATTTTTCAGGGCTGGCCCTCTGCGGTCCAGCCAAAAGAGGAAAAGGTAATCACAGAGTGATCGTCCTAAAATGTTATCCTTTGACAGGTAAACTCTCCACATCAGATCTGAAGAATAATCCATTTAACACTGCGCAGTGCTAATGCAATATTATACAGTGTTCACTCTGAAAGGCACAGCCCCACCCCTTAACTACATATTGATCTTATCTGTGCAATTTAGCGCTGCCTCTCTTCCCTCCAGCTCCCCTCCCTGGAGGAAAAAGCAATACAGCCTCATCATACACACAGACACCACAACAACATGTACATGTACACACACTGTGGGTGTGATAGAGGGAAGTGTGTGTGTGTGTGTGTGTGTGTGTGTGCGTGTGTGTGTGTGTGTGCGTGTGTGTGTGCAGGTGGGGGGGGGTCACACTCGAATACATGACTAATAGACTGTCGACATAGATAAATGACTTTTTAAGTAACAGAAAATTGCTCTGTATTCCATTCACTGAACAGTAGTTTCCTCTCTTCTCTCTATCTGTCTTCCGTCTTTCCTTCCCTTGTCCTCCGCTCATTCGTCCTCCATTTCTCTGCTCACCATATCTCCAACCTCACGCCCTCTTCATCTCTGAACTTTTGCACCACTGAGTCCTTTCTCCCTCGCCAGTTCTCTTATTCCCGCCCTACTGTACATCTCTTCGGGGGGGCTTTTCCACCCGAGTTTCCAAAGCAACAAGTAGCAACGGTTTGAGAGACTTCTTTTTTCTTCTTCTTCTTTTCATATGTGAAGGAGGACACAGAAAAAAGATCTGGGACTGCACAATGGTGGAATTATGCAAATTAATCCACCCAGTGACAATGGATTAGAGCGTGCTCTCTCACAGCTGACAGAAGGGGTTTAGAACGAGCTCTGAGAGTCACTTTAAATGATTCTTGTCTCACAAATCAGACTCACATTCACGCTAAGATTTCTGTGTCCACCTATTGCCTTTCTCCAGGCCGGTTGTTTGAATAGCTGCTGTATCTGTGCTCCGTGTAAACAGACCTGACATCTCAATACTTTGTAATAGATGCAACAGTTAAAAGAAAGCAGACAGAGTCTTTGCGCTGAATAACAAGACGTTATTATTGTCATCTTGACACCTCTGCGACAGAGAAATCTTCATATGCATGTTTACATGTGTGAAGGTGTGACAGATTACATTCTGATGAGTGGTGTAGTATCTTGCCTGCGACAGTGCTGTTGAAGTGATGAGAAAGGATGCTCCGCGGACACTGTTCTTGCTGGTATAATAGAGTTTATTACAAACAAGCAACAAATGTCATAACGAACGTCTAGAGCGTCCGGAGGTCTCAAGTCAAATCTGAAAGTCCTCCACTTCGGGGCTCTCGCACCTCCTTATAACGGGGTCATGTCATGCAGCATCTGCTCTGAGGATATGACCCGGTATGGCTCCTTTGTCCTAAATGTTTATCTTTCAGCCCCTGGACATATCCTGTGACCCTAGGTCTCCACGTATGCTTCTTACACATCTGTTTACAATTAGGGGCCCCACTATCCGGTGCAAGACCTGAAAATATACCACAGTGGATTCAACCGGTTTCTCACACATACCTGTGCACTCCTCCACACGTTACTACGATTATATATAAATATCTCATTTACAGCTTATATGTATGGCACCTAGATACTAATGATCCATATTTCTCTAACAACATGTACTGAAACTGCATTTTACCATGTGAAATCAGATTATCCTTTCCTTTCTTCCATACAAATAGATATAATTGCCTTCCTGATATCCTTTTTTAAAAGCTAATGCTAAAATGTTACTCTTTGTTGTGAACACTACAGGCTCTGCAGAGGCCATAACAATGCCAGCACTTAGTCTTTTATTTCAAAGTGTGTGTTTGTCAGCAACACACCGCAGGCCCAAGCTGCTCAATTTCAATCAGGTTACTAATCACACATGGATATTGTTGCCTATGTTTTACTACGATGTGGGCAAATACAGAAAAAAAATAACAGGTTGTTGTGTTGTTTCTGTGTATACATTGATTTCGCATTTACACTTTTACCCGTCCAAAGCATCTCTCACCTCTGGAGGTGGTTTGAGATCTTTACACAAAGGCTTTATGTACTGAAGTTCTTTATAGATTTAAACAAGACTAAGAAACTACAGCCGTGCTGGCAGCTCTGTGAGGTGGTCACAGCGGTGCTTTGAACTAAATGCAAACATAAGCATGCTAACGTGAGCCAACCCAATATCACGCAAAAGCATGTAATAGACCCACCTGTCCACCAAATGCTAGCGTGTCAGTGTCACGTTTTGCCTCACAGAGGCATGAATATTAAAAATGTGTATGAAGATAATCACTAGGAACTAACTAGTCGATTATTTAACTAGTACATTTTTTATAATTTAATGACTATTCGAAAAATCGAAAATCATGACCCATTCCTATTTGAGATAAGTGCGTAAATTAAGTAAAATACGTACAAAAACAATGTAACATAAGTACGGAAAACACCTGAACGTCACTACAAAACACGTGACAAACGTCACTAATGTAAAACACTGGTTTCTCTCCTTCCGCCCGCCATAAGCGGTCTTTCTACCTTTTTATTCTACGTCACTACTTCTGAGCGTGGCATATTCACACAGATGCATTTACATTGCAGTCAGTACAGACTACATGGCATACAAATGACACACCTAAAGCAAGAAAATGCTTTTACACACGCCTTTTCGTGGAACCGGGCTGCACTATCACAAAGGCAACATGCTGATGATTAGCAGGTACAATGATCACCATTTTACTTTAGCGTGTAATTGCTCATATTTGCTAATTAGCACCAAACACAAAATACAGCTGAGGCTGATGAGAAGAGAACGTCATTCATTTTGCAGATATTTGGTCATAAACCAAACTATTGGAGAAATTAACCTTTGGAACGGATGATGGTGCTACAGGAAAAGTTAAGGGATATTCAGAGTTAGTAGTTTATCCTGAGGAACATGAATGTCTGCACCAAATTTCAAGGAAATCCATTTGACAGTTGGTGGGACATTTCACTCAAAACCACAAATGTCAGGTGCCTGGGTTAGCTCAGTTGGTAGAGCGGGCGTCCATGTATTAAGGCTTGGTCCTGACCGCGGCGGCCCGGGTTCGAATCCGGCCTGTGGCCCTTTCCGCATCCACTTTCTCTCTCCCCCCTTTCAAGACTCTATCCACTGTCCTGTCATAAAAATGGAAAATGCCCCCAAAAAAATAACTTTAAAAAAAAAAAAAAAAAAAAAAAAAAAAACCCACAAATGTCAACGCCATGGTGGCGCTAGATGAAAAGTCAGGGGATCACCAAAGTCATTAAGATTCATCCTCAGGGGAACATGAATGTCTGTACAGAATTTCATGGCAGTGCATCCAGTAGTTGTTCATAGATCCCTACCACTAGCATGGCAAAATAAAAAAAAGCTCCAGAGATGCATGATAACGACCAGAGCAAAAAGGTACAATACAATACACAAAACACTCCTGTGTTGCTAAGTTAAACACCATCAAACAAAAGCATTCAGGCAAAAGTGAAATAGCCTGAATGTTGACTTTTGTTCCTCTGTGCTGTGGATGCACTCAAAAAGATCAATTTTCCCAACGTAACAGAGTTTTTGTGTTTGATCTTGCTAACTTGTTGGATAAACAAATGTGCATCATTTAATCTCAAGTGTCATGCACATGTCCATACTCTCCGGCTGCATTGTGTACAGTCAATGCGAGCGTGCACGTTCACTTTTTGTTGTGTATTTGTTTGTCCTAATGGCTGATACATTATTATGTTTTTACAGCAACTCTCTCACTGATGTGCCGGAGTGATCAGTGTGTGCTCGGGTATCTCGAAGCAACCTAACAGCAGGTTCTGGTGTCATGATGCAGTGCATGCTGCGTGCCTTGAGGTGTATATGTTCATGAAATATAAAACATAATGTGTGTGTTTGTTTGTGTGTGAGAGGAGGAGGTAGAGCGGTAGATAAGAGGAAGCTATAGGAGGAAGGGAGAGACTCAACACTTGTGCTTTGCACTGCATCTGGCTATACAGACCCCCCCTTTGCTCCAGTGAAGGTCTGATAGGCATCAGATTTCATAACAGCCTAATAACACCCTCCAAGGGGTCTCAACCTATTCTATCTCTGCAAGAGCTGCCATCATCTTTACCTCCCCGTCAACATCCATCAACCCTTCAACTGACTGATATTGACAATAAAACAGGAGGCAGGATCAGCGGGTTGGCGTGAATATGTGCACACATGCGTGTAAGGTTGCGTGTTGGTGAAAAAGGTCCAAGAGTGGGCACTCTATCTAGCACCACCTCCCAGAGAAGAGCTCGCTGTGCACCTGGTAGCTCTACTCTCACACATGGCGGGATAAAGACAGATTCCTTGGAAGCGTGGAGAGGAATACAAAGAGGCAGCCGCACAGAAAGAAAAATGTATAATGATCCCCGTTGTCACAGCCATGACTTTTGGACAGCTCTGGTTACTCGCAGCGTGCTGCAGAGGAGATGGAGAATTGTAAGCCTTGTCATGCATCATAAATGTAATACCATATGGGAATGTAGCTCTCACGCGCAGGAGAGAATAGGAAATTTGTGCGTCCCATAAAGAAGAATGTATTGCCTTTTACGAGGCAGCAAAGGACATATTGTGTGGCAGGCCTCATAAACATACCCATGTTTCTCTTATGAGTTTTTCGGAAGATTTGAGGGAAGGCTGTACAGAATGAGAGAGGAGGATTACGGGGCAGATAAGCATAGACACCACTCACATTGAGATGGCTTGAGAAAGGACAGGATGAGGAGGAGAAGAAGTCTAAATGGAAATAGATGAGAATGAGATGATGTGATCTGGGATCTGAATGTGAATGGAAAAAGGAGGTTGAAGGTGCAGGCAAAAATAATCATGTATAGGATGTTTGTGCTGATAGATACAAGATGAGCATGCATACCATTTCGCTCACCCCTGCCCCAGAAGGGCTCTTCGGTGGCAATCTCATCGCTGCCTTTTTTTTCCCCTCCTAATATTTGCAGCCGAGGTATCAAACAAAAAGTGGATCTTGTGAGCATGGAGGAGTTTTCATCTCGCTGTCTCTGGTGGGATTGTTAAAGCAGACAGTGTCTATAGATCTTTGGGGGGTCACAGCATTCAGAAACCTCCATTTGTTGGTGCCATCATCCCCTTGGTAACAATAAAGGACAATCGGTGTGTGTGAATCAGCTTGTGGCAAGGATCTGGACCCCTGCGCCTCGGGGTGAGGACCCTATCATCATCTTTGCTTGCTGCACAGCTCTGCCGAGGGAGCAGCAAAGCTTAAGACATCATGCCCAGATTTGGCAGTGCTTACTTTCAGTATCTCTGGCTTTTTCTCTGTCCTCTCCCTGTGACTTAGCAGCATCTGCAGTGAGGCTGATCAATAGATCACACCAACAAGAGGTCTTGAGGCCAATTAGGCCAGGCAAGCTGGTGTCAGGCCGCGTGTCAATACTGAGGCTTGTCCACCCTCAGGAACAATGGATAAGGAATAAAAACAGATAGATATTACCGTGTGTGTGTGTGTGTGTGTGTGTGTGTGTGTGTGTGTGTGTGTGTGTGGGTGTGAGTGTGGGTGTGAGTGCGTGTGCCTGGGTGTGTGTGTGTGCTCTGCAGTTACTGATTTACATTAAATGATCAGCAGCCCATCCAAGAGAAGTTTTAGCACATCTTAAGCTCTTGACCGCTCCCCGTTTTCAGTAAATGCCTCCTTCACTGTCGGGTCTGCTCCTACATACCAAATAGAGCAGAGGAGTTTGGTGAAGGGCGGCTGATCAAATGTCATTGTCCTGCTTTCATGCACAATACTTTAGCGCCCTCTGTTGGCGTGTTCAATCACAACATAATTTACAAAAAAAAAAAGAAAAATCACATAATTTGACTTCACAGTTGATGCAAATGATCCTAGTGGTCACATTTTCAACCAGCTCCTGACAGAAAACAATTGCCATCCCCTGAACCTAACATATTACAATATTAGTTTAATTTCCCCTCGCCTCTGGCAAAAAAAAAAGAAAAATCACTCCGGGTCTACCCAATTCTGAAATACAATTTATCTGTGTCGGATACCTATCTTGGTTTAATCACGGAGGTGAATTCATTAAGTTAACTGCAAGGTTTATGTGGTGAAAGGGCGAGGTGTGGTGAGGGTTCATAGAAGGAGAGATACAATCCAATTAATCCAGTATTGGTTTGCAAAAGACTTCTGGCCAAGCAATAACTGAGAACCTCTCACACACACACATATGCACATATACCCTCACTCTCTCTCTCTCTGACAATCAAGTTAATTAAAGTAGTTGAACAATCAGGTACCCGGAGTAAAGGCAGAATTAGTCACCCTCAGGCTTAGCACTTTAAATCTTAATCAGACGTACACTAATTAAACTTCATTTCATCAATATAGCCGAAAAATGGAGTATTTTGCTCTCTGATGGTTGTGTGTGAGGTTGTATACAGTGCCTGTGCTGCATGTATGTTTTAGTTTAGTTGTGTCATGCATATACAAGTGCCCAGCCCATGTTGACTCATAAGACACCGAAGATACTGTTGCAGCGGTGAAACATTTGTCCGACAAGAACATAACATTTTACTAGGGCTGTCAAAGTTAGTGCGATAATAACATGTTAACGCAAATTTGTTTTAACGCCACTAATTTCTTTAACGCATTAACGCAACTTGCGATTTTTAGGTTGTAGCAGGCTCAGTTTTAAAGCAAGAGTGAAGATACTGAATACCTGAGGAATCCATTGGTACCAACCATGTCAGACTAGTTTGTCACAAAGGAGGTTAAATAACGCTCCAAACTTATGCTAGATTTTGACAAGGAAAAACTGTCATGGCCATTTTCAAAGGGGTCCCTTGACCTCTGACCTCAAGATATGTGAATGAAAATGGGTTCTCTGGGTACCCACGAGGGTACTCCCCTTTACAGATATGTCCACTTTATGATAATCACATGCAGTTTGAGGCAAGTCATAGTCAAGTCAGCACACTGACACACTGACAGCTGTTGTTGGGCTTGAGTTTGCCATGTTATGCAGTACCTGCGAGGGTTTCTGGACAATATTTGTCATTGTTTTGTGTTGTCAATTGATTTCCAATAATAAATATATACAAACATTTGCATAAAACAAGTATATTTGCACACTCCGATGTTGATAAAAGTATCAAATACTTGACAAATCTGTACCCTTTAAGATACATTTTGAACAGATAAAAAAAAAAGATTAATTTGCAGTTAATCCCAAATAACTATGGACCATCATGAGATTAATCACGATTAATTATTGTAATTGATTGAGAGCCCCACATTTTACATAGCCTATTTCTGTGTGAATTAAATACTTGACAAATGAAAAGTACTGTGTATTTTCTCATTTAATTAATAACTTGCAAAATGAACATCACAGTTTCAAGTGAAATTATAGAGAAAAAAATGAATAAATATTTCCAGCTGTACACCGACTATGTTAACATGCATGCACAAATATACAGAGTAATCAGATTGAGACAATAGTTTGATTTAACTGAGTTCGATTTTCTGGGAAATTTGAGTAAGTATGTGCTTGTAATGATCAATTTAGACAACGTAATTGTGTATCACGATATCTCGATATATTATTTCATCACGATATGATTCCATTGAAAGATGATAAATTATCATATTGAATTATCGCCCAGACCTACATGTAACATTACAGTGCAAATACAGAATTTTGTCTTCTATGCCAAGCTCAAGGA
The DNA here is from genome assembly GCF_015220745.1 of Sebastes umbrosus. Taxonomy (NCBI): domain Eukaryota; kingdom Metazoa; phylum Chordata; class Actinopteri; order Perciformes; family Sebastidae; genus Sebastes; species Sebastes umbrosus. The sequence goes on from NC_051270.1 coordinate 22,390,147, forward strand.
ATAAAATCTGTCACAAAAAAGGTTACCTTCCTAAAACAAATTAATCTCACCTACATCTATCCCACATCTATTTTAAAAAGTCGTTAAGATTAAACCTGCCTGCCTCTATAGCTAATAATTATGTTTCTGTATGTAACTGTGCACACAGAGCTCTGTGTTAGTATAAATCTACTGTATGTTTACACCAGTATACGCTTTTATAGATGGATTTTTATATGCAATTTGAGCCACAAGTCGTCATCTATCAACAAACGACAGGCTTAATGCAACATCTTTTCATTTCAACCGTGAAAAATGACCTGAATACATTATTTAAATGTAACACTGGGAATGTATGTATTAAAAAAATCCACCTTGACATGATTAACTTCAAAGTTTATTTGTAGTAGCTCTTGAAGGAGTTATGTTGAGGTACACTGCGACACCAGATGGTAAAAGTAGGCTAATGCAAAAAAAATAAAAAGTACATATGCCATGGGAAATTAGGCTTCTAGCTTGTTTGTCAAAGCTTGACTAACCAGTTATGTCACAACAAATCCTGCTCTGGGCAAAAACGGCTTTTGGTGCTGCTGCTTTGGCATCTTAACTGCTATGCATGTCAGTTCAGGCAGGGAAGAGCAATCCAGCCATTCCCAACCTGAGGGCCTCCAAACTAGGAATCCAGCTCATGCATCATGCAGACCCAAGGCTGCAGCATGAAAATCACTCATTTGTTCCATTTTTCCATGGACTGAAAAAAAGTTGGACAGTGAATGCCAGAAGCTATCGCAGGATTGGGGATTTTTCTACCCCTAAATGCTTTCAGGAACTACCCACTTCACTCCGATTCTATGAATAGAGAGGAGATTGGGAGCAGCAGGAGTGGTATGGTGTAACAGATTGGGAAAGGAGAATGAAAGAAATGTAACAGCTCCATCTCTCAGGCAAAAATTGTATCTTGCTTGTGACCTCACTTCCTGGAAAGTGTTCATCCTACAGACATTGCCTGCAGTTACCAGGTGCCTTTTTTTTCCCCTCTCTTATCAGTGTTGTAATGTTTTACAGCGTTGAAGATATCGGGGGTGTAAGGTTCACCAAACCTTAGCTGCAGGGTCCTTCCTCTTTTTTGGATACGTTAAAAGTAGTGATGAGTCGCACAAAAGATCAGCACTGACATTTGGATCTCAACCAGGTAAGCTCGTTTCATCAGTGTAACACACCAGACATTATCTTATGGGCACTTAGAGCGTAATTACAGTTTTATGGTTTACGATAATGTCGTATTCTTTTGTGCAAACTGTTCAAAGGTTGTACCATCAAAGTCAAACTTTATCAAAAGGAAAAGTCTGTCTGTAACTCTGTTTCTGTGTTGCTCTGTCAGACTCATTAGGCGTGTGCAGGCAGGAACATAAAGAGAAATATGTTGCCGGCAGGGAAAGGGACGAGGTAATGCAAGGCAATCATTGACACAGCAAAACCGTTGACATTTCCGTGTACATAAAAACAGAACAGCCTGCACTCTGGGAGGGTGCATACCCATGCATGAATGTCAGGATATCATCTTAAAACAAGTCACTTAAATGCCCGTCAATCAAAACTCAGAAGAAGAAGAAAAAAAGCAGTGAGTAGTGAATTTCTATTTTTTGCCATGTAAGCACTCTCAAGGTCGTTCATTCCACACGTGGTGCTGCTTTGCATTTAGCTGTAGAGGTGTTCAGTACATGAGCAAACAAACCAAATCTTCAAGTTAAACTAGTCAATCAACACTCTGAGTGTCCAAATCGGTGGGTTTTCGCATTTGAGCTCCCGTCGGTGGTGGCTGAGAACACCATTGTCTGCTCAGGCGTGATATACAGCAAGGAGGGACCTGTAGGCAACACAGAAAGCACACACACACACACAAACACACCTCCACTGCCTGCGCTAACTTCCCTGCTGTTTCTCATTCTTCGCAGGTCAAAGGGGTTTTCAGTGAAAGCTGCATGTCCCACCACGCAGTCATCATGTCTAAGCCAACAAAAGGTGAGTTATCCGCAGGTGGCTCGGCTTTCTTCCCTACTGCTCAGAAGGGCTCCATTTTCACTTTCAGTTTCACTTTTCTTGATGAATATTATCATGAACTGAGCGTCTGGATCAGGGACCTGCACACAGCGTCTCCAGCCTCTGTTCTCTGTTCCTTTGCTCTAAATTAATTAGAAATATTATCATCAGGTAATGTTGTCAATTTTCTAAAGTGAGAGGCCTACATAGTTTAAAGTTTAATGTAACCTCCATTATGGCCTTTATACACCATGTACTGTATGATAGAATATTCAATAAGAAGTGTGAAGGCTGTGAACATTTTCTACAAGCGTCTACAAGCGCCGTCATTTCAGTTTAGTTCAACTTTATTGAGCTGAAATAAGAAAAACCTGTTTGCTGTTAGTAATAATTAGTCCTTTGAGCGCTTCTACAGGAGATCCAGTTTTTTAAATGTGAGCAATTCTTTGATTAGGTGTGTCAAATAACCCTTCAACTTAAGGATAATTGGAAATGTTTGTGCTCAAAGAAGACTGTTGAAGTATCAGCTAAGTGTATTTGAATACAAAATGAAATGAAAATCTCCTTTCAGATGATATCTATGCGTATGCGCTCTCCAAGACCCTGACAAAAGTTTCATCACCTGCAACTGTAGGACTCTACTCGTCATGTGAGAATCGACTTAACATGATCCTAGGACAAATGGAAGGTATGGACACGCTGTCCCCCAGCATATCGTCTCTTTTGTCTGCTGGATGACTCTTGCTTTATTCAACCACTTAAAGCCCAGTGATCACTCCACAATGTTCCCTGTAAACCAGTGATTCTCAAAGTGGGGTCCGTGGCACTCTGCCAGGGGGTCCAGAAAATAATTTGCTTTAAATTATAAAATTGCCCTTAATAAATGCATATCTACAGATGGGGACCATTTGCACCAATAAAACAAGCCTGTGTCCATTACTCCTACTCACGTTAGCTTTGTGCCAATAGAAACTCTGATATGATTGTGACACATCACGTCAATCTGTCATGAATTACTTCACTCACTCTGATGCAAATATTCCAATCAACAGAAACTGCACATGCTACTAAAAAAGCTACAGCAGCACAATATTATTATATAACATAGTGAACATAATGTTTAATTCTTGCACTGACGTATCCACTGCAGTCAGAAAATCACTGAGCTCCTTCTTGGCATATGAATGAGCTGTGCTCCACCTCAGAGCTTGCTCACGCTTAATGATTTCTTCTCAACTGACTGACTGAGAAGTGGACGTTGTATTTCTGCTCCGCAGGCCTCTAGGGCATCTCTGTGTCCTTAAGTACACATACCATAATTCTCTGAAACACTGTGCACAGCATTCAGAAAGTATTACAACCCCTTCACTTTTTTTCACATTTTGTTATGTTGCAGCTTTATGCTAAAATCATTTCATTTATGAAATCACAAGTTGAGCATAAGGCTGCAACAAAACACAAAGTGAAGGGGTCTGAATACTTCCTGAATGCTCTGTATATGCCAGCTCAATCAAAGCACACAACTTATATATTTACCCTAACACATTTGTGTGATATTGGATGCGTAGCAAATAATGTAAAAACATTACAAATGGTTGCCTTAAAAAGACAGTGTGCCCCTTTCAGAGGGTGAACATAGTGTGTCAACACAATCCCCCTCAGTATCGACTGTAACTGAGCAAATCTTACAGCATTAAAAATTAAAATTAACACCAATGTCTGCAAATTTATAATCATATTCTCACCTCTCGAGTGACGGATGAACAGGTGCCGCCTTGAACTTTAAAGGTAAGAAGCACATTATTTAACAAGAAACACACGCACAAGAAAAATCACATAATACGAGACATCAGAATTCCACAAATGAGTAGTGACCTTGCACACAGGAAGTATGTTAAGAAAATACAGGTTTCCATTTTATAGAGAAGTGACATTGAACAGCCTGAATGGAGGATGTGCGGCTGAGGGCTCCAGCAGAAAAGATAAGTTTAAGGTTGTTGGTCTTTGTGTTACCCAGAAGGTTCTGTAGGGTTGTCGTGATGATTTTTTTTTTTTTTTTTTTTTTAACCTTAGCAGACAGTATTGCACAAGTTCAACCAGGCGTTCACATATAAATGTCCATACTATAATAAAGCTTTGAAATGTTACAATGTTATTCACCGGCTCTCCATTTGAATATTTATTGTGCTTCTTGCCTTGACTTGGACAATTGAAAAAGCACAACCTTTGCATATGAAATAAGTACCTATTACTGCAGAAAAGTCAGGCTGGAATAGGTTTTAGGTTTAGTACCAAGGCCTTTTATCAGAGTGTGTGAGAGCCAAATAAGTAAAAATCACCAACTTATTGCTAATATTAACATAACATTATAAAAAAAACTATGTATTATCCTCTTTATGTCCGAGCCAATTACCCAACATATTTTACCCGTCTTGATGTCACTCTGCCTTGATTTATAGGTTTATCCTACATG